>NC_063359.1:23256172-23284685 GCF_021869965.1 Rhincodon typus | reverse complement strand
AGACCCTTCTTCAGAAAGAAGGGTCTAGGCCCGAAACGTCAGCTTTCCTGCTCCTCTGATGCTGCTTGGCCTGCTGTGTTCATCCAGCTCTACACCTTGTTATCTCAGATTCTCCAGCATCTGCAGTTCCTACTATCCATGAATGTTTCTACTTGTTTAGAATGTTGCTAAAACCACTGAGCCAGCAGATGTGTAGTTTTACTATGCTAAGCAACATAGGATATCTAGCTGTGTTAAGGGAAAGTTGTTTCTTTCTTTATTAATAAAGACAAGATGTTGTCAGCAAATGTTCTCTGTGTTGCTACAGTTAACTTGGATGGTGTCATCTATAAGAAAAACAGATTTTAAGAAGGGAAAAAAGGCACTGGGGGAGTTGTCTAAAGGCCATCTAACTGTAGCTGTCCATAGGACAGAATAAATCAAGGGACAATATAAGCATATAAGAAAGACAGTACATTAATCGTGGATGGCTTTAATCTTAATATAACTTGGGAAAATCGAGTTAGCAAAGATAGCTATGAGGAAGAATAAGAGTGTTCTAGGAAACTGTCCTGAATACAATATGTTATGGATCCAGCAAGGAATCTTGGACATGGTAATATGTAATAAAGCAGATATAATAAATGTTCTGAATAAAAGATCCCCTAAGGAGCAGTGACTATGACATGGTAGAATTTTGTTTGAGAGTGAGAAACTTGAGTTGGAAACAATATTGAAAAACTTGTATAAAATTACATGGAGAGGAGGACAGAGTTGGCTAGAGTGGAATCAGAAGTAAGTTTAGCTGAAAAGACGGTTGAGGGGATAGACTGACTATGGTTAACCGTGGACGTTAAAGATACAAAATTAAATAAAAACACACAAGTTGGCAAATATGAGTGGTAAATCAGAAGATTGGGAATGTTCTGGAAGCCAACAAAAGATTATCCAAAAAAGAGAGAACATAAACTGAGTGCAAACTTGCAAGTGATATAAAAATGAAGATTAAGCTTATTTAAGTATATAAAAAGTAAGACCTCGACCAAAATGAACATACGCCCCTGAAAAAACAAAGCTGGTGAAATAATAATGGAGAACCAAGAAATAGCTGAAGACCTATAAATACTACAGATCAGTCTTCATGGTCAAGGATACGAATAGCATTTCAAAAATACTAAAAAAAATCAAGTGTGTGTGTGTGTGTGGTGGTATGGTATGGAAAATCACAATAGCTATGACTAGAGAAACCTAACTTTCTGGGGCTGACGGCCAATTTGTCCCCTGTACCCTGATCAGTTGCAACTGAGGATTTTAAATGAAGTTGTCACAGAAATAGTGATGGCACTGGTAGTGATTTTCCAAGAATCTTTAGATTCTGGATAAGTCCAATAGATTGGACAACTGTCAATGTAACACCCTTATAGAAAACAGAAGGAAATAAAAAGCGCATAACTATACACCAGTTAATTTAACGTCTGTCATTGGGAAAATGTTAGAATCTATTATAAAGAATATAATAACAGAGCATTTATAAATGCATAATCTAATCATGCGGAGTCAGCATGTTTTCATGAAGAGGAAATCATGCCTGACAATTTTATTAAGGAGGTAATAAGCAGGATTTATAAAGGGAAACCAGTAGATGCAATTTATTTGGGATTTCAAAGGTATTCAATGTGTTACTATGCAAAAGGTTATTAAATAAGAAGAGCCCATGTGGTTGGAGCTCATATTTGCATAGATAGAGGATTGGCTAATGAATTGAGGACCAAGAGCTGGGATAAAGGGGGCGTTTTCAAAATAGGAGCCTGTAACGAGTAGAGTGCCATAGGGATCAATGCCTGGGCCACAATTATTTACAATATATTAATGACTTGGATGAAGCATCTTCCAATTTTGTGGATGACACAAAAATAAATGGAAAGGCAAGTGGTGAGAATGACGGTCTGCAGAGAAAAATAGACAGTTTTAAATGAGTGGGCACAAATTGTCAGATGAAATATAATATGGGAAAGCGCGAGGTTATGCTCTTTTTCAAGAAGAATAGAAGAGCTGAACATTATTTCAATGAGGTAAGACTCCAGAAAGTTACAGCACAGAGGGATTTGGGTACTGTCACGTATGAGTCACAAAAAGCTAGTATCCAAGTTCAGTGGGTAATAGAGAAGGGAAATAGAATGTTGGCTTTTATTTCAAATGGATTGAGTATAAAATAGGGAGGTCCTGCTAAAACTATAGAAGCCTCTCGTCACACTACACTTGGAATACTGTGAAAAAGTTTGGTCTCCTTATGAAAGGAAAGATATGCTGCTGGAGGCATTCCAGATTAACATCTGGTGATTCTGGTTATGGATGGATTTTTAATGAGCTGAGGTTAAGTAGTTTGGGCTTGTATTCAATGGAGTTTAGAAGAATGATATGAGACCTTATTGAAGCATATATTGTGGAATGTTGTAGCGATCTGAACGACTTGGGTTATGGCAAGATTTGTGGGAGAATCAAATGAGAGTTCTGGCAAGGCCTACATCTATTACAGTTCTTTTTTGCTTTATTCATTCACGGGATGATCATCACTGGCTAGGCAGCATTTATTGCCCATCTCTAATTGCCCAGAGGGCAGTTAAGAGTCAACCACGTTCTGAGAGTCTGGAGTCACATGTAGGCCAGACCAGAGAAGGATGGCAGTTTCTTTCCCTAAGGGAAATTAGTGAATCAGATCGGTTTTTCCTGACAATCGACAATGGATTCATAGTCATCACTAGATTCTTAATTCCAGATATTTATTGAATTCAAATTCCACCAACTGCCATGGCGGGATTTGAACCCGGGTCTCCAGAACATTATCTTGGTCTCTGGATTAACAGTCCAGCAATAATACCACTAGGTCATCACCTCCCCTGCTTGGTTTTGCCAAGCAGCATGGTGATTTTCTTGCTAGGCAGTGGTGAGTTGCCAAATAAAGGGGACTATAGCTTGTTAAAGGCCTTACTAATGCCACAAGTCACCTCATTAATATTCAGTATTCTATCTTACCAAATGTTCGAAACAAGGTAGATATTGAGAATTCTTGATATCGAAATCAGAGTGGGTGTCTGGTAACTTCAGCTCACTGGCTATGAATAGCCTCCACGTTATCACAGAATCCCTATAGTGTGGAAACAGGCCCTTCGGCCCAACAAGTCCACACCAACCCTCGGAGCATCCCACCCAGACCCCATCCCCCTAATCTACACATCCCTGGACACTATGGGGAATTTAGCATGGCCAATCCACCTATCCTGCACATCTTTGGACTGTGGGAGGAAACCCACTCACACAGGGGGAGAATGTGCAAACTCTACACAGACAGTCGCCCAAGAGTGGAATCGAACCCAGACCCCTGGTGCTGTGAGGCAGCAATGCTAACCACTGAGCCACCATGCCGCACCAAAAAGCGCCTCAGTCACAATCAATGGGCACCAATCGCTTTCACCCCTCAACAGACATTGGTAACTGATGCTTTGCAATCTCTCACAACCATCATGGCACCCTTATGACATATTTGCAGTCACATAGAAAGCACAGACTTGGATTGCAAGATGCAATGACAACTAGCATTAAAAGTCTGCAGCTGAATCACTTTGTGCCCATTGTCAGGCATCTCGTTCACCGATTGGGCAAGGCTGCATCTCTGGGGAGCTAAACTTGATCTCTAAGTACCTATCTGCATGCTCGCAGCATTCATGCCTTATCTTGTCTGCTCTGTTGTGCCGGTCAGCACGTTGGTGTTTCAGCCAGAGCCAAAGGCTATCATTACTACTGTGTTGATGAGCTGCTTTGTGCAGGTACACAAGCTGCTTGTCAGTGGGAATCTGGCTGGCGTTTTGATGAACAGCATACTAAAACATCAGTTAAAAACCTACAGCATGTAGCTGCTGCTGCACAGCACATTGATTGCATACGTATTCAGTTATATCGTCATGCTGGGGGCTAGTCCTCAGGCCAGTTGAGGGGTGACACTTGTCACTCAGGGGAGTCTTAGGGCTGTCAATCTGTGACACAGTCTGCACAGAAGCCAGAGGGCTTGGCTACTGTCAGTTGCCAGGTTGAAACAGTTACCATCAGGCTATGTGTCTGAATCTAGTCTGGGGAGTGGGTAAATCTCCATTATTAGGCCATCAGTAATGATCAGGGGAATTGGAAAAGTGGAATATGGCTTCTCATCAGTCATGTCTAGAGGTTACTCATCAAATTTGGCCAGAGTTCTGGAGCAAATGCAGCCTTGGGTGTTGGTTCATCGTTTAGGAGGGTGCAGAAGGGGCTCTAGGGGCATTGGGAGCAGTGGGAGATCACTGTTAAAAGGGGTTAGTGTCGTGTTGGGGAGGGAAAGCAAAAGCATTTGTGGAGGTGAGAACAAGAATGGTGACAGGCACCAAATCAAGATGTATAGACGTGTGCGGAACAGTACTGGAGGGCATGGTAGCCTACAGGAGAGGCAGTTATTGGCAATGAACATCACAGTGGCCTCAGTAAAGGAAACATTGAAGGGCACAGTGGGCATCATTAAAATGTAATGTTGGGGTTTAGGCCACAGGTAAGCATTGTTGGAAGCGAAGTTTGACATGCTGGGCCTCCACATGGGGTAGGGAATGAGTGGATTTGGCTTTTGGCATACTGCGAGGTTAAAGGGGTCATGGGAGCTTTCTGGGGAATGGCAAAGACCAGACAGGACCCAGTGCTATATAGACAGTGAGCTGAGAGCCATCTCTTGCCATTATCTTGACTGGAAAATGGCTCGGACAGTGCCCGCAGATGGGCACAGTCACTATCACTTCATAGAGAAAAGTGCAGGATTCAGATCTGCTGGAGGTTAGGGCATTGAAAGGGTAAATAAATGAAGCATATGTTTGCAAACTGCAGCTACATTTTAATTGCAAAATTTTATGAGCCTATATGCAATACGTGAAGAGTGAACATGCTTAGGCATCAAATGGTGGTCAAAAATGGATGCGCCATGCCATTGATACTGGCTAAACTAACACTCTCATGTCAGTGTGCACAAGTTAATGGCAATTTAAAATCAGATGAATGCTGGGCAAAAGCAGCCCATCATTTGTGGTACTCACAAGAGACCTGTGGGGCTAGGGGAATGTAGCTGATCAATGAATGCAATAGAAAGTTGAATGGTTGAATCTGGAATGGGAAAGGGATCGGAACACAGCAGTTATTCCTTTTCGGATGTAATGTGTTGCCTCTGGTGCTGCAACCAAGGCCATGGTGGAGCAGATGATAAGGCTGTTCAAATGTGTAGTTCCACAGCTTGGACTGGTCTGGGGGTTGTGGCGGGGGGTGGGGGGTGGGTGGTGCAGGACACTCCTCATTGCCTTGTTACTTGCTCCAAGGACTGTAATGTGATAGATGCTGAGAAGTCAGGGAACAGGAGCAGTTGTCCGAAGAGGAGGATGAGAATGTTCAGCTGCCAGATTGCTTCTTCTGGATGCATTGGGCATTACAAAGCAGCAGGACCTGATTGACACCCATGTCCAGTAGATGCTAGCTTGCGGAAGGCCATCATGGACTGTCGACGTCAAGATGCCAGCATGTGTGGGTGTAAGCTGCAGCCTGTATGCATTTTCTGTGTATCCCATTTTACTGGCTGTCAAAAAAGGTCATGTTTAGATTTGGCCAAATGCTTGCCTGTGTGTGATTTTCCCCAACTCTACAATGACAAAATGCAGGTGACCACGTCATTGGACAAACAGTACTGTGCACTCAGAGGGTCTTCATATGGGATGTATCTCAAGACAGGTAAAGCGTGTGGCGTGGTGATTAAACAATGACTAGATTGAGAGAATGGGTATCGCATGTGTGAGCGAGTACCAGCCATGCTGGCTAGGTGTCATGAGCTGCATGCTATTTCCATGCTGGTGAAGGGTAACACTGGATGGTAATGCTTGTCCAGGAGCACAGCAGCCTCCAAGGTGATACTGGAGCAAGGAATGCCAGTCTTTTGGTAGATATCCAGTAAGTGCCATGTTGTCCTGGGAACTACATGTAGCAAGATGGGGATAGAAGCAGATGTGTGAGACTCCACAGGGGTGGAGTTAATGAGGCAAATTTGGTAGGATACGGTGAGAAATCTCACTGGGCTGCATGGCATTGCCAAAAAAAGCATAAAATGGCCCTTTATTGAATTGCTTCTAAAGCCAAGCATGATGAAGTTGTAATTATTTGTCTGGAACAAATTGAGACAAGCAGCAAATTGGGTTTAATGTAATATAAATAATCAAACAAGATCAATTGCTTGTGAATCATAAAATAACTAATACATGCTTAATCGATTTTTGTTGCAGGTAAACTGGTCAATATCCCTTTGGAACAACTGCCTTTGCTTTTCAAAGCAGTCCTGCACTCATGCAAAGCCAGTGCAAGTAAAGAATGAGCCATCAACTAGTGGCTCTTGAATTTGCCATGCCTTATTTTGGTGCCTCAGGTGGAGAAGAATTTGGAGGGGAAAAGTCGGCCAAGATTCGAAGAGCAGGGAAAATCCTCAGATTGAGTGAAACCCTGTGATTCTGACAGCAGCTATATTTTACTTTATCTATTTATTTCACGACAGAGTTGAATGTATGATCTTCAACACAGTGCACATGCTTCTGTACAATGCAGTTAATGCATTTTCCTTGCAGTTTACGGTGTGTAGGGTGTTAATGTTACAGTATTGCCATTTTAGGTCTAGTTGAATTTTTTTTATATTTTTGGGTGAGGGGCTGAGCAAAATGTTTTATTAAGACTACCTCAATAATGAGATGACATAGTTACGTGTCTCTCTTTTCATTTTCAAATGCCTTAAGGCTGTCACTAAAGTGGTCCATTTTGGCAAGCTGCTGCCTTGTTGCAACAAATCGGTACTAATTGTAAGCATATCGATTGCAAATTTTAGTTGCTTCTTCATTTCCAGTCTTTGCAAGAAGTTTTATTTTTAACAATTTCTATATTTTTTTGGATGTCGTTTTTTTTTAAACACAAACTCAGTGGGGATCCTACAGAAGGATTTAAATGTGGATGGTGCAATAAAACACATCCAGGTGCTCTAATCATGCTACTTTCAAACACATATTCCTACTGATGAGACTGTCACAGTTGACTTCTAATTGGAAAATGTAATAGCTTTTTCTATATAGCCTTTTTTCAAACTAACATTACATTTGGAAATGACGTAGATGATTTAAAGAAGCAATACCATCTTGGATATTCTTTATTGTAAACCAAAATGTCCTGTTAAATAGTACTAGAATATTAATGATGTCATTAAGTTTTTTACACTGCTTCTCAGTGCAGATCATTACTACAGCAACAACAGGATGTATAACTGTATATTTCTAAGAGCCAAAGATTTTGAAAGTTCAAAATGATAAATATTTCCCATTCACTGTACATTTGCATTTTTAAAATGTTAACCAGTAGTATAGCATATGTAAATCCTTGACTAAGAATAACTGTTAAGGACTTAAATGGGAGTTTTAAACTTTTATTCTCAAATGCACCATTTAAAAGAAAGTGAATTGACTTTGGAGGCTTTATTTCAAATTTTAGAATGTTAAATACAAGGCAGCATTGCTTTCCAAGGTGCATGTACCTATTTATCTTCCCCGTCAACACAACTCTTTTGTGAGGGCTGCTGTCTTTAAGTAACCTACCTCTGCTAAAACAAGTAAAATTGTGTTTTAAATATAAAAATTCTGTGATCAGGTAGAGTGCACTCACCAGTTTTACGATTAAATAACACCAACTGTGGGTTATTCTGGATCCCAATGAAATGACACTGTCTTCATGAAAAATTGTATGGCAAACTTTTTCATTTGGAAACAAAATGGTGCTGTTAATTGCATTGCACAGCATCATTTGGTCATCAATGTGCTCAAAGTGATGTGTGCTGTCTCACCTTATTTCCTAAAACTAAAAAAGTTGCTAAACGTTTTGTTACAAAGACAGTGTCCTTGTGATTTATGTAACTTCTGCTAAATCGTTAGATTTAAGGAAACTGATTCGTCCTGTCCAATGATTTTAACCTACTTTGAGATCCAAAGCTGCATACTGGCTTGGAACTTGTAGTGTTAATGACAGCAAAACTACTCTCATTTGCTATTATTATTCCATTATTACTGGCAGCAAATTCTAAAATGTAGAATTTCATGGAAATCCAGAAGTTGCTAACGGTGATTCCACTCTTCTCAGAGGGTGCGCTGTTGAGGCTCCCTCCATTGAATTTAATAGAAATCAATTAAATTGAGAACCTTCACAATCTCACCATTTAGTTTTGCTGCTTAAAAATACCCTTAAAATGTAGCACCTTGTTAAATGAGGTGTAATTTTTTTTAATGAGACCATCTTTAAATAATATTTAACTCATTCACTGACCCTGAAAAGCTAAATTTTATATTTGTACCATATCAAATTTCCTGGTAAAATTTCCATACCTTTTAAAACCTTTTAAAAACTTGTTTATCTTTGTTTTAGCTTCTAACTTAATCCAATCGTAAATATTTATTTCACTACCTGAAAACTTAAACCATTTAATATTCAACATTTTTAATTTAACTTCCTGGTTTTCTGTGTGTGAATACTTCAGTGTGATTAGCTGCTTACTTGCTTGCTGACATCACTGCTGTTGAACACAAAGATATTCCCCTGGTTTATCACCAGATTTAAACTACCATTTGGGAAGGAGAAAACTATGACTGAAAGATAGCTGGATCTTTGTGGGCAGCTTTCCTCACAGTTAGAGACAAGTGCCTTTGCTTTGCTAAGCACAAAATATGGGTAGTTGTCTCTTGTCTGCAAATAAACCAAGTGTAACTATTTGTACAAGCCAAAGACCCTCTGAATTCAGACTACATTGGTGAATCAGCTGAAATTCAGTGGTTTGGTTCAATATCATCCCATTAAGCTAGATATTTAAATCATTTCAGAAACACATGTTTGAGTTCACCAATTCATCATTCTTTTCTCTCAAACTCTCTACTTCAGCAATTGGGTAGTTTAGACTCTACTGAAAATGTTGATACAGCAACACTACTGCAAGCTACACCCATTACTTATTATTAACTCCCTTACATGTAATTCACCTAATTTCATTAGTACGTAGGCAACAGCTATACTCTGAGCTGGCACATTTTTGCAGTTACTCCCATTCTCTATTCATATATCTTTTGAAGGATTCCCTGTGAAGTTACATGATTGTTCCCTATTATCTCACAAAGTAACCAAGTACTTCCTGAAATTTTGCTGCCCATTCACCAAAATAATGACATTTTGGGAAATAGATATGATTTCAAAATTAATGTTAGTGTTAATTCATCAAATTAAACAGAAAATTGCTTAATGCATTTTATATACATGCAGTGGATGGGGATTTTTAAGTGTTGGTTAAGTTTTGGATTTTATTAGTGTGCAGTGAACTGTTTAAAATAGCTAGAGAGCTTGTTTACTGAAATTAACACCAGCCCCCGCCATGCCCACAACCTTGACCTACTACATAGTCATATGTGAAATTGATTCAATATGACCCATTTTACCACAATGTTCACAGGGAAGATTTGTAGGTGCCTTTTGTACCTCTAAATTGTTTTTCTATTTTGTTTTTTTCCATTAACTATATCATAAACAAGAAAACCTTTTTATGTGAGGTCTTCTTTTAGCTCCCTGTCCTTTACGATCTTACTAATTCAATCATTCCTGCAATCAGACTCCAGATATGCTCATTTTAAGGCAAGAGATTAATTGGTTGATTAATGGTTCTTTGTTTCAAATTTCTGGACTAGTTTCTGATGGAGAATATTTAAGGTTGTGTAAAGTATTGACTTGTTTTGCAAAATTTCCTACCTGTGTAATCAGTCTGCAAAAGAGTTGTCAAAAAATGTTCATAAGTTGATATGGAGATGACCAAAAAAAAACTAACAATTATTTTACGATGGTTATAATTTTTCTTGGCATAATGTGCTCAAAATAAGCATACCTGAACTCTTACACGCAGGTATCTTCATCTTATTTGCCACCAAGTCTTTTAAGACTTGTTTTAAAACAGGGTAAAGTGAATGTGTCGTTTGCATACGAAAATTACTCAGGTATTATGATGAAAGTAGATGAACTAGTTTTAGAAGTAGAAATTTTGAACCACTAAGTATCTTTCTCTTTAACATTGCAATTGAGGGGAACAATTGAAGGCTGGATTTTTTTTCAGGGAATCGATGGTCTAAATTACATTATTATACACATTTAAAAACGTATTCACATTTTTGCTATTCACATGTTAAAAAAATGCAAGATGAACATCGCTTGGAAATTGAAACTGTGATAACAATGTGGGAAACATTTGCCAAGTAAAAGATCAGATAGTTGTTTTCTGGTACTTCTCAGCAGAGCACTGGCTTTTGTACCCAGAGTAGAATGGCGCATCAATTTTGTTAGATTTTGATTCCCACCTGTAAAGGAAATACTTGTATGTTCAGTAGTACCATGGAGCAGTTGCAATTGCAGATAATGGGGGATTTCATCTGTATTGATGTACAGTCAAGTTAGCTGGCTGTTGTGTTAATATAGGTCAAATCGTGGGCCCAAACTAGAAAGACTGCCAACTACTGTAAAGAACAGCATTGGCACTAAAAACAAAGAAAAGTCTATGATCTACTTAATTTGGAGAATCTGTTTCATACGGGGAACATAATATTAACAGACACAATAAAAATAAATATTTGTTGTTAGCCATATCATAGAATTTTTTGAGCTTTTGCTTTTCGACCAGAATATTATAAATTTGGGAATCACTGAGAACTAAACATTTGATTTTACCAATTTTAAACACGTTTAAATTGATAATTGTTGTGATGGGTGTCACATCTGAAGTAGAAGAGGGAAAGCCTGCAATATCTGATTGATCATTTCTACATCACACGTTCTGGTTAATCACAGAATGCAATCATAGAGCTGTTGTTTGCCAAATTGTTCCACCTTCCCAGATAAATTTGTGTTATGAAAGCCATTTATGGAAGAGATTTGTGCATTGATTTATGCATTAATACGAATATGTAACTGTTTTACAAAGAAACATCACTATTAGTTGCGACCATTCTCAAAACTCTACTTGGTAAATGTTAAACACAGAAAACAATAAATTAACAACTAGCAAAAATGAAGGAACAGAAATGCATTACAAATATCATGTATGGAACTAAAATTTTGCGTATGTTTCGGAATGTACATGCAGAGGCATTACAGTCAGTTGTCAGTTCCGTATATTAACCAACTTCCTTCAAATATAGCATTAATCCAGACCTTCAAAGCAGAATCCCTCTTTAAACTTGAATTTCATTTCTACCTTTTGTTTTAATTATCTTTTACAAGTTTTTGTGAATGTGGGTGAAAGTAAACCACAAATTAATTATTTACTTTTTGTAATTGAGTTAAATTTTCAAGTTAGATGTTTGTGAAAATGTATCTCTTTCTCAGGATGATAAGCGGCAATCAGTCCTGCTGTGTATCCGAGAGCAGGAAGGGGGGGGGAAAGATGGTGTATAGTGAAACTAAAGAAACAAGTAGTGTTTATAGAAAATGTTTGATCCTAAGTGACAACTACATTATATGGCAACATAAAGTCTGCGTTTTTCCAAGGGTCATCGCTGCCTTGCACGCAATGCAGTTTATAGCTCAGGGATCTATATTTAAATTTGTGGCCCAGTGGAAAAACTAACTTTATGCTGAAAGCTTTTTTTTGTGGACAAATTTAGGGCTAAGAAGTCAAATGCAAGTTATTTTTAAAAGAATATCAGCAACATTCATTTGGTTTGAGCCTGAATGTTATTTCTTATCATTCTTGGCAATACAGATCTTATATAAATAACATTCAACCTTGGCTGCTAATCGTAAATGCATATTTATGACTATAATTTTTCAAACGTTTGGTTCGGATTAAATAGTCATTTACTATACCACTCCATAAGATGTTTTGCATTATTACACCAAAGATTTGCCATTTCCATGTTGCTCTTAATTTTTGTCAAAATATTCCTTCAACATCATCATGTTATAAACAAACTATCAAGTTCCAGATTAATTTAAAGTTTAACTTCCTCTCTCATTTATGCCAAAAAATTATTTAGAGTATCCTAGGTAATATATATGACTAGGTACACTTTATTTTTGCACAACAACTAACTAAGTTGATGGTTTTGTCACTGTTGAGACATGGCAAATCTTTTAAATGACTATTTAATATGATGCAACAGCTAACTTTAAGTGTTATTTTTAAGGGACCATTGCTGCGGAAGCTCTCTTTTTTTCATCCATTCTTGGCATATGTGCATGCTAAACAGGCCAGCATTTCTCATCCATCCCTAGTTGCCCTTGAGAAAGTGGCAGTAGGTTTTCTTGAACCATTGCTGTCCATCTGATGAAGTATTGTCACAGTGCTATCAAATCTGTAATTATATATCCAATGTATTTGTCAAAACATAAGATTTTGCAAAATTTATGAACCTCAAATGCACACATATTGGTACTGTCGAAAATACTGAACAAAAGAGCATGAGTCTTGAATAGCAATTGGCCTATCAGCTGGACCTGTACCAAAGATCTGACTCAATGTCCTGTTTTATTAGTCTTGCAAAATGAAAGAATACCAATTTATTCCACTATTTGTTTAAAACAGTTCGCTGGTACTAGAGTTCTTGATAACATGCACATTACTTTTTACATGCTTAATATCAATCTAATCATACATTGTATTTTGACTTCTATCTTAAATCTATTGATAATACTAGCTAACTGATAGAATATGAACAAAATGTAAATATTACAAAATTGAGAATGGCTTAACATGAAAAGAATTGAAAATTATTGTGCTACTTAGCAAAACATTTTTTGGCACCCAAAACATAATACATAACATTTAACAACAAACTGAACAAATGGATTGTGATAGAACGCTACACAAGTGTCTTGATGTTTTATTGTTTATAAATAATTTTAATACTTACGTAGAAGAATGTTCTGATATCCCAAATATGTCCATGAGAAAAGCACAATGTCTCTGGAAAGCGCCAGTCAATGGCGCAAGGTACCAGATTATCTGAGTATCAGCTTCATATTGCTTATTGTGAATTGTGTTTTCATTGAATTGTGGAATGTGTCTTGTAATAGTTGATGCATAATTTACACAAATGACAGTATGGAAAAACTACCTCGTGACATCCTGTTTAATGTCATCAAGGGACAATGTAGATTTTTTTTTGCTGTTCACATACATTTGGACATTAATTAAGCACTCTGGTGTTTGAATATATCAACATTTTAACAATTCTGCATAGCTAATGATTGTTATGTTTTAAACCTACATAATTCTGGTGAAACTTCATTATGTCGATGTGTGTTGTCTGAAGCACACTAACTCAGTTTACTATGTAAATGCTGTCTTAACACTGACTGTGAAAAGGAGCTATTGTTGATGCTATTGTTGTATGCTTAGTGCATCTTCATTTATTGCTGGACCAGACATAGAACATAGAACATTACAGCGCAGTACAGGCCCTTCGGCCCTTGATGTTGCGCCGACCTGTGAAACCAATCTGAAGCCCATCTAACCTAAACTATTCCATTATCATCCATATGTTTATCCAATGACCATTTAAATGCCCTTAAAGTTGGCGAGTCTACCACTTTTGCAGGCAGAGCATTCCACGCCCTTACTACTCTGTATCTTGAGATACAGAGGTATCTTGTAAGCCAAGATCAACTTTTAAATGAAAAGAATAAGGTCAAATGTGTCAATTTACAAAATTGTGGGCTGTGAAAAACATTTCCATTCATTTGGATTAGTGTTGACAGTTAGTGTGTAAAAAGATTATTTACACAAAAAGGGTTTTCTGAGGAATGTAACAGGAACAATAGAATTATTACATATACACCAATAACCACTGATTTTATTTTGGAAACAGCTAAGAATAATGAACTCACCTGCATCATCACAGGGTGAATCCTCTGCCAGATTTGAGAGCTCAGTTGTTTATAATTTTCCAAGGGTGGGGGCTGGTAGGCATGTTAAGGGTCAGTGATTAAATGGCAGTTTAAATGAGCTGATTTGGCACCATTGGTTTTAGTTATAATGTTGTTAACCTTATTTACACAAATTCTGTCAGCTAATCTAAATGTTGTCCTCTTCATTGATAATTACACCTTTCAGTTTGTGACGTTAACCATTTTTAACTTTTGCTGATGCCACAGATCATATTTACCTGTTGTGTGTAGATCACATTTTCTTTGGCTCTCTGAATATTGCTGCCTCATTAATGCCTGTTTATTCAATTTTTAAAGTGCTAATTTAGCTGTAGTAATTTATAAGGAAATCATGCAGCATCCTGCAGCTGCACACTCAAATCAAAAAAAATCAGTGTAATTCTCAGACCTGAAATTTAAGAGCTACATAAATGGGAATGTGAAACTATCGGCACATAGGCAAATGATAAACAGCAATAAATTTGACAATGTTTAAAGATGCTCATTATGGCCCACTATGTTCTGCAGCATATGCAACTCGGGGGCAGCACAAATGAAGCATTGTTGGCCAGCTGGTCCAGAGCAATCGTAAATCTTCACATCCTAACCCTTCTGCACCAGTGCTCAGTGATTTACCCTCTGTTTCACCTTTAAGTAGTATCTTGACTCTTAAACACAGTTGTGCTGGTGTCATGTTCAGACAGGCTGGTGATACTTAGTGCTTTGTTGAATAGTGCTCATCTGATCCAGCCTCGTCGACTTGGCACCCTTGTTCTATGAAGAACATAAAAGTGTACAGACTGAAACTATTTGGTACAGCATTTTCACATATACATTAATATGAACACATGCACAATTACTATATTTTGCAAACTGTACAGTATTTTCACAATATTATGTCATGAGTTCTGCAGTGTCTTCCCATCGGAAAAGAAGCTACATCTTCCAAACTTACAACTTCAACTTGACCATTCTTTTGTCATGAGGAATGGGGTGTTTCATAGGCTCCATCAGTCTGTGGTGCAACCTTTACACAAAAAAAAGTAGTTATCTGTATATTTCTTGCAGAAACTGTTACATTTATTACATGCTAGTATTCAAAGAATCTGACAGCACAGGAGGAAATCATTTGACCATAATGCCTTTTAAGTTAATAAATTAGTCCGAAGCTCCTTAGCCTTGGCAAGAAGTCATGCAATCCATTTTTTAAATCTACTATTAAATTGGATTTCCCCACCTTCTTGGTAAAGCAAACTTTTGTAATTTGGTATAAGTCTACTTCAAACAAAAATTGAAATGTTTGTTTAATGACAAAGTATGTGACATTTAATAATTAACTATTAATTAGCTACTTGGAGTTAAAAGGATCATTTAAAATTTTTTTAAATACCCAGTAGATAAATCACATTGATGGAGGTCACTCAACTCTAAACTTCCAACCCTTTAGTGTCATTGATGTGTTCGTGTATTCAGAGAATATCATTTTTCCAATTTTTCTTCAGTGTGACAAAAATGACTTGGCATCAGGAAATACTGTAATTTCAAGTTATGCCCCTGAAGCCACAAAAAAGTGTAAAACTGGGTTCCAGCACATGGTTTGATTATTCCTTGTGATTGGTTTCTTCGTTTTGTATCTTGTACACGTGAATAGCCAGTTCCCATTATAGTTTGTAATTTGTTCTACAAAATTATGTCACTTGAGTTGTTGAGATGCAAGCAAACTTGTCATTCCCCAATGCATTAAGGAACATAGGATCAATGAAATAAGGATAAAAACAGTGGTAAAAATGTTGCTGATTATCTGCTGCTCTGAGCTTGGAGAAATACTACGTCTTAAAATTTTAATTTATTTTAAACAATCTGGTTGCATTGTTCCTTGATATAAATTGCAGCAGATAAAGTACTGCTGGTTCCCACTTGCAACAATATAACCAATATGCTGCCTTTTCTTTGTCAGCAATAGTTAAATATGTAATTACTACAATCAGCTTCAGTTTACAATTTTTTTTTGAACAGCCAAAAATATGGTCAGCTTATACAGTTCAATAAAGTTCTAGCTTTTCCCAAGATCCCTTGAGTATATCAGGGAGACATGATGTTACTTCAGTTTAGCCTTTGATAGTGAACGTTTTCTTTCGGCTATGAAAGGATCACTGCTTATTCACATCCAGAGTACAGGGCAACAGAATCAAACTACAGGTCTTTTGTTGTTTTTAAAAGGGTGTACAACATTTTCTTCCGTATTTTAGAAATTGTGAAATGTCATTATGGCTTCTTTATGGATTTCTGTTTGCTCCACTCTATAACTTGACTACCTTTTGAGAAATATGTGACCAATAAGTGTTAAAGCATGTTTAGAATGTTAGAAATTTGAAAAATAAATGTGAATCAACTTATCAAGCTAATCCATTTTTGTGGATTATTGTGTTAGTGTTTACAAATTTATGGGTTGCATATTACCTTGCCAATAATAAACACTTTTCTGACAATACCAACATTGCATTTCACCTTAGCATAGAATCTTACAGCACAGTGGTAAAGTCCCTGAGTTTGGACCAGAAGGTGTAGTTCAAGTTCTACTTGTCATGGAGATGTCATATCACGTCCAAACGGATCAAATTTGAAGAAAAACTAATCAGCTCAGCATAGATGTACAGGAAAATAAGACATTAGAAGACGTGATTACGACATTATACTACAAAGATTACAAATTGTTGTTTGAAAATGTTCTTTTAAAGAACTTTAAAACAATTAGAAACTGATCCACAAAATGATAACCAAATCTTGATTGGAGGCTTTATGGATAACTTTATTACATGAAAATTGGATAATTTGATTGGATAAATCAATTATTTCAGTGTTTAACAGTATTAAAAATAAATTGATTTTAAATATTCAAATATGCAAAAGGAAAACACTCAGCAGGTTATGCTACATCTCTAGATGGAAACAGGTGAAGTTTCAGATCAATGACTTTTCAGCAGAAGGAAGGTCAAAACTAAGAAATAAATTCTGATTGGTTAGGGAGGAGTATAGTGACTGTTCATAATTTGCTGCTTCATTTTACGTTGAATCATCTCACTTTAAAAGGAAAGGCAATGTAGAAATGAGTCAGCTAGCTTTTTTGTTCAGTTTTTTTAAAATTCATGCATCGTAATGCTGAGAAGACAGGCACAGCCCCAGGTTTCCTGATGAAGGATACCTCCTTCCATCCCTTGGCAATGGGGGTGGGAGGAAAGAGGGTATTTTTTTCTGATGCTAAATGTTTATGATCCTGTGGTCATTTACTTAGGCATTCTGTCATCATCCTTCCATCTGTGAAAGATGATGGATGTACAGCAAACAATTCATTTAGATGAGGTGTCTCCATATGGTGTACCTTTAGAAATAGTCCAATCAGTCCTACAAATTAGGAGTATGCCATTCAGACAACATAACCTGCTAAATAAGATCATTACGATATTTGCTGATCTGATTGTGACCACAACTTCATATTCCTGCCTAGTCCTGAAAACCCTTTATTCCCTTGTTAATCAAAGAATCAACATCTACCCTGAAAATATTTAATGACCCTGTCTCCACTATTCCCTGTAGAAGACTGATCTAAAGACATTCAACTGTCAGATAAAGTTCTCCTCATCTGCCTTACTTGAAAAACCTGTTGTTACTTCTAAACTGTGGCCCTAGCTTTAGACTCCTCCACACGGGGAACGTTAGCATTCATTGTCAAATCTTCGAGGTTGTATGTTTCAGTCACATATGTATGACATTCTGTAGGTTACCATTGACCAGAAATTGAACTGAACTAGCCATATATAGACTGTGGCTACCACAGTTGATCAGAAGCTAGGAATCCTACAGCAAGTAACTCACTTCCTGACTACCCAAACCCACTCCACCATCTACAAAGCATAAGTCAGCTGTGTGACAAAATATTCCCTAGCTGCCTGGCTGAGTGCACCTCTAACAATATTTGAGAAACTGAATACCATGTAAGACAAAAGATTGGCACCGCATTCACAAACGTTCACTCCTCTTGCCACTGATCCTTCAATGTATCCAGTGTGTACCACTTACAGGATGCATTTCAGAACTTCCCTAAGGCTTACAAAACTTCCAAAACCATATCCACTAGCATCTAGAAGAATTAAGTCAGCTGATAGATGGGAACAACCCATTGTCACTGGGTCAAAATGTTGTGGCTCCCTCCCCGACAGCATTGTAGCTGTACTCACACTGAACACAGATGGCAGCAATTCAAGAAGGCATCTCAACCCCACCTTCATAAGTACAAATAGGGATGGACAATAAATGCTGATCTTACCAGTAATTCCTCAAATTATATATATATTTTTTTTAAAAATCCCAATTCTTCTTAACTCCAATATAGGCCAAGCCTGTCCACACCCTCTAACCTCTCCTCACCTAATTACTCAGTTCACTTTGGTTAGCTGTCTTATGCCCTCATAATTGCTCATCATTTGATTTAAAAGACCAGTTATTCTTCTCTCCCTCCAATTGAATTTGTTATGCAATCATATTATGATCATTGCTACCTAGCTGATGCTTTCACAATGAGAAAATCGTATCTCATTACAGCCTCTACTAGATCTGGAGATGTACAATCTGATTGGTTCTAAAACTGCTGCTCTGTAAAACTTCCAATAACAATCTCATCATTCAGGCTACCTTTACCAATCTGATTCATCCACTCATTAGTATATTAAAAATCACCCATTTTTATCACCATAACTTTCTCACAAGTCCCCATTATTTCTTCTTGTACCACTTGCATGTTGCCTTTAATATTTCTCATCTCAAACTGAAACATCTCCATTTCTAGAACCAATGCTGTCCTTATTTAACAAAGCTACCCTTCCCTTCTTCCTAGATTCACTTCCTTCCCAAATGATATTGTGTGCCCTTCAATGTTCAGGTACCTGTCTAAGTTATTTTAAACTCATGTCTCAAACATTATTATCAGATGATACGCATTTATTTCTGTTTGTGTAGACAATTCGCTTATTTTGCTATTTTGTCTTTGGAACCTCTAATTTTTTTTAATCTGTTACTTTCTTAGCTTTGCACATATCTATCTATTCCTGTCATGCTCAGAACATCATTTTCCTTGTTTCTATCTATTTTCTTGCCTCATCTTCTTTATTCAAACCTTCCTAAACCTGTTTTCACCCCACCGAGCACCCATTCCCACCCACCATCTAGTTATACAGCCAGTATGATTCAGATAAAGACTGTACCATTGCTATAGCTCATATTTTCCCTAGTAGTAATGCCAGTGCCACATATATTGAAACCCATTCTCTCACACCAAACTTTCAGCGATGTAGTTAACTGCCAACTATCTCCTGGCTCAGGTAATCCCAAAGATAATTACATTTGAGGTTCTACATTATAAGTTAGACCCTAGCTGCTTAGAGACTCAAGAAAAACTTTTTCCCTACTTC
The DNA here is from genome assembly GCF_021869965.1 of Rhincodon typus. Lineage (NCBI taxonomy): Eukaryota > Metazoa > Chordata > Chondrichthyes > Orectolobiformes > Rhincodontidae > Rhincodon > Rhincodon typus. Next base: position 23,265,213 of record NC_063359.1, on the reverse strand, counting down.
TAGCTATGTGATTGGACCAAAAAAAACTGCTGGATTCACCCAGAGCCTGGGGCAGGGATCACATCAGATACATCAGGACTCTCCAGGGCCTGTAGTACTCGGGTCAGGGACGGGGCTGCTGAGTCTGGTTTGGGAGCTTGATCCAGGGGCCTGGGCCTGAGAGTTGAGTCCATGCCCGTGGGTCCAACCCCTCCCATTGCAAGTTCCTCTTCAGCTCAGAGCAGATGTTTTGAAGTCTGGCACTTGATAAGCAATAGAATGACAACAATTCGGGGGATCAAACCTTATTCAATGAAGAATGCAGAAGGGCATGCCATGAACCACACCAGGCATCGCTAAAAAATGAAATCTCAATTTGGTGAGGCCACAAAGCAGGACTACTTGTTGACAAAATAGCATGAGAAGCAAGCAATACACAGGACTAAGTGATTCCACAACCAACGGATTAGATCTAAGCTCTGCAGTCCTGTCGCATCTATTTGTGAATTGTGGTGGACAATTAAACAACTCACTGGAGGAGGAGGGTCCAAAAATATTCCCATCCTCAATAATGGAGGAGCCTAGCACATCAGTCCAAAGGATAAGGCACATTTGCAACAATCTTAAGCCAAAAGTGCCAAGTGGATGATCTATCTTGGCCTCCTCCAGAGGTCCCCAGCAATACAGATGCCAGTTCTCAGCTGATTTGATTCATTCCACATGAGGCAGTATTGGATACTGCAAAGGCTACAGGCCCCGACAACATTCTGACAATAGGACTGAAGACTTGTGCTCCAGAACTTGCCATGCCCCTAGCCAAGATGTTCCAATACACAGTTACAGCACTGGTATCCAACCTACAATGTGGAAAATTTCCCAGGTATATTCTGTATTCAAAAAGCAGAATAAATCCAAATGTGGCCAATTATAACCCCATCAGTCTCCACTTGATCATCAGTAAAGTGATGGAAGGTATTATCAATAGTGCTAATAAGCAGCACCTATAAAAATAACCTGCTCACTGACATTGTTTGGCCCTGACAGAACCCATTCAGCTCCTGACCTCATTACAGCCTTGGTCCAAACATGGGCAAAACAGCTGAATTTCAGAGGTGAGGTGAGAGTGACTGCCTTTGAAATCAGGGCCATACTTAATAGTGTGGCATCAAGGAGCCCTAGCAAAACTGGAATCAATGGGAATCAGAAGAAAAACTCACGACTGGTTGGAGACATGTATGCCACATAGTAAGATGGTTATTATGTTGGAGATCAGTGATCGCCGATCCAGGACCCAAACATTGTCAGCTGCTTCAATGACCATGCCTCCATCTTAAGGTCAGATGTGGGGATGTTTGCTTATGTCTGTACAATGTTTGGCACCATTCACTACTCCTTAGATACTAGAGTTAATCAAGTTCAAATGCACCAAAATCTGGACAATATCGAGGCTTGGGCTGACGAGTGACAAGTAACATTCATGCCACACGAGGAACAAGATTTACACATATTTGGAAAGGCAAAGACTGATAGAGATAGTCAACAAGGTTTTGTGTGTGGGAAATCATGTCTCACTAACTTAATGGAGTTTTTTGAAGAAGTGAAGAAGAATATTGAGGAAGGCAAAGTGGTGGATGTTGTCTTTATGAGCTTCAGTAAAGGCATTCAACAAGGTTCAGCTTGGTAGACTGCTTAGTAAGGTTAGATCACATTGGAATACAGTGATAACTAGCCATTTGGATACAAAATTGGCGCAAAAGGTAGGAGACAGAGGGTGGTGGTGGAAGCCTCTTGCTTTTTAGACTGGAGGCCTATGACTAGCAGTGTGTCGCTTTTTGTCATTTATATAAAATGAGTTGGATGTGATACAGTAGGTATGATTTGTAAGTTTGCAGATGACACCCCAAAAATTGGTGATGTAGTTGACAGCTAAGAAGGTTACCTTAGAGTACAAGGTGACCTTGATTAGCTGGGCCGAGAAGTGACAGATGGAATTTAGTTCAGATAAATGTGAGGTGCTGCATTTTGGTAGGGCAAATCAGGGAAGGACTTATATACTTAATGGTAAGTGGGGAGTGTTGCTGAACAAAGAGACCTTGGAGTGCAGTTCCTTCAAAAAGCAGAGATACACGTACACAGGGTAGCGAAGGTGGTGTTTGGTATGCTTGCTTTTATTGGTCAGTGCATTGAGTAAAGGAGTTGGAACGTTATTTTACAGCTGTACGTGACATTAGTTAGGCCACTTTTGGGATACTGCATTCAATTCTGGTCTCCCTGCTATAGGAAGGATGTTGTGAAACTTGAAATGGTTCAGAAAAGATATACAGGGATGATGCCAGGGTTGGAGAGTTTGAGCTATAGGGAGAAGCTGAATAGGCTGGGGTAATTTTCCCTGGAGCATCAGAGGCTGAGGGGTGACCTTACAGAAGTTTATAAAATCATGAGGGGCGTGGATAGGGTGAATAGCCAAATCCTTTTCTCCAGTGTAGAGGAGTCCAAAGGTAGACGGCATAGGTTTAAGGTTAGGGGGAAAGATTTAAAAGAGACCTAAGGGGCATGGTGAATGGTGCTGAACATTGTACAGACATCAGCAAACATCCTCACATCTGACTTAAGATGGAGGCATGGTCATTTTCCATAGAGGGTGGTGCATGTATGGAATGAGCTGCCAGAGGTGATGGTGGAGGGTGGTACAATTACATTTAAAAAGGCATCTGGATGGGTACATAAATAGGGAGGACTTGGAGGGATATGGGCTGAATGGGACTAGACTAATGTAGAATATCTGGTTGGCATGGATGAGTTGGACCAAATGGTCTGTTTCTGTGCTGTACATCTCTATTGCTTACGACACACAAATGCCAGACAATAACCATCTCCAGTAAGAGTCAGTCAATCTAGCCACCACCCATTAATGTTCAGTGCTGTTACTGTCACTGAATCTCTCACCATCCACATCCTGGGCTTTACCTTTGACCAGAAACTCAACAGGATTCACCATATAAATACAGTAGCTACACAAGCAGGTCAGAGGCTAGGCATTGCTGTGGTGAGTGGCTCACCTCCTGACTCCCCAAAGCCTGTCCATCATCTACAAGGCACTGGTCAGGAGTGTGCTGGAATACTCTCCATTTGCCGGGATGGGTGCAGCTCCAACAACATTCAAGAAGCTTGACACTAGCCAGGACAAAGCAACCCATTTGATTAGCAACACATCCACAAGCATCCACTTGCTATACCAATGCTCAGTAGTAGCAATGTGTTTACACGGCACCTTCCAAACGCATGACCACTTCCATCTAGAAGGACAATGGCAGGAGATACATGGGGACATCACTAACTTTGAGTTCCCCTCCAAACAACTCACCATCCTGACTTGGAAATATATCACCATTCCTTCAGTAGGTAATCATCTTCTACTAAAAAGTTATATTATGATCCTATTATTTGTGAATTCCTGTTGACTGTAAAGTTACTCCAGCTGACAGACTAAAAGTGAATATTGTGTATTGAACAACTTTAACTTCAGTGTTGTACACTGATGTGTGGTAGAATGAGTCAATTTCAAATGATCAGGTGGTCAGTACAAAATATTCTGTTTTAGCAAATTCTGCAGCTGCATCCTTCAATCTGTCATTGTAGTTCCTTTCTTTGCAAAGCATTTTTATAAAATAATCATCACTGTTCCACTAACAGAATGTGTCAACTTTCTTCCCCCAACTCCATTTTGTTTCCTGAATTTTGGTAACCTGAAACCATTTATACCGATACAACATGGTTGAAAGATAAAAATTAATTAACATTAGTTAATCTCTTAGAAGAAATCAGCAACATTATGTTCTGTTTTTTCAGGGTTCTGTAATTTTAATACCATCTACAAGGCACAAGTCAGGGGTGTGATGGAATATTCCCCACTTGCCTGGATGAGTGCAGCCCCAACAACACTCAAGAATCTTGACACCATCCAGGGCAAAGCAACCCACTTGATTGGCATTACATCCACAAGCATTCACTCCCTCCACCACCGACGCTCAGTAGCAGCAGTGTGTACTATCTCCAAGATGCACTGCAGAGATTTGCCAAGGATTCTTAGACAGCTCCTTCCAAACCCACAACCACTTCCATCTAGAAGGACAAGGGCATCAGACATATAGGAAAATCACCACCTCCATGTTCCCCTCCAAGTCACTCACCATCCTGACTTGGAAATATATAAATATTCTTTCACTGTCGCTGGGTGAAAATCCTGGAATTCCCTCCCTAATGGCATTGTGGGTCAACCTACAGCTGGAGGACTGCAGCAGTTCAAGAAGGCAGCTCACCACCACCATCTCAAGGGCAACTAGGGACGGGCAATAAATGCAATGCCAGCCAGCAATGCCCACATCCCACAAATGAATAAGAGAAAAAAATATATACTTTTTCTGTGTAACTTTCATCTTCCAGGCAGTCCCAAGATATTACAGGAATCTGAATAAGAAGTTCCTTTAAGGACAGGAGTGAAGAACTACTCTCCATACTATTGCCAGCCTTTGCAGCATTCAGTGCCTTCAGCTGTTCCTTGACATTAAGTGGAGTGAATCAAATTAGCTGAAGATGGACCCTGTGATATGGGGACCTCAGGAAGAGGATCATCCCTTGGCACTTCTGGCAGAATATGGAAGCAAATCCTTCAGGTTTATATGTTGCACTGATGTGTACTGATGGGTTGTTGGCATTAGTTCATATCAATCCCAGGGCATCAGTACATGAGGTCCTCAGGGCAGTGTCGTAGACCCAATCATCATCAGCTGTCTCACCAAAAACCTTCCCTCCAACATTGCCATTTCTGACTTAATGTTCCAATGTTCAGTACCATTCACAACACAGTACCTTAGATTTGGAACGGTCCACTATACATGCAGCAAGAGCTATACGATATTCAGGCTTGGGTTGATAGGTTACAAGTAATATTCACACCGCAGAAGTATTAAGAAATGACCATCTCTGACAAGAAAGAATTTAATAATTTCCCCTCGACCTTCAATAAGCATCACCATCATTGAATTCCCCTATCATTAACAAATTTAGGGCTCACATTGACTGGAAAATTTAACTGGATCAGCTATATAAATACGTCATCTGTTTCCAGACAAGCAACATCTTGATTTACAAATTCTCTTACTTTCAATCCTACCGTGTGTCACCCTTACTATTCCAGTAATCCCCCCTAGTCCCACAATTGCAAAAATTCTGTCTTCTTAAGCATTCTCAGTTTTAATTGCTCCACTAGTGGTGGCTGTGTCTTCAGTAATCAAAGCTATACACTGTGGAATTCCTTCCCTATAGTATCTCTTTCTTCAAGAAGACAGTCCTTAAAACTCAGCTCTTTGACCAAACTTTAGTCATTTGACTTAATGTCTTGTGTGATGCAGACTTATGGTTTTGTAGCACTCCTGTGAAGTACCTTGGGATACTTTATGAAATGTTTTAAAATGTATAAATTATTGTGATTTACTGCCATTATTAATTACATCAGCAAGGTCTATATTCCAGCTAATGTGTTTATTCATGTTGTCCACATGGAGCACTGCAAGTGTTGGGCACACCGATGGAGCTATCAATTACCTAGTTTTTTTTTAAAAATTCATTCACGGGATGAGGGTGTCGCTGGCTAGGCAGCATTTATTGCCCATCTTTAATTGCCGAGGAGAGTAGTTAAGAGTCAACCGCATTGCTATGGGTCTGGAGTTACATGTAGGCTAGACCAGGTAAGGTCCTTCCTTAAAAGGATATTAGTTAACCAAATGGGGTTTTCCCAACAATCAACAATGGATTCACAGTCATCATTAGATTCTTAATTCCAGATATTTATTGAATTCAAATTCCACCATCTGCTGTGGCAGGATTCAAACCCAGGTCCCCAGAACATTATCTGGGTCTCTGGATTAACAGTTCAGTGATCATACCACTAGACCATCACCTCCCCATACTGTTCATGTGACTTCACATTTCATATTGTTGATTGAACAATATGACCTTATTGTGTGCTAACTGACTTCCAAACTTGCTTTCTCTTCATTCCTCTGAAGTAGGATTCTTGAAACCTTCAATCTAGTATAATGTGCCAAATTAATGACATGTTGCTGCAAGTACCAATGTTTGTCTTAGTACTTGTTATGATAGCAACAATGTTCATTCTCTCCTGTTCAGTTAATTTGTGAATGCATCATTAAAATTCCAGACAGTCCAGACCCAAATAAAAGAAGAAAAATTCAACCAGTTCGAAGTCAAAGCATCTTCACAACTATTCTATCATCAGACAGAAATAGGTTTGCTTCACATGAAGTCAAATGTAAGGTATCTTCTTTAAATTTTTACATTAGCATAATTTTGTATTTGCCAAAGACACATGCTTTTCAAAGGCATTGAAACAATAGACATGGAGTCTACACTTTGCACCTCATCACTGTTTCCAACTGAATTATCATGACATATTTCTTGGTGTTCCGATCCTGTTAGGGAATGTTAACATCTAAAGAGAAATCTGAATACTCCATGATTAACTGACAGGATTATGCCATAAGACTTCATGTTTAATACAAAAGGAAACTCTACTGTATATAAGAAATACCATGATGTGGAGGCACCGGTGTTGGACTGGGGTGGACAAGGTCAGAAGTCACATGACACCAGGTTATAGTCTAACAGGTTTATTTGAAATCATAAGCTTTCGGAGCATAGCTCCTTCGTCAGGTGCAGTGAGAGAGATGAGCACACAGCCACAGAATTTATAGGCAGAGATCAAAACATAATATAATTGGTGTGAGGGCAGTGTCAGATATTAAGTCCCTGCAGGTGACCAAGAGTGTTAGACAGTGAGCAAAGCGTCAACAGCTGAATAACCAGCGAAGGGATAATGTATAATCGGATTAAGTGAGGCAGAGAGATAATAACAAAAAAAATTAAAAATAAGGTGGTGCTGGAGACAAACTAAATGACTGGAATAACATAACGGGTATAAGAATAACATGCCGCGGGTCTGACCAAAGTAATAAGTAGTCCAAAACTGTACAGACTAATTAAGGTAGAGATCGTAATTTATTAAGGTGATGCTGTCAAAACAGGACAGAGAAAGATTTTATGGATACAGAACAGTGTGCTGGGGTCACCTGTAGCGTGACATGAGGCCATCTTCATGGGTACGGAATCAGCTATCAGTGTCTGCTGAACAACTCTGCGTTGTTGTGTATCTTGAAGTCCGCCTTGGAGGATGCTTACCCGAAGGTCAGAGACTGAATGCCCTTGGCCGCTAAAGTGTTCCCTGACTGGGAGGGAACAGTCCTGTCTGGCAATGGTTACCAGGCAGAGAGTCAGAGTCATACGGCGTGGAAACCAATCCTTTGGTCCAACTAGTCAACACCGACCATGTTCCCAAACTAAACTGGTCGCACTTCCTTGTATTTGGCCCATATTCCTCCAAAGCTTTCCTGTTTGTGTGCTTATCCAATTATCTTTTAAAATGTTGTAGCTGTACTTGTACCTGTGTCCATCACTTCCTCTACCAGTTCATTCTACACACTAACCACCCTTTTTAAAAAAAAGTTGCCCCTTAAGACTTTCTTCTCTTACCTTAAAAATGTGACCCCTGGTTTTGAACTCCTCCACCTTAGGTTAAAGACCTTTGCTGTTCACCTTATCTATGCCTGTTATGATTTTATAAACCGCTGTAAGGTCACCCCTCAATCTCCTTCATTCCAGTGAAAAAAAAAGTACCAGGCTATTCAGCCTATTTTTATAATTCAAAATCTCCATTCCCAGCAACGTCCTGGTAAATCTTTCCTGAACCCTCTCCAGTTTAATAATATCCTTTCCAGAACACTACGACCAGAACTACACACAGTTTTCCAGAAGAGGCCTCAACAAGAACCTGTACAACCTCAACACGATATCTCAACTCCTATAATCAAAAGGTCTGAGCAATGAAGGCAAGCATGCTTATACACCCTCTTAACCATCCTGTCTGCTTGTGATGCGAATTTTAAAGAATATGTACCTGAACCCCTAGCTCTCTGTTCTACAACACTACCCAGGGCCTTACCATTAATTGTACAAGCCCTGCCCTTGTTTGTATTACCAAAATGCATTTATCCAAATTAAATTCCATCTGCCATTCCTCAGCCTATTGACCCAATTGATCAAGATCACTTTGTAATCTTAGATAACCTTCAATGCTGCTTTTGCTATTGAGGGAGAACTACAGAGGGGATTGCCCAGAGTCCTGGTGCTAATTATGGATAGTCGATCAAAAAATTACATTGACAAGATTTCAAGAGATGCAGATTGACGGTAAAGGAGAGAAATAGTTATAAAACGGATGATAAATCTATGATATGCTTATCTCCACTGTCATGTACATTTACTGACAAAAACTGTGCCTGTTTGCTTAAGTGCAGGCCTGGCAAAATGTAAATAAGAATTAAACAGAACAATCATTGCCTATTGGTACAGAACTCGAATAATCTTGAAAAGAGATATGTTGCCAAAGTATTTCATCTTGAATTCACCAGGACAAATGCAAGAATGCCAAATTTCAAGCAATCACAATTGATACAGTTGAAAAGAGGTGTTGAGTTGTTGTCAATGCTGACTGGTCAAGGCATTGACATGGAGAAAGCAATGAGGAATTATAGGTTCCACATGCTTCTCGGAAATTTTAAAAGAGATACTAGACTTGAGAACATGATTATTTCTTTGGAGAGAATGGTCCCCTACATTTGGATATGTGTCGCTTCTAGCAAGTATAAATAAGCCTACCAGAAGCTTGACTAATAATCTTAAATTGGTTTTAATATATCTGTTAGCACACATGATCGTTCAGTAACACTGCCCGATCATAGTAGACATTTCTTTTATGTTTTCCAAGTACAGGCTGTTGAATACATACCTTGTATTCTGCATATTACAAAACAGCCAGAAAATGTTTTGAGATAGGACGAACTGCCGATGCTGGAGTCTGAGATAACAAGGTGTGGAGCTGGAGGAACACAGCAGGCCAGGCAGCATCAGAGGAGCAGGAAAGCTGA
>NC_063359.1:23225589-23255772 GCF_021869965.1 Rhincodon typus | reverse complement strand
TTCTGAAGAAGGGTCCCGACACGAAACGTCAGCTTTCCTGCTCCTCTGATGCTGCCTGGCCTGCTGTGTTCCCCCAGAAAAATGTTTTGTTTGATTCAAATCAGGCTACAGCCTACATGCCTGACAGTGCACCAACAATTAAATTCATACATGGCATTGCTCAGATATGCAGTAGTTTATTCTCCCTGCCTGTTCCAGCTGTCCACTTGTTTCTGTGAGATACAGACACAAATAAATTAAACAAGAGAACGTTCTAATTATCCCCACAGACCACCTTCATGACAGCTATGCTATGGGATGACTTCAAACAGAGTGCAAACCAATTATTTTATCTTCAACTTAGCTCTTTGATTGTGACTCATTTGAATAAAATAGATTGATGACAATAAATCATTTTGCACTGTATTGCTAACTTTTAGGTTGTAAAAGCATGATGATAGACAACCTGACTCCACCAAAAAGGTTCAGAAGTGGATCATTTATTGTTCAATGTTGAAACTTCCAACACTGACCTGAAGATGAACAAATCAGTTAACTTTTAGTTGTAATGAACTTTAGGCTTTTTTGTGGTGTATTTCTGTCAAAGTTGCTTCTCGACCAGATTCCCCCATTTTTCTACTGCTAAAACTTTAAATCCTAACATTAAAAGTTACATTCCAAAACGTATGAATTATGAAGTTATTCAAAAACATCTATATGTGAGCTATTGTCTGTATGTGGTGTTCATCCAATGCCTCTTCGAGATTTGAAGTTGCACACAGTCTTAACATGATAGATGTTAATGTGTTTTTTCTTTAGAGGCATTGCAATCAACTTAATCTTTTACAATACCTTGACTATATCTGGGCAAATGGACTTGAGTTTTCATTCCAAATTAAATTGAATAGTTATTAAAACAGTGTCTCAAGATTTGGTGGCTTAAATTACCAGCAGCAGAAATCTTTGATAAACCAGATTGGAAAACAATGATTTTGCACTTGTGAACAGGGAGGCACAATAACTGCCAAGTCTAAAATTCAGTCCCAAAAATTCTGGAACACAAGACAATACAGGAACTTGCATACATCATAAATATTTTAAACAAGCTTTAGCATCTGATAAAAAAAACAGAAGAACTGCAGATGCTGGAAATCAGAAACAAAAACAGAAATTGCTGGTAAAGCTCAGCAGGTCTGGCAGCATCTGTGGAGAGAAATCAGAGTTAATGTTTCAGATCCAGTGATCCTTCTTCAGAATCCTCAGTTAATGAAACATTAACTGATTTCTCTCCACAGATGCTGCTAGACCTCCTGAGTTTTCCCAGCAATTTCTGTTTTTGTTTAGCATCTGATACCTTAAGTCAAATTACACAAACACAAAAATTACAACAAAATTTCAGCTAAATATAAAGTTTGTTACTGAAAGTGGTTGATATTTACATATTCTGTGTTAGTGTAACCTGCTGGTGATAAATCATAGAAAATGTGTAAACAAGTCATTTTAGTAACAGGAAAGTTCTAAGACTTAGGAACAACTGCAAGATGTTCAGCAACTCAGGCCTGCTCTACCATTCAATTGGAACAACGCTGATCTGAACATCATCTCCATTTTCCACTTTTGGTTGCATTTCCCTTGATGACATTTTCAGAGAGAAAACTATTGTTATGAAGCCAATCATTTCTTTGAAGAAATGTGGAAAAATGGATATATCTCATATCATATGTGGACAATCCAAAGATATGCAAGTTAGGTGGATTGGCCATGCGAAATGCAAGGTTACAGAGACAGGTAGGGGTGGGGGTTTTGGAGCGTGGGGGTGCGTGTGGGTAGGGCCTGGGATGGGTGGGATGCTCTTCAGAGGGTTAGAGTGGAATATATAGGCTGAATGGGCTGTTTCCACACTGTAAGGATTCTAATGATTCTATTATCTCGATGAGGTTTAAAAATAACAAAAAAAAACACTGATATCCCTTTGGAGCATTCTTAAAAAAAATGGTGGCTTCTTGGAAACTAGGCAACTTCAGATAATTACATGGTGTGAATTCTCAGAGGCCACCTTCCTGAGTTTTATGGCTGTTTTTTGAACACAATGTGGTTCAGAGAATTGTTTCTGTCTGGAATTAGTTAGGTGAAACCCTGCTAAAAAAAAAATAGCTGCCCAGCTCATGTATTTTAGAAACTGGACACTTTCGTGAGCAATTTAGTGTAACAGATTTACAAACTTCTAAAACTTCCCAACATTATTATAAGGCTTGTGATTTATAGTGAATATTGAGTGACTGCGTTGGAGAGGTATGGAATGTAAGGGGAAAAGGGTTAAGGGGCACAGGTCTATCTTGAAAACTGGTCAAGCCTGACATTGGAAGTGGGCAAGTTGTTGGAGGGAATCCTGAGGAATTTGGAAAAGCAAGGATTGATTAGGTATAGTCAACATGGCTTTGTGCGTGGGAAACTGTGTCTCACTAATTTGATTAAATTTTTTTGAAGAAGTAACAAAGAAGATTGATGAGGGCAGAGCGGTGGACATGATCTACATGGACTTCAGTAAGGCGTTCGACAAGGTTCCTCATGGTAGACTAATTGGTAACGTTAGATCACATGGAATACGGGGAGAACCAGCCATTTGGAAACAGAACTGGCTCGAAGGTAGAAGCCGGCAGTGGTGGAGGGTTTCTTTTCAGACCGGAGGCCTGTGACCAGCGGTGTGTCACAGGGATCGGTGCCAGGTCCGCTGCTTTTTGTCATTTATGCAAATGATTTGGATGTGAACATAGGAGGTATGGTTGGTAAGTTTGCAGATGACACCAAAATTGGAGGTATAGTGCACAGCGAAAAAGGCTACTTCAGAGTACAACAGGATATTGATCAGATGGGCCAATGGGTCGAGGAGTGGCAGAAAGAGTTTATTTTAGATAAATGTGAGATGCTGCATTTTGGAAAGACAAATCAGGGCAGGACTTAGACACTTAATGGAAGGTCCTGGGAAGTGCTGCTGAACAAAGAGGCCTTGGAGTGCAGGTTCATAGTTCCTTGAAAGTGGAGTCACAGGTAGGTAGCAAAGGCAGTGTTTGGTATGCTTGCCTTTATTGGTCAGTGCATCGAGTATAAGAGTTGGGAGGTCATATTACAGCTGTACAGGACATTGGTTAGGCCACTTTTGGAATAATGCATTCAATTCTAGTCTCCCTGCTGTAGGAAAGATGTCGTGAAACTTGAAAGGGTTCGGAAAAGATTTACTAGGATGTTGCCAGGGTTGGAGGGTTTGAGCTATAGGAAGATGCTGAATAGGCTGGGGCTATTTTCCTTGGAATAGAGGCTGAGGGATGACCTTATAGAAATTAATAAAATCATGAGGGTCATGAATAGGGTGAATAGACAAGGTCATTTCCCTAAGGTGGGGAGTCCAAAACTCAAGGGCATAGGTTTATGGTGAAAGGGGAAAGATTTAAAGCAATCTCAGGGGTAGCTTTTTCATGCAGAGTGTGATGTGTATATGGAATGAGCTGCCAGAGGAAGTGATGTAGGCTGGTTTAATTCCAACATTTAAAAGGCATCTGGATGGGTACATGAATAGGAAGGGTTTAGAGGGGTGTGGCCAAATGCTGGCAAATGGGACAAGATTTATTTAGGATATCTGGTCGACATGGATGAGTTGGACCAAAGAGTCTGTTTCCATGCAGTACAGCTCTAGGACTCTAAAATGGTCTTCACAGATTGAGACGGACCTTTAAAATTTGGATATATTCCAGCCAACCTCTCTCTTCCCAGCACTAACCCATCCCTGATACCATTTTCATGGCAAGGTGTCAGTGGGCACTACCATCTGGAGAAGAGGGGATTGAAACCTTAGGAAATCTCCAACTCCTGATTTCTGCCTTCAGGGTAAAAATCTAGACTACCACTTTTCTGCATTTGTTTCTTTGCAGCTTGAGGTCTCCCCCCGTGGGTATTTATTGAAATACCACTCAATTTATAGAAACATAGAGTTACCGTGTTAAGATATTAACACTGAGATAATAATGTACATGACAGCATATTACTCGCAAGTTGCTGCAGGCTGCTCATGGCACTGTTAAAAGTTGTGGTGAATCTTTTACATTCAGTATTAACTTAACAGCTTGGTGTGGCCATTTACACTTCCTCCTCCTCCTCGTCCTCCTCCAATTTACCTAACACATATTCCTCAAACACACTCCCAACTCTTCTCAGTGACACAGCGAAGACTATACAAATGCTGGATTCAACCAGCTGTGATGGGTGAGAGACTTATCATGAGAAAGGAGGAAAAATTCAAAGTTGCCCTATCTTGGAAATATGACTTCTTAAAAAAGAAGAGGTAAGATCAAAAGACACCATGTGCCTCATGCCATTTATATTGCTCTTTTCACTATCTCAAGGTACCCTTCAGTGCTTTACTACCAAATATATTTTTCTGAAGTTACCATTGCAATGCATCTAAGTTATACACAGCAATCTGCCAGAGAAGTGATGATAACCAGATCAGCCTTTTTGTAAAAAAAATGAATGAAGTTGATTGAGGAACTCCCCTTCTCTTCAAAAGAGTGTCAAAGGAACTCTGACCTAAACAATAACCTCCAATAGTGGAGCACTCCTTTAATACTGGGGTGTCAGCCTAGCTTTGGATACTCAAATGCCTGTAACAGCCTTCTGATTTTGAGTTCTATTTCGTCACAGTTGCCTATTTCCTGCTACATTTATAAAAAATATTGGATTTAATGTTTCTTCATAGAATAGTTAGTTAGATTGCCTTCAGTCCTGTAAACTTGTACAACGTACTTAAGATTTAACTTCAATTAAAAACTTGTTATATTTTTCTATTGATGACTTTTGAATAGATAATGATTAAGATCAATTTCATCAGTAACTTATCTCAAAAAAAAAGTAAAACACACTAAATTTGAGATAGTTACATCAAGTTTGAGTGTTTCGGTCCTTTATTTGTAAGAAGAAACTTTGGATAGAAATGTCTTGTGGAACATTGAACAATAGGGATGCCTGAAGCAATTCTCTGTGCCTCGGATAATAGTTAACCCTGTCAGAATCTAGGTAGAAAGAGCATTTAAATTAAAGAAAAGGGTTAAGATCAGACTGTATTAATTCACCAAGGAAATTTTGTTCTTGCTTCAATTCTCGGTTTAGATATTCCTGTGACTCAGTTTCCTGTGCTAAATTGTTCTTATATTTTACAAACACCATTTATACCATTTGTTCTAAGTCGTGGTAGTTGAAAAATGATAATTGTATAATTTGAATTAAGTATATTTTATGAAGTAAAGCTCAGCCACAAATAAAATGTTTGTCTACAGTGAAATATGAAAATAGGTGGTGTACACGAAAATGCATAATTTAGTTTGCCATTCACGAGCAGCACTGATGAATGGTGGCACAATAGTTAGAACAAACATTGCTTACTTTGTGAATGTTTTATAAATAATCTTTAGCACAGACTTAGTTTACTAAAACAATTATATAATTTCATCCCCAGCACATTCCCAAGTTGGTGTTGCCATTTTTGTGTTCAAGCACTGAAATAAATTGCCTCCTGCAGTGTAGATAAGTTCAAAGGTCACCCACCCAGTATTTTGGATATTAAAATACTGATTTTATTTTCACTGAAACAAATACACTCAAATGGCCTCAAGGACTCTTGTTCTGTCAAGGACAAAAGGCATTCCTTTCTCTTTTCTGAAAAGTTCTGTGCAAGCTGGTTTAGCTATTAATAGCAGCCATGGTCACTGCCATAGTGTATTATCCTTTTATTCTTCCTCTGCTGTAGTAGGGTAGGGTACATTTATGTAAATGTACAGCAAACTTTTATAATGGTTGTTCACAATGTTTATGAGGGACTGCACTAGCATCATTTCTGCATGTTGAAATGCGTGTGTGGACTGAGTCATGCACAGCCTCCTGGGCTATTTGTCATTTCTTCTCATTTGACAGCACTAAATGCCATTGCAAAAGCCCAAAATACTTGGATTAAGGGATAGTCTCAAATCAGGTCTGCATAATTGTAATAATCAGTATAATGATGATTTACAGCAGTATGAACAGATCCGCATAGGCACGAGGAAGATTATTCCATGGTACTACCCTCTTCCCAAGTACAAGGTAACAGTGAATTGGGACTGCAGTGCCTTACTCCACAGCGCTGCTGATGCTGATGCTACAGAAGCTGGAGACATGTGCTCCTTAACAGTTGACAAGGTGGACCGACTTGACAATTACTCTATAAACTTGGATAACTAATGAGCCTACATAACCATTCACAGCTAAACGGTGAATGCAAATGGTATAAGGGAAGCCCCTCCATCCCCAGCTGACACGTGTTCTTTGAAGAATCTGTCATTAAATATACTCATGAGGAGGTGCTTTTGACAAACTGCTGCACTGGCCACTTATTTTATTCTTCCACTCGACCTGCTGTGCTCTCATAAAACCAGGATGATTCTGCATGCTTGTCTTATTATTTTCTAAATATCCTTTCACCATTTCCTTAGAAATGCATTCCGGCATTTTCCCACTGGCAAACTTTGGATGATCTGGCCTTTTGTTTTCTGATTTCTGTCTCCCTCTTTCCATAAATAGGGACATTATATTTGCAGACTTCCAATCTACTGCAACGTTTATGGACATTTGAGTCCACTCATCCTGATATATTTTTCATTACTTATTCTCTCAAATACAATTCTAATAATTTCTACATCACATCCATCCTTAAAGATGTGAACTATTGAATACCATATCACAAACTAGTGAGGAAGTTCCTAATTCGTCTGATGCTTATGCACACTAATTCCCCTGTCACACAACTGGGTGAGGTGCACTTGGGTAAATGAAATTCCTGGAAAATTCTGGACCCTCTTCAGACCATCAGCCAGGCAATATCACCGCAGTTGCCAGTGAGTGATGCAATGTGGGTAAGAAGAAATATTGCTAAATTGGTGTGAAAATTTTGAAACTTGACGTGCATGTGATGTTTTACATAGAACATAGAAAATAGAACAGTACAGCACAGTACAGGCCCTTTGGCCCATGATGTTGTGTTGACCTATTATCCTACGAATAGGAAACTACCTTGCATACCATACATTTTACTATCATCCATGTGCCTATCCAAGAGCGCTTAAAAATCTCTAAAGTATCTGACTCCACTACGACCACCGGCAGCGCATTCCACGCACTCACCACTCACTGTGTGAAGAACCTACCTCTGACATCTCCCCTATATCTTCCTCTAATCACCTTAAAATTATGTCCCCTTGTAAGAGTCATTTCCGCCCTTGGATAAAGTCTCCGACTATCCACTCTATCTATGCCTCTCATCATCTTGTACAACTATATCAAGTCACCTCTCATCCTTCTTTGCTGCAATGGAAAAAGCCCTAGCTCCCTCAACCTTTCCTCATAAGACCTGCCCTCCAGCCCAGGCAGCATCCTGGTAAATCTCCTCCACACCCTCTCTAAAGCTCCCACATCTTTCCGATAATGAGGTGATCAGAACTGAACAATATTCCAAGTGTGGTCTAACCAGAGATTTTATAGAGTTATAGCAAGATACAAAACAAATAAAAACTTCCCGAGTTTCTTAACCTTGAGGGTCAACATTTTAGAAAAAGTCCAAAAGGATTGTGACATTTTGTAAAATCTGTCATTCCATTTAACGTTGCGTGTTTGATGAGTTTTGCATAGCAAGTGGCTAGAAATGTTTCTGGCCCTTACAGTACATGGTGACTTGAATTAGATGGCCTCACAACACAGATTGATTTAACCATTGGAATTACAATTTGCTTTTTTATTTTACTTCTACTGGGCGCCTGATAATAAGGCAACTCCTTGTGGCAGTTTAAGGGTTGGCTAATGTGCAGATTTGTGCATTATACTGAAAATACTTGGGGAACAATTTGGGGAACAATAAAAGGACAAGTTGAGCAGGACCTTAAAATGATATACTGCTGGACCTAGTCAGTAAAGGCTGAATGCGCTATATGTCAAGAAACATAATTCCTGTGAAATGCAGATGGTTGCCATTGCTATCATCCATTCTGGGTATACCTAGTGAGGAAGCACGTCTACAAAGGATGGAGGAAGAAAATCTACTATCATTTGATTCAACAAAGAACGTACCACGCATGTTACAAACTCTTACCACGTTTATAATGGTAATGACATTGTGACTTATGTAATTGGCGGTTCATTTAATTGATGAAGCACAGATGGAAGTATCTGTTTTCCTGTCCTAAGACATCATGCCTAGAGCCCATTTGAGAAGTGATGGATCTCACTTGAAGTAATGTTATCAAAGCCAACTATTAGATGCTGTAAAAACTAAACCTTTGGTCAAAGTGATGTAAAACATAAGTCTTATTTGAATACAGTAGAAGATAATTACTTTTTCTTCTACAGTCATACAGCATAGAAACAGAACCTTCAGCCCACCCAGTCTATGCTGAACAAACACCAAACTAAAGTAATCCCATTTACCCCCATTTGGTCCATACTTGGCATTTTAAGTGCTCACCTACCCCACTCTTTTCATCTTTCTACCACCTTCTGGGTCAGATCCCCTCTCAACCACTTGCTTCTCACTTTAAAGACTTATTTCTCTGGTATTAGACACGTCTGCCCTGGGAAAAGATTCTCACGATACTGTAGGCTGTTCACAATCAGATTCCCACTCAGCTTCCTCTGCTCCAAGGAAAACAAACCCAGCATATCCAGTCTCTCCTCATTTTCACCTTTGTGTCCCAGGAAACATCCTGGTGAATTTCCCCTGCTCTTTCTCCAGTCTCCTTCCAATAGTGTGGTAACCATAAGTGCACTCAGCATTTTACCTGTGGCCTAACCAATGTTTTACAAAGTTGTAACAAGACTTCCTTGCTCCTGTCCTCTATGCTTTGGCTAATGAAGGTAAGCATCCTGTAAACCTTCTTCATCACGCTGTCTACCTGTGCTGACACCTCCAGGTATCTATGGGCATGGACATCAAGGTCGATTTGTTTCTCTGTACTTCCTCGGGACCTACCATTTTGATGCAACTTTTAAACAGATAATCTGGTTCAAATAAAGTTGCATGCAGTGAAAATTAGGTATCATGAAGGGGTCTAAGCATTCTCCCAAAAATCCTTCAAGTAAGATAAAGTTGCCATTGTCCCAGCAGACCATATAGGCTTTGTTCTCTCATTAGAGAAAGAGAGAGACAAATGGTAGTGAGATTAACCTGGAGGTTACCACGCCTCAGATGAGGAAAGGGATTGAGAAGGTGAGACTTTCATGGTGGCCTCAGGAGGGTGAGGGAATTGATCCCATGCTGTTGGCGTCATCGCAAACCAGACTTCAAGTAGAACCTTTGCAGTGATTCCACATTTTACTGGTTATATTGGTGTGAACTTTCTTATTAAAAATTTATTGAATATAGGCTGATTATTCCCACATTCTGATAATCTAGAAACTGAAATCACTTTTACTTGGCCCTTTCGCAACTTTCAACAAAGTAGTTCTTTTAAACACCCAGTGGAGTTAGATACAATTGTAAACTCAAAACCTTAAAGCATTGTAACACATACTACCTGTGGAGCTGCCTCATTACTCACCAGTTTTAATGTGTACGAGACAAATGCAATACCAGATCAATCAGCAATTTGAGATAGCAAAATGGATAGTTACTAAATCATAGGATTTTCTATACAAAATTGCTAAAAGGGTTAATCTCAGGGGACTACAATTTGAATGTTTTGTGGAGTTTATTCCAAGGAAAGCAGCTGGCTTGAACATTATTTTCAGGAAATCCTTCTGTGCTTATTTTTCCAAGCATTCAGATGGGCTGTAACTGTTTCAGTAAGGATGACTAATCACTAGGATTTGGGGGCTTTGGCTGAAGACCTCAGGAACTGCTCGTTGGCCCTCATCCTTTGTAGTAAGGATGCAGTTGCGTCAGTTTCCTTGAATAAAGTGGCCTGCTAAACAGGAAATACTTGGTTGTACTCAATGTGGCTTTAGACAGCAATTTTCAGAGGAGCTGCTGTTTTTAGCCAGTGAAGGTTAATCAAAGTTAACTTCATTATGTACAGTAACTGACCATGTGATTGGCTCACCGAGGTACATTTTTAATATCTATCAATGTCATACAGGCCAACCTAGAACACAAGCAATGTTTAGGCAAGGACTTATAAAAGCCAAGAAGTCAAAAATAGCCCTGATCAATGAAGTAATGTAGTTACATGGCCTTTGTAATTAAGGCAGTACATATATATATCCCTTCAGTTGCATTGAATGGAATGAAACATGAAAACCTGAAGGAAAGAGATATTGAAGACACCAAACTGATGGTGCATTTTTTTGTAAGGGAGGAGTGGGTAGGCTGGCTGGCTTCCTTGGGAAAAGAATTTTCACTGAGAATGTTTTTTTCCCCAATAGTTTAAGATACTTCTGTTCTTCATCATTGCTTTTTAAATGTGGAACACAACTTAGAATTTCAAGTGACCAGCACTTACCCAACATTACTTTAGTACTCACTGTCTGACATCCAAACCCAATTATTCCAGTCCAATATCCAGACTCCATTCAGATTAGTAGTATACTCCTTCCAGCTTTTCATCTACAGAGAGTCTCCAACCACCCTTCTTAGCCCCACACTTCATTGTGTCACTCCTTTCACTCTCCATCAACAACGTAGCACTCTTTTCCCCTCCAAACTACTCTTCTTTCACTCTGAAAGTTGGTAGGCATTCCTGCATCAGTTCATGTTGATCCTTTCATTTCTATCCTGTTATTCAGAATCCTTTCAGTGTAGAAAGAGGCCATTTGGCCCATCCAGTCAGCATCGACCATCCAAACAGCATCCCACCCAGACTCCTATCATATCCCCAAAACTCTGCATTTATGATAACTAATCCACCCGGCCTGCATATCCCTGCTCACTATGGGACAATTTAGTATGGCCAATTCACCTAAGCTGCACGTTTTTGGACTATGGGAAGAAACCAGAGCACCCAGTGGAAACCAACACCGACATGAGGAGAATGTGCAAACTCCACACAGACAGTCACCCAAGGTTAGAATTGAAGGGGGGTCCCTGGCACTGAGAGGCAGCAGTGCTAACCACTGAGTCACTGTGCCTCCCTAGTGTTGGCACGTTGTTTCCTTATACACCCCAAAAGTGCCATTCCCAGTTTCTGCATTCTTCCAAGTTAATTTCTGTCCCATTTCCCTTCCCTTTCAATTACATTTGCTCATCTTCACTGCTACTAATTTCACTTTTTTTTTACTATAACTCATTCCAAACTTGATTAATTATTCCACTGTCACATATTCTCCTCCTTCTTTCATTCCATACCCCTCTGTCCCATCTCAATCCTTTCCACGTAGCTGGAATGGCATTTCTATATACTGGAGAAGAGATTTCCAGGCTTTTGAATGTTCCCGTGCCTTGTGCAGTGGAAGTTGCATGAAAAAGGGACACGGTGTGTTGTCTGGACCATTAGCAACAGATTTAGGACAAGTGAGAGTTGACATTGAGACAGTGACAATCAGCACAAAACACTTGGTATACTAATACTTAGCATGTACACGCTTGTTAAACTACAGTGATCCATTTTATAATATTATTTACATCTTTTGACCATAAAAAAGTTAAGCTATTCACCTGCAAGCAACCTTAATCCCACTTTTTCTTCTGATTTATTTTAATAAACTGCCATGTCCTTTCAGAATAAAAACCAGTTCTGAGGAAGGGTCACTGGACCCGAAACGTTAACTGTTTTTTCCTTCACAGATGCTGCCAAACCTGCTGAGCTTTTCCAGCAACTTTGTTTTTGTTGTTATTGTTGTTTTATGTCCTTTCAGAACATGGGAACAGCAAATAGCTATTTGACCCTTCATTAAATGAGATCATAGCTGATGTGATCTAATTTCATATATCCATACTCTTCAATACTTTTGATTGATAGATTTATGTTAACCAATCTTAAATTCAAAAGTAACAATTGATCTAGAATCAATTACCATTTTCAGAAAACATCTCAAATTCTACCCCCTTCTGTACGTAGAAAAGTGTTTCCTAAATTCATTCTTTACTTCTAGCTTTAAGTTTTAGCCCATTCCCCCTCATCCTGGATTCCCCAACCAGTGGGGGTAGTTTGTTTCATCTATCCTACCTGTGATGCTGCTTGGCCTGTTGTGTTCATCCAGCCCTGCACCTTCTTGTCTCGGATTCTCCAGCATCTGCAGTTCCTACTATCTCTGTTCCCTTTAGTATCCTTGACTAACTCACAATTACATTGATAGGACATTTTATTATTTACCTGCAATTTCTAATCCCTGGTGAGTAGAAGCTTAGTAAAATGTTGTTTTTGATTAAAATGTTTCTTTATGCAACCAATAACTTTTGGAATAATTTAAGCAGCATATTGCACTGTTGACTGGGAAGTCAGTTGGATCACCTGCATAAATGTCCTAACTATAGCAGCAAGTCAAATTCTCTGATTTAATAGAACTCCTCTACCACTTCAAATCACAGCTGAAGAATAGGTGGGATTTTTCACCTTGCTTCGATGGGTGCAGTTGCAATGACATTCAAGATGTTCAACACCAGTCGGGACAAGCAAATTGCTTGATTGGTACTTTATCCACCAGCCTGAAAAATAAATCACCTCCCTGACTGCATTGCATGAGCGGGCAATAAATGCCAGCCTTATCAGTAACACCATCATTCAGCAAATTAATTTTAATTTTTAAATGAGTCGCTAGTAAATTGCGCCAAACCACTTCTCTTGCAATTTGTATGGATTTTTATACACAAGTCTCATTATCTTTACAGCAGCAGTAATAAAACTTGCATTATGAAACTGTATTTTCTGTGGACATTCTACTTCACTTAAAGCTTGGTTTTCCAAGGGTGGTTGAGTTCCTTTATTTTTAAGATATAATATTCTGATATTGCAAATCTGCCCTGCGCACCAATGATTAGCAAAACTGCAATGCAGAAAAGACTCTAGATTTTTTTAAGTGTAAAAATTAAATACATTTCAATTGATTGAATTTCACAAAGTATATCATTGTTAATTAGTTATAACCAGCTAAATAGTTCTAGCATTGTAGCGATAATGAATATTAAATAGAAATCAAAAAATAAATCACACTTCAATTACCTGTTAGCAGCTTTTGTCAACACAAATAATTGATCCAATTCAGTCCATTAGCACTGATAGCACTGTCACTGAATGACATATATGGCGAGTGTGTTACTATTTTATCTCAGGTGTTATTTTCCATGTGTTTTTTTAACAGTAATTCAGAAGTTAATGCATTTCTACTCATGAGTTTATGTAATGGTGTATATTCAGAATGTAAACTGGCTTTACCTATGAAAAGCTTAGTTCATCTTCTTTAATTTCTACAAATAAGTTTATTTTTTTTTTCTCCAATTGAAATACTTTCTAGTGAACCAGGATTGATTTGACAGTGTGTGTCATGGTTTAGCATCGAAGGCCAACATTCCATGATTTCTGATTGGGATTTGAACAAATAAACATTGAGTAACGTCACAGTTGTTAACCTGATCTTTGGTGGATCACCAGTGTCATCGTTAGATAGAACATACTTTATCAGCCCCAAGGCCCTTGCAAGATGTGTTTGGCAGGTTGTTCTGTTACAGCACTAGATTCTGACCTTCATACAATAAACTCCAAGGCTAAGATGGGTGTCCCTAGTATTGAAATGGTTTTCAGTCAGGAAAAGCAAGACCATTTTTTATTCTGAATGAGTGACAAGCCTGTAAGCCATAAAGTGAACTTGTGTCAGCAAAATGTCTACTTAATCTGAACAACTGCTATCAAGTTCATCTCGAACGTAAATTTTTCCTGTAAGAGAAAATTGAAAACGTGAACTAGTTCTTTGACCTTTTAATTTAAAGCTTTCCATGGTTGTAAGCTGGAAGAATCTGCTTAGCACGCCAATTTTAGAAACACGATCCACACAAACATTTAACTTTAAATTAAATATATGCAATTTAAAACCAAATTTAAGTAGTCATGTGATTTATTTCAAGAATTAAACTATGTTGGAATCCACTCTGTTTAAGCAAGCATCATGTATTTGTTTCTGATTAAATTTTAGTAGTGTCAATCAGGATGGTATTTTTAACAGGCTAGTGGAAATCTAACCCTTTAAATGCTGTAAATTGAGTCAACAGATATTTTCAAGACTGTTATTGACAGATTTTTGTAATTGGGAATATCAAAAGGATATGAAAAAAAATTGTAGGTAAATGGATCAGCCATGCTGATTAACCAATGTTCTAAAAGAATAAAAGCAATAACTGAATATCCTACTCTAGCTCTTACCTTCTTTCACTCGAGATTGAAACACTACCCGTTTTGATATTTAATTTTAAAATTTTGTAATGTCTAAATACTCAATATCTCCCCTCAAGCATTTTTTATGAAGCTGTTTACAGGTTTTAGTAGGTTAAAAATTCCCAAAGGAGGAATTTGATGCAAATGTCTTAAGCAAATTCAGATTGATAAAAGTCATTGTTTAATTTCCAAGCTATGGTCTGGAATGTTTCCGAGTCCACCCTGAGCTTGTAGAAATGTGGGCAAAGAAGCTTAATTGGGCAAGGAGGCAAAATTTCAGTTTTCCATGCCATGTTAAAGTTTTTTGATTAAGCTTTTGGATTGGAAGTTTACCCGATCTTCATGGGTGGGAATCCCATTTGTACTAATCAGCATATCACAAATACCCATTAACACATTAACCCACTGAAATTATGTTCACAGGCACAATCTAGTTAGACAAACGCTGGGAAACACATGTTCATAACCCCATATATTTCCTGGTGAGATGCTGTCCTTTCTCCAGATTCTAGTGAGTTTAATTTTCTTCAATGACTTCAGTCCTTCATTTCCAAGTGTTTCTTTATGCAACTAAATAGAGTGTTAGAGGGGAAGCCTGACCAGATGAACAAATGAGGGCAGCTATACAGTAATTGACACCAGCAAATCTGATCAGAACAATCAAGTGCAGTTTTACTCAAAAAGGGGTTACAATCCAAAAAGCCATTCTCTGAGATGTGTTCTTGTCCCATATAAGTGCCTGGTGAAAAGCTAATCAGATGTATATGTTCCCCTAGTTTTGATGAAAAGGTCAGTTGTCTGATGGTTCATGAGCTACTGAATGCTTTAGTTCCTTTTATGTTTTAAGTGTGAACCCTGGCAGATCTGAGAGGTAGTACCACTTTGTTGCCAGTTTGTAATGGAAATAAGGCATTAGCTATTGATTGCTTATCAGCGATTTGCTGCAGATACCAGGTAGAGAACCTCTTGTGTGACAGTCCTCTGCCATGACAATCTAAAACCCTGGCTCACACTCAGGAGTGTGAAATATTGAGTAGACAGTTGTACAGTGGCAGAGGGTAGCAGATCATTTATCCTCTTGCAGCACTGGAGCGGTGTTGTCAAGGCAAGCATGGCCTCGTCCTGCTGCCCATAGAGAAAAGAATGCCCCTTTCATCCTGCACAGCCTCAGGAGAACATCTAGGGAGGTATCACCTGAAGCCTGGCAGCACTTTTTGCCTGATGTCTCATATCTTCAAAGGTTAGATGGTGATGATGAGCAGAGGTGAAGTTATACTCTTAGGATGCATTATGCTGTCTGGTGGCCTTTTCAATACAATGGGAGCCCAGAAAGTCCCAGCTTAACTTCCTGCCATAAAATTTGGCATCTTCCCTGCTCACGAAGATATAACGAACAGAGTAGAATATAATTGCATCAGAAAGCCTGACACTCGCCCTGTGGGAGTCCATCCTGCTGCTAGGTTCACCACTACATCTCAAAAAGAAGAAAACGCCGCCCTTTCATTCCAGCTACACATACCTCCAAGTTGGGTTTAGCACGGGTGTGAAGGATGATAAATACCTATAAACTCCAAGATAGCCTCAACCTCAGAAAAGCACTGCCTCACAAAGCCAGTTTCCAAACTCTTCATGATGATTTCTTTGTTGGAGACTGTCATCCAATTACAGCTAGTTTGTTGCCTGATAAACACTGTATTTTTAGTGTAAGAGGCATATTTTAGCTGAATTGGAACAACACAGTTTTCCCATTTCCACACAGCCATTTGCCGCAATGTTATTCTTGCCCCATCATATGAAAACAGTACAAATCCTGTACTATCAGTAGAGACTGAATGAAGCTCCTGTACAATGCAGGAGTTCTATGCTGATGAAGAGAAAGAAAATTTCTAATGTAGGTTTTAAAAAGTATTGAATGAGTAAACATTTTAAAATCAGCATGCTAGGGGAAAGGTGAGTGGTTAAGAGAAACAGGTAACTGTAACAGATGACTCAGGTGTGCTGTTAGCTCTCTACTTAAATATTGCCCATCTAGCAGAAACCTGCATGGTGGGGGACAATTTTTCCCCAAGAAACTT
This sequence comes from Rhincodon typus, assembly GCF_021869965.1. Taxonomy (NCBI): domain Eukaryota; kingdom Metazoa; phylum Chordata; class Chondrichthyes; order Orectolobiformes; family Rhincodontidae; genus Rhincodon; species Rhincodon typus. The sequence goes on along the minus strand of NC_063359.1, from coordinate 23,239,346 downwards.
AGTATGATCCCGACTACCTTTGCATTGCATCCTGACATTAACCACTCACTTCAACAAGTGAGCAGGCTGCATGCATATGGTCATGTTTAAACATGGAAATTGCATTCAATTATGTCTTTGGGAGCCAATTGAAATTTTATTTGGAGATCCAAGTGTGGAATCATGAGCTTCCCTATCAGGCCAAACCTGATATGGATCATAGACCAAGAGAAACTCAAGCAGGGAGGTTTTTAAAACCAGTTGTGTCTCTTTGTAGACAATATACAATCTACATGATGAATGTGCAGCATTTCCTGCCATTAAAAATATTGAAAAGCTTGCACTACTGTTTGCATGCCATAGAGTGCACTTTGTGCATTTTGAGAAATCCAAAATAGTGATTTGGAACTGAATGGCTCTATTGTGTTACTTCATTACTGCCATGACAAACCAAATGAATTCCCTAACTCTCTAAAACATTAGCTGACAGTTGCATAGCTAGATGCACCTTGACTGATTTTACACAGACTCTACATTTGCTTTAAAGGATCTGGTGGCATTGATATTGTGTGCTGTTGTCATATTCCACTAATGCAACTTTGCAATCAAAATTCCCTTGCCTCCAAGATCCTCAAAGAAGCTGGCATGCAGAAAGCTTCATTGACACCACCATGTTAAAATTTTACAAGCTAACAAGTCAGTAATCACCAAGCTGAGATACTCCTAAGCCATGGAAGACTGCAATCTCTAAAGTAAAGTGATTATCATCACACACAAACAAAATCCTTACGATTACTTAAAAAGTGGATAGACCTCACCTGCGTCAATGATTCAATGCAAAGGAAATACAATGTGCTAAACCCAAATTTGAATGGTCAATGATGAAATCCAGTTTTTCCTTCTTATTCATTCGCAGAAATAAGATGTCACTGGTGAGGCCTCCATTTATTGCCCAATCCTAATTGCCCAAAGCGCAGCTAAGAGTCAACCACATTACTATGGGTCTAGAGTCACATGTAGGCCAGACCAAGTAAGAATGGCAGTTTCCTTCCCTAAAAGGATATTAGTGAATCAGATGAGCTTTTCTGCAATAATCAGCAATGGATTCATGGTCATTATTACACTCCTAATCCAGATTCTTTACTGAATTCAAATTCCGCCATCTGCCATGGTGGGATTTGGACCCAGGTTCTTAGACCATTGCCTAGGCCTCTGGATTAACAGTCCAGTAGTAATACCACTAGGCCATCACCTCCTCCACTTAAATCAAACAGAAGCAGTTGGTGCTCTGCTTTTAAAAAGTTGCTTTATTGCACTGGTCAGAAACACACCAAGGATATTCAAAGAAATGCTGAGCATTTGCACCATGATTTATTACAATAAAATTCAGTTATTGAAAAAAAACGAATTTGAAATGAGATGTTGAAGCTCCAGTGCTTTACTCTTTTATCGTTTGACTCTTTTACTAATAAGTGCAGCAAATCTGTGCTTGTAGACTTTTCTGAAAACACAAGTTACACATTTATTTTATTTTATGCAACAATGAAAGAAAACATTCCAGTACACCCAAATTTTATGAAAACATCAAATTGTGGAAACAACAGAATTTGAACAGTTGAATGTTACCAAGATGGCTCTCTCACATTTGGTTATTGCTTCTTTTTCCATTAATAGTTCCATTTTAAAATCAGTACTCATTGAGCTCATAGATAACATGCATATATCATTTTCATATTTTCTGACTCATTTTGGAGGACATGTCATGCAAGTTGCTCCCATCTCTTCTACTTTGAGGCAGGTGCAAACAACTATCACTTTGTGAGAAGAACTCCATGCAAAATTTTCAGTGCATCAACAGAATGAGATGCACAAGGTTATACTCATCTAGTGCAAGTATGAAGCAAGGCTATGGCACATACAATCATAAACAGGGGTTTGTTAAGTCAGGGACATCTTGTAGAACTTGAGATAAATAATGAACATACAGTAGTGAGACCACACCTGTTGCAGGCACACTTTATTAATTATGCAGTAACTAGAAGGAATAAATCCAGCCAGTATTAGATAAACTGTAGTGGAAAACGATAAGGATATCATGCAAAATGCAATACCAAGGTTATACAAAACCACTTGAGATTTGGAATTTCTAATGAATTTAACTCTCCCAGTACCAGCTGGCTTTGTGTCCAGTGTAGTTTTTCTTTTGCAGGGAGGGGACCAAACATAATATCTATTCTACAATCTTGAACAATGACTAACACAGTACAACTGGACAACTCTGATATATTGCCCAGGTTTTGCTTAAAATTGACGATTGAAGGTAATAGCACACAACATTATTAAAGTGAAAAATCAGATTGCAATCTTTGGTAACTGCACATGTCCAGTAAAACATGGAAATCAGAAAATTGCCATCCAAGTTACTCTATTCCTCAAGATGTGCTACACCAATAAATAACAAAAAAAATGTCGATGAAACATATAAATGGGGGCCAAGTTGCAGTACTCACATTATTACATACTGATCTAGCTCACCAGAAAGAGTTTGAATTGTTCAAAACTTGGTCAGAACTTAAGTTAACTTTTACAAGTGTAGACTCCCATTCTTTTAGGTTTTAAATTATCAGGATGTTTAAAGAGTTTAAAAAGACTATTATTGCTTCATAACTTTTTTCTTATTTCTCACGCTCTTTCATTATCAAATTACTTACAGAAAGAAAAATGGGATTTTGAATTAAATCTTCTTAACTGATACTATCTGGTTTGTACTTTGCAAACCTAGCAGATACATTTCGTTTGTTCTATTCAGATCTCAGATCCCTAGTGGAGAGTACTGCACCAAAACAGGTTTGAATCCCAGTTCCTTAGCCGCTGAAGCCAAAATCCATGCCAACACCCGTCTGTCTAATGGCACCTTGGAAAAGAAGTTGAAAAACCGTATTAGATCAAAAGGAAGAGGCTTACAAAGTTGCCAAAAAAAAAACCCGAGGATCAGAAGCACTTTTGAATTCAGCAAAAAAAAAGAGTAAGTTGTTCACGCTTATAAATGTCTCTGACTTATTGGTTAAAAACCATAGCAACAGAGGAGGGAAAACAAACTGGCTTTCTTCAAGCTCAAGCTTGTTTTTTAAAACTTCAGATGAAAGGACAGCTCCTTACTTTTTAAATTGGTTGAGTGAGTGGACAAGAACATAGCTGATGGAACATATAGACATATATGGATCGGTCTGAGGTTATCTGCTTTTGTAGGAAGAATGAGTAGAGTGAATCTTAAATTGAGAGAGATTGGAAAATGTTGACATCCAAAGGCACCTAGGTGTCCTTGTTCATAAATTACTGAAAGCTAACATGTAGGTATAGCAAGGAAACAAAAGGCAAACGATATGTCAGACTTTATCGCAATATGAAATGAGTAAAGAGTAGTGATGTCTTGGTTCAATTATATAGAAGCTTGGTGACATTATGCCTGGAGTATTATATGCAGCTTTGATCCTTATAACTAATGAAGGATCTATTTTCCAAAAGGATTGCAGTGGAGATTTACCAAACTAATTCCTGGGATGGTGGGAATGTCCTGTGAAGTCAACACTTGGCTTGTATTCTCTAAAGTTGACAAGAATGATGTGGTCTTGCTACAACTTACAAAATTCATTGATGTTCTAGACAGGGTAGAACCATAAGGAATGTTTCCCTTAGCTGGCAGAGGGCAGAATCAAAATGCAGGGGACAGAGTCTGAGTAAGAGGCACACCATTTAAGATTGAAATTAAGAGGATTCTCTTCACTCAGAGGGTAGATCGATCTTTGGAATTCTCTACCGCAACACACAATAGGTGATCAAAGTATAGTCAAGAAAAGGATTGCCAGATTTTTGAACACTAACAACATTAAAGGACATAAGATTAGCCCAGAAAATGGATGATCAATCATGATCTAGAATAGTCAACAAGCTTAAGGGGCTGAATGACCTATTCCAGCTCATGAGTTCCTACGTGCCCTGCAAATGATGAAAACACACAGAGCCCATTCTTTCACCGATAGATGTTGTAGGATTTTGAATTTTCAAATCCAAAGTCCTATGCAAGCCTACATCTGCCTGAGAGGGAATTTTGATAGTGGCCTCATTTCATATTCCACAGAATCTGTACCTCTGTGAATTTATAGTTAGAAATGATGAAAATGAAGTGAAATTCAAAAAAGTGAAGTAGGGTTAACATAGAACATAGGACAGTACAGCACAGTACAGGCCCTTCAGCCCACGATGTTGTGCTGAACTTTTACCCTAAACCTAAGGTCTATCTAACCGCCAGCCATACCTTATACTATCATCCATATGCCTATCTAATAGCTACTTAAATGCCCCTAATGAGGCTGACTCCACTACCCTCTCCGGCAATGTGTTCCACGCCCCTACCACTCTGAGTAAAGAACCTACCTCTGACGTCTCCCCTATATCTACGTCCACTCACTTTAAAACTATGCCCCCTCATAATAGCTACCTCCACCCTAGGAAAAAATCTCTGGCTATCCACTCTATCTATACCTCTGATCATTTTGTACACCTCTATTAAGTCACCTTTCATCCTTCGTCGCTCTAAAGAGAAAAGCCCTAGCTCTCTCAACCTTTCCTTGTAAGACCTTCCCTCCATTCCAGGCAATGTCCTGGTAAATCTCCTCTGCACCTTTTCCAACGCTTCCACATCTTTCCTGTAATGAGGCGACCAGAACTGGACACAATATTCCAGATGTGGCCGAACCAGGGTTTTGTATAGGTGGAGCATAACTTCATGGCTCTTGAACTCAATTCCTCTATTAATGAAAGCTAACGCACCATACGCCTTCTTAACAACTCTATCCATCTGGGTGGCAGCTTTCAGGGAACTGTGGACATGAACCCCGAGATTCCTCTGCTCCTCCACACTGCCAAGAATCTTTCCATTAACCCTGTATTCTGCTTTCAAATTTGTCCTTCCAAAATGAATCACCTCACATTTTTCAGGGTTAAACTCCATCTGTTAAGAAAAATAACAGATGACAAAATTTACTTGGGATGGGGCACATGCATCCCTCAGGTTGTTGTGACTCTGCTATTACATTTTCCAAACTAGTTTTCATTCTCTTTCTATACAGAATATTCTACAGTGGTTTTGTAGAAGAAAAATACAAAAGGTCACAGTAGACATCATGTACTTATGGTATGGAAAACTCAACATGTCTGGCAGCACCTGTGGAGAGAAATCAAAGTTAATGTTTCAGATCCAGACCTGCTGAGCTTTTCCAGCAGTTTCTGTTTTTGCTTCTGATTTCCAATACTTGTAATTCTTTCAGTTTTTAGGTACTTATGGTAGCCCTTGAGTCTACCGTGTGGGCTAGATAGAACATAATAATAGACCATTACTTTGTCTTATGATGAACACTTTCTACTGCACTTATTTTAAATCTCCACATGTTCTATCCTAGTGACTTTTCCTGACTGAACATGTTAAATATCACTGACTCTTCCAAATATGATGATATTTTTGTTTAGTGAGCTGGTGTTGAGCAGGAACAGAGACGAGCCAAATGATATTTCACTTAGTACACTCAACTGTCATCAGATAGAAAAAAGAAACCTTCATCTCATCTGTATGGGCTGGATTTGAAGCAAGGTTGCAGAGATGAAAAAAAAAGATTTTTAATAATAATTTTATTCACTTCATAAATTTTACAGGGTGTGTTTCTGTGTGAAATAACTGCTTACAACCCATAAAGGTGAATTTTTCTAATCCTGGAAGGAATGATCAAGATAGGTAATACTGATAATATCATCAATAAGTTGGCTGATAGCATTATTAAGATCTAATTTCTATAGCTGAAGAGACTTCAACAATCAGGTCACCACATGATATTGTGCAGATGGCTGGCTATTCCTGAAAACACTGGTGCAGCCAGTAATAATTCCAAATCATAGACTCCCTAGTTAGTCTCAGCCTACTCTGATGTTCATCGTGATAAGGGTTGCTGTTCACTCAGCACCAACTCTGTCATTGGCATTGACTATTTTGTATCGATTTGCTGTCAGTGCTCAAAGTACGTGCACTTGGTCAGCTCACTGTGTTTTTGGGGCTGATCATCAACTAAATAGGTTGTTTCTGCTTTTATCCCATGTCTTTTGATCTCTTTAAACTCAAATGCTACATCCAAACCCTTCTTGAAATCACAATAATTTTAGCCTTGACTGCCTTCTGTAGCACTGAATTCCACAGGGTCACTACTTTGAGTGAAAAAAAAAATTCTCACCTACAGTTTACCCCATATCGTTGGACTGGGGCCTTGGTTCTGGACTCCCCCTCCCCCACCATCAGGAACATACTTCCTGCATCTACCTGGTCTCGTCCAGTTGGAATTTTAAAGGTTTCTATGAAATCTCCCCTCGTGCTTCTGAGCTCCAACAAATATAAACCTAACCAATTCAAACTCTCCTCACGTGTCAGTCCTGCCTTCCCAAGGATCAGTCTAGTAAAACTTCGCTTCTCTCACTCTATAGCAAGAATATTCTCTCTCAGAAAAAAAAGGCCAAAACTACACATGATATTCAAGGTCTCTCCTAGGCCCTGTGTAATTGCAGTAGAATATTCCTGTTCCTTTACTCGAATCCACTCACTATGAAGGCTAACATATCTTCTTCTTTACCTTGTTCTTATTGACTTTGATTGACGTTCCCTCAGCTGGCCGGCTTCTCAGCCCTTCGAAACATTTTTGAGATTGACATGTGATTCCGTAAAGGAAAAATTTTTTTTTTGGGGTCCTTCCATGATTCTTGGAATGCAAATTAAATCTTCTACTGGTTGCCCCTTGACCAGCTGGCCACCCGCAGATTAATGTTGGGCTAATGTTTCAACAACTGTATGCTTCTGGACTAGCTATTCTCTTGGAACTAGTGTGACTCCTTTTGAGTTCAGAAAGCTAAGGTCCAAATCTATATGTTGGCTCAAACATGTGTTGATTGTGAATCACAAAACTTTTTCAACTCTGACATTCCTTGGTTGCAGAGAAACTCATAGCAGTGTTCTTCAAAGTCATTCCACCTATGCCATGTAGTCTCATCTCTGTAGGCTGTGGCTCTGTTTTCCCTCCAGCCACCATAAACTGGTCTGAGAGTATAGTGACCTTAGCATTTGTATCGACGTTAAATTTAACAGAATGTCCATTAACACAAGTTCTGTAAAATCTTGGTTCACTGAGTTCGCCAATTTCCCTTCCAAATCCAGTTGGTTATCTTTTCTTAAAAAAAGGAGATTGCTATGCCATATTAAGGTCTTTGCATGTGTAAACTCCTCTTTCTCTGTAACTTTTTAAACTGTGTGCTACCTCTGCACTTCGCAGCTGATTGAGACAATGCTGAAAGTTAAGAACAGTCATCTCCACACTGTCAAAATTTTGTATTCTGCAAAGTCCATCTCTGACTTTCAATCTGCTAGTATTCAATATGGTCTTTTTCCATTTATTCTCAACGTGAAGAATCTTATTATTGTCAACTTGTTTAAAATCTGTATCATTGCAGGATTGTTTGTAATCTGCTAGTCCTTAAGCATGTTTATTATTTAATGCTATTTTAGATTGAATTATTGTAAAGTTTATTTGATTTCTGTACCAGAACATTGTTGCAGAATTTATTTGCCAGTTTTTTTGTTAAAAAAAACTTTGTATTTCTGTAATACTATATTGAATTATCCTGAAATGCTATTTCAACCTTTTTTAAAAGGTTCTTTATAATATTGTATCTCTGCTCACTGGGATTTTCCACCTTCACTAACAATTAAATGGTGACTACCGCCACTTCTAGGGTTTCCCTGAAGTCGAGAGAGAGTTTTCTTGCATCTGCCCCGGTTAAAAAACGGGCTGTTTTCCCACCTTTCATTGTCTAAAATACCAAGCATTTTCTTCCGTATTTCTAAATAAAGTTCTCTGGCTGCAGCCTTTAGAATCTTCCCATCAAAATCATGCCTAATTACAGAGTCATGGTCCTTCCAAATCTTTTTTTCTTCCTGAGTTTTCATCTTCTGATAGACTCTTCCACAAAGTTTCCTTAAATGTTCTTGTTTTCAGGTTAAATCAATTCTGAGGCCTTGCTGATTCTGCAGCCCCAGCCTAAAAGATATCAATACGTACAACTAAATTTGGTCAGGTATAAAATTACTTTAGGGAGATAGAACAGATTAGTAGGACTTTGACTGCAATTGTGTGTCATCGATAGGATTTGTGGGGCCAATTGACATCAACGTAACCTTTTCAGGATGACTGCCTTAAATAACAAAGCAGTTTGTCTCACCTTCTTAAGTGGGAGTTGAAATGGACAATATTGCTGATGTGGACAGCACTGAAATTCAGTGTTGCACTTTGGAACAAGCCAGCAGCTAAGGCCTCCTACCCTCAACCTCTTCATCTCTAACTGCCGTCGTGACATCGATCGCCTCAACCTCTCCAACCTCCTCCCCCACAGAACGTGCAGCCCTCTGCTCCAACCCTAACCTCACTATCAAACCCGCAGACAAAGGGAGGCGCAGTTGTGGTATGGCGCACTGACCTTTACATCACCGAGGCCAGGCGCCAACTCTCTGACACCTCCTCCTACCGGCCCCTTGATCATAACCCCACCCCTGACCACCAAAACATCATCTCCCAGACCATCCATAACGTTATCACCTCAGGTGACCTCCCACCCACAGCCTCCAACCTCATCGTTCCCCAACGCCACACCACCCGCTTCTATCTCTTTCCCAAAATCCATAACCCCGATTGCCCTGGTCGACCCATTGTCTCTGCCTGCTCCTGCTCCACTGAGCTTATCTCCATTTATCTCGACTCAATCTTCTCCCCCTTGGTCCAGGGACTCCCCACCTACGTCCGAGACACCACCCACGCCCTCTATCTCCTCGAAGACTTCCGATTCCCTGGTCCCCAACACCTCATCTTCACTATGGATGTCCAATCCCTGTACACTTGCATTCCCCAAACAGATGGCCTAAATGCCCTCCGCTTCTTCCTCTCCCACAGGCCCAACCAGTCCCCCTCCACCGACATTCTCATCTGCTTGACTGAACTCATCCTTACCCTTAACAACTTCTTCAATTCCTCCCACTTCTTACAGACAAAGGGGGTGGCCATGGGAACCTGCATGGCCCCAAGCTATGCCTGCTTCTTCGTAGGATACGTGGAACAGCCCATCTTCCGCAGCTACACTGGCCCTATCCCCCACCTCTTCCTCCATTACATTGATGACTGTATCAGCGACGCCTCGTGCTCCCACAAGGGGCTTGAACAGTTCATCAACTTTACTAACACTTTCCACCCCAACCTTAAGTTCACCTGGACCATCTCTGATACCTCTCTCTCCTTCCTGGACCTCACTGTGTCCATCTCTGGTAACCACCTGGAAACCGATATCCATTTCAAGCCTACCGACTCCCACAGCTACCTAGAATACACCTCCTTTCACCCACCTTCCTGGAAGAATGCCATTTCCTATTCCCAATGCCACCAGCTCCGCCGCATCTGCTCCCAAGATGAGGCGTTTCACTCCCGGACATTCCAGGTGTCCTCGTTTTCAAGGACCGCAATTTCCCCTTCAGTGGTCGAAAACGCCCTTGACCACATCTCTTGCATTTCCCGCACCTCAGCCCTCACACCCCCTCCCCGCAATAAAAACAAAGAGACAGAATTCCCCTTGTCCTCACATATCACCCCATTAACCTCTGAATCCAACCCATCACTCTCCGCCACCTGCAATCTGACCCCACTACGAAGGATATTATGCCTTTCGGAGGCACCGCTCTCTCCGTGACTCCTTCGTCCGCTCCACACTCCCCACTAGCCCCACCACCCCCGGCATTTTGCCCTGCAAACGCAGGAAGTGCTACACCTGCCCCTACACCTACTCCCTCACCTCCATCCCAGGCCCCAAGAAAACCTTCCACATTAAACAGATGTTCACCTGCACATCTGCTAATGTGGTATATTGTATCCGCTGTTCCCGATGTGGCCTCCTCTACATCAGGGAGACCAAGTGAAGGCTCGGAGATCGCTTTGTGGAACACCTACGCTTGGTTCGCGACAAACGACGACACCTCCCAGTCGCGAACCACTTCAACACCCCCTCCCACTCCCTGGACGACATGTCCATCCTGGGCCTCCTCCAGTGTCACAACAATGCCACCTGAAAACTGGAGGAACAGCACCTCATTCTGCCTTGGAACCCTAAAACCCAACGGTCTCAATGTAGACTTTACGAACTTCAAAATCTCCCCACCCCCAACCTCATCCCAAGACCAGCACCCCCTCTCATCCCCGCCTCCTTGACTTGTCCATCTTCTCTCCCACCTATCCGCTCCTCCCACCTCACTGACCAACCCCCTCCTCCACTTCCTACCTACCACTCACCTCTACTAGCTTCATCGCTGCCTCCTTGACCCTGTCCGTCTACTCTCCACCTATCTACTCCACTATTCACCTTCTAACTATGCCTCCCCTATTTATTTCAGAGCCCCCTTCCCCTCCAGACCCAAAACGTCAGCTTTCCTGCTCCTCTGATGCTGCCTGGCCTGCTGTGTTCCTCCAGCTCCACACCTTGTTATCTCAGACTCCAGCATCAGCAGTTCCTACTATCTCTGAGCAGCTAAGACTGTCCTTGCAGCAGCATTCTACTATATGCACAGGAACAGACAATCAGCTCTCAGTTTGGACTAGGCTGTATCTCATTGATGGACATTTAGTTTCTTAGCATTCATTCTTTCAGGGAGCAATTGAGCAAGATGAAAGCAGTTGTTAGTAGCTTTAGTGTTGGTGCAAGTGGGGGAAAGGTGATGAGATGTCCCGAGTAATTTAGTAGACAGCACAGAGGCCATGCAGGTTTGTGGTGTGGGGGGATTTGGGTGGGGTGAGAACAAGTGGCTCCAATTGAGAAAGAGTGGTAGAGCATAAGCTTTGATGAAATCTGTGTGTGGTGGCAGAGATTTAGTGGGTATGTGGTAGCAGAAAAAAATATAGTGGCTGCTATCCTGGCAGAGTGGCGATGGTCATTAACTTTCTTCCTACACAGCTAAGTGATCCTTCTTATGGCTGAGACCACACCCAACCTCAAGCCAGGCTCTCGAGTCTGGTGTTAAGACCTCGGCTTCTGAATCTGTGCAAAGAGGACATCCATCCACAGCATCACTCCACCCACCAGGACCTCCAGGAACCTGTCTGCAAAGTGGGGCATCAACTTCACCTTATCTGCACACCCAGAGCAAATGTCATGATCCATGCAGGGCAGCTGTAAATGAACTGAATGATTCACTAGGCACACAGTGGCCTTTTAAAGATGGTTTCAATGAGAATGCCAGTACATCCTGGGACATCCCAGCAGTGGTCAGCAGGAGAATTGTGATAGCCTTTGACAAGACGGCACAAATAAGGTTGAAGGTAAATAGTTAATGATGTCAGTGTGGGAAGATCCAATGAAAAAACTTGCAGGCTCCGCAGAGAAAAACCCTTCATGAAACTGAATAAAATTACTCTTTGGCAAAATACAGTAACATTCAGCCCTATAATATTCATATCTGGATCAATTCTTACTTACAAATCATTTCCATATTCATTAGCTGCCTCATGCTACGTGCCTCAAATTTTAAAAAGGTACAATTTTGTGCTTTAATCATCTATGATTTGCTCCTTCACATTTTTGTAATATCCTGCAGCCATGACAACGTGCCATAATCCAGAATTCTCGAGTCAGACTTCTACATTTCACATACCATTGGTCACCATATTTTCCACCTCCTCAGCCCCAGGTTCCATAATTCTTTCCCAAAATCCAATCCCTCTTTAATAGCCTCTAAAAAAAAAAGTGTTTGACCTAGATTTAACCCACATCTTCTAATGCTGCTGTTTTGTCTCAGCACTTTTTGATTCTGCATCTTTGGAACATTTGACAGCTATATAAAAATGCAAATCACTGTTGATTAAGGGAGGCTTAATTTGTTATTGGGATTACATTGCTGGATTTTAGATGTTACTGACTTTAAGAAGCCCAGAAATTCATAATTGACAATTCTTCATACTATTCATGTGGGTTGATGGACTCCAAGGAAGAATTGTTTCCTATTAATAGTGGTACCCATAAACCAACCTGACAATTACACCCTTTTATTGGTGGGAAGTACAGTTCATGTATTTTAGAAAAATCACACCAATGGATGATTTTTCTTTTAATGTGTTGCTTATTAGAAAAGCCATTAGTCAGTTTAACATTTTGCCAAAATGAAGGATAGTATACTGCAGAGATAGTAGGAACTGCAGATGCTGGAGAATCCGAGACAACAAGGTGCAGGGCTGGATGAACACAGCAGGCCAAGCAGCATCATAGGAGCAGAGAGGCTGACGTTTCGGGCCTAGACCCTAGGCCCGAAACGTCAGGCAGAGCATTAGTGAGTTTTTCAGCTATCGCAGACCCCACTGCTGGTGTCCCAAGTTGCCCGATCAGCTTCTGCGTCTGAAGGTCCACTGGTCAAAGCCTACTGCTTGGGTAGGTAAGTAATTTTTATATATTTCTTTCACAGGTTGGAGGCTGCAGGTAGAGAGGCATCAGGGGGTTTGGAGTTGAAGCCACCTCCCAAACCTGACTGATAGGTTACCCTGATTCCCCAGTCAGGAAACCAGTCAAATGTTTCTCCATTGCAAAGGCAAGTAATCAGGGAGTTGAGACCCTTAAGTGGCCATTAATTTATCCCCTTAAGTGTTTTAATTGGTGGCTGACCAAGAAGGTCTAAGAGGCTTCTTACCCAGCACTTAATTGGTGAGGTATCACACCAGGGTCAACTTGCCCAATTATTTCCCCTTCTTGCCACCTCCAGAGAGAGGACACCTGCACCCACAGTCTTTGAATAATCTGCTGCTATACAAATATTTGATATCGAATTCATTATGCATTCCAAGCCACTGCTACCTGCATTCTCAGTGTTTATGGTGCTGTCAAGAGGTTCTTCAAGAGTTTGACAAAGTAAGCGACTGTTCTTCTATAGGGGAATGACCTTGAGCAGCAGAGTTGCTATGAGTTCTGACAAATGTCACTGGTGATCAATGCAAAATGTCAACTGGGAATGAAGTTCTGGTGCCTGTCAGGACATGAAAGGGACAATTATCAAGTTCTGCTGACCTAATTGATAACTCTCGTACAGAAGAAAATGAGAATTCAAGAAGATTCTAATGATGGATGCCAGCTATTCAGAAAGTAGCCAAGCTCAAGGTCCAATAGCAAACATTTTAGTTTTAGTTCTTGCTCTGTTTCAGACTGAGTGGAACTTCCTCTTTTTTTTAAATGCATTCTGTCATGGGATGTGGGTATCACTGGCAAGGCAAATATTTATTTCCGCCTCTAATTACCCTAGAGAAGGTGGTGGTAACCTGCTTTCTTGAACAACTGCAGTCTTATGGGTATAGGGACACACCATGCTGTTTGGAAGTGCCCCAGGATTTTGACATGAAGACAGTAAAGGAACGGGTCATATTGCTCCAAATAAGGATGGGGAGAGGCTTGGAGGGGAACTCACCAAACAGTGGTGTTCCCATGTATCAGCTGCTCTTCTCCTTTGGGATGAAAGTGCTGGAGAAGGCAGCTTGACAAATTGCTGTGATGCATCTTATAGATGCTGCCACTCTGCATCAGTGATGTTTAAGGTGATGGAGAGGGTGCCAGATAAGTGGTCTGCTTTGACCTGGATGGTGTCAAACTTCTTCAGTGTTGTTGGAGCTGCACTCATC
>NC_063359.1:23157123-23225189 GCF_021869965.1 Rhincodon typus | reverse complement strand
AGGCTGACGTTTCGGGCCTAGACCCTAGGCCCGAAACGTCAGCCTCTCTGCTCCTATGATGCTGCTTGGCCTGCTGTGTTCATCCAGCCCTGCACCTGATAGTATACTGCAGCAATGTTTTCACATTTTTAAAAAATTATTTCTTAAAACACTTTTCTTCTTATGAGATGGACCATTCCCCAACCAAAAGGAGGGCAGAAGAGAAAAGTCTATACCAAAGCCTGAACTAATGCTTCTCCTAAACAAAAAGAATGATCCCGAAGAACAATGCAAGTTGACTTGCCTTCCTCTCTCCCTGTTGTCCTCCTCCTTATGCGTGGAAGGGCTCAACGCCAAACCAAACAGATTGCTGAGATCAGGATTTTGCATTGTGTGTAAGGATGAAGTGTGAAGAGTCCATGTTTCATGATCCAACTGCCTTCAAAGCACATTGCCATTTGTTTACTATTAGTGGGCCAAAATCCTGGAACTCCCTCCCTCGCACAGCACTGTGGGTAGTCCTACACAAAATGGATTGCAACAGTTCAAGGCTGCAACTCACCCCCAACTTATCAAGGGCAACTAGAGATGGACAATAAATGCCTGCCTAGCCAGTGACAACCACATCCCATGCATGAATAAAACAAATGTACATTCTTCATTTGACTCATAAGAATTTGGAGAAAGAGTGGGTCATTTGAGTCTTCAACTCGGCTCTCACCATTCTATACAATCATGGCTGGTTTAACTGTGCCTGAACTCCACTTTTCAGTCTGGCCTTCATAACTTGTGAGCTACAGAAAAAAAAATACAACTCTGGCCAACACAGCAGCTTCATATCTCTGAGATAGTAAGAACTGCAGATGCTGGAGTCAGAGACAACACAGCATGGAGCTGGAGGAACACAGCAGGCCAGGCAGCATCAGAGAAAGAAAGTTGACATTTCGGGTCAGGACCCTTCTTCAGAAAAAAAAAATACGGTCTGGCAGCATCTGTGGAGAGAAATCAGAGTTAATATTTCGGGTCCAGTGACCTTTTCTCAGAACTGCATGGATGCCGCCAGACCTGCTGAGCATTTCTAGCAATTTCTATTTTTTTCTCGGATTTACAGCATCCACAAGTTCTTCTAGTTTTTATCCTGGATTTTGGTGCCTGTCTGAGAAGCCTCCAAGATCAGTAACCCACATGACTTTTCTGAAGCCTCCAATCCACACATCTCTATCGTCCATCTATCATTTAATAGCATCCAAATGCACACCACAAAATTAAAGACTTGGAGAGCTTTGATGCCAACAGGCAGTAAGTGAACGAGAATACTTCATACATTCAGTAGTTTTTATTTTTAACTTGTGGGATATATTCTTTTGACTTGATTTTGACAGTGAGGGGAGACATTTTCCAAAGTTTCCTCACTAGTTACTGAGTATATGTTGAGTTCTCTGCTGCCATAAACATGTGAATTAACTAGCAATGCTCATAGCATTCATTTTTTTCTTTTAGCTATCAACATCAAGCATCCCAGTACCCTTTTTTCGCTTGGCAGCACCACTTCAAGGGGACTCTGAATATTTATAATCCTTATAAATTATTATTTGAACTATTTCAAACTAAACAAATGTTAATGACCAAAAAGAAATCAACATGCTAAAGCTGCTAAGTTTATAGCAATGCCTCGGATTTATACATCTTACATTGTTCATATTCACCCAGAAACATTAACTGAAAAGATGCTAAAGATTTTTGGTCATATTACACAATGGAATTATCTAAGGACAAACAAACAGACTTTAGATTGAGAGCAGGTTTCTGAGGTCATTAATATAACAAAGAACTTGTAAAGGACGTGATAGAGAGCTCGGAGGAACATTAATGTCAATCATATTTATGTTCGTGCAGTAATCTACTCTATGTAAATCTTTGACACTAACCCATTAGATAAGATTGAAGTAATTCACATCATTATTTGATAAGACAATTTCTTGTCGTTCATCACAACATGAGAAGTTCTTGACAATGTCAAAGCCTTTTTCAGTAAAGAAACATTGCCTCACGTATGTTATCTTTATCAGTGTTATAAATTTGGTGGATAACTTCAAGTGAGCTGTACAAGTGATATATCTATTTGAAATCCTGACCCTTTGCCATCATTAAATTCGTGATGTATTTAGTACAGTAATGAGGTACAATAACATTTAGAATTCATTAAACTTTAGAACAATGATTTATACTGCTTTGGATAATAGTTGCTGAGCATGGGGAAACAATCTAATTTCTAAATTGCAAAAAGTGGCAGCTTTAGAAAAACAGCAAAAAACAAGACATTGATGAAACATATGACTCTCTTGGTTTATTGCATTGCTGCAGTATGAACTATTTAACACTGGTTATTATATGGCCTATCATAACTTTCTAAATGGATTAAACTCTTTTCTCTCAAAAAAAAGTGCCAAGTTGCAATTACTAATTTTTTTTTAAAACTTGGGCTATTATACAAGGAATATAAGCAGTCCTAATAAAACAGGAAAATAAAAAAATAAAGGATGTAATCGGACACCAGTAGAAATGATAACAGGCAAGCTAAAGATACTTTGAAAAAATGAACCATAAAAAAAGTGTACATGATAATAGTTGACATAGCATTTGTCAACTGGAGTTTCTTTCACTTCCCATTACCAATAAAGGATTAATTTTCACTACCTACTTCAGTCAAGAGGTAGTGTTACGACCAAGATGGGAAGAGTTCACTGTTTTAGTCCCACAACTCCAAAGCTTACAAACACAAAATGTCATTGTTTTACCCAGTTCCTGATATGGCCAACCACGTGTTTTATCTACATTGATCTTAGAATAAGAAGACCCATCAACCAGACTTTAATAAACACAATAGGCAGAGTCTTATTAGCAATGTTGGCTATGGTGGGTTTCATGGTAGAAGTACATGAGGAATCCAGCGAGGCCCAGAATGTCAGGAGCATCTTTTATGCGTTTGTTTAGGAGTGAGGAGAGATTCTGACTAGACAGCACTGAGTTGCTAATTGACGGATTAAAAACTTGTTAAATCCTCATTAACAGTGCACCTCATTAATATTCAGCTTTCTATCAAGAAAACTCGACATGAAACCCAGAGCAGGTAACTGGTGAATTCATATTGCTGCTAGCTACAACCTGAAGTTACCCATCACCAAATAGATCTCAGGGTACAATTCACGGCCACGAGCTGCAGGCACCTCTCGCCCATGGGTATTGCATCCAAAATTTTCCAAACTCTCAAGACCATCATCCATGCAAACCACATTGGTTCCTGGCATTGAAAGGCAGTCGCATTGCAGGGACAGGCACCGAGCTCACAGGTTGAACCAGGTTACATCTTAAGGCTGTTTGCTTGCTTTCTTGACATTACTTCACTGGTGCCTTTCTCACAGCATCCATGCCTTGTTTGCCAGTTCTTGCCATGCCTTTTAGCTCATTTGTGTGTCAACCACACAGTCTCAAGGCTATCAGTACTGATAGATTAGTGTGTTCTTTTGCGCAGACATATGGTAGGCTGCTTGTTAGTAAAGATCACACCAGGGGGAGGGTAGATCTTGATATGCAAAACACACACACACACAATGTTGCAGCTATTTTCATGGAAAACACTGCGTGTTTATTCAACCAGATAGCCATTTTGAAAGTATGTAGGGGTAAGTCCTCAGTCGTCAAGGAGTTCCGCTACCATCAGTCAAGGGAATAATCCACACACTCCAGGGCTTGGTCATAATCAGTCATCCACTTGGACATCACAGTCAGAGAATCTTTCCAATTTCAGTTCCGAGGAGCAGGGAGTCTTGTCAGGCCAGCACCAGCCATCCCAAAAGTCCCATACTGTCAGTGGGGGACCTGTGAGGGCAATGGTCAGAGGTCTGCTCAATCATATCCAGGACGTCATGCTCATGGAGGTCTGGAGTGACTGCAGTCCTGGGGGTCTGTATGTTAATCATCAAGGGGGTCCTGAAGGGGAAAACAGGGGGATTGTTTCAAAAGGATTGGGAGGGAAAAGCAGAGGCATTAGTTCAGGTGAGAACAAATACAATGATGAGAAATTATATGCAGGATATGCAGAACATCAGACGGCATGGTAGGCTATGGTGTGGGGGTGGGAGTTAGTAGCAATTACTATCATTGTGGCCTCAATGGATGGGGGCATATAGAGGAAGAGGGTGGATATCATTAAGATGTAATGTAGGGACTCAGGGGCAGGGAGACACAGTCGGAGATGAAGTTGGATGTGGTGGGTCTCCACATGGGGAAAATAGATGGAAATAGGCCAAATGGACATTGTCCCTTGCACTAAGGGACATGGCTACAACAATACAAGACACACATTTGGAAAATGACTGTGTTAACACTCATTTGGGGACAGCCAGTGTTGGCTGGATAGGCGAAAGAGTGGGTTCCATGTCTCCTGAATGCTGGGATACAATCAGGGCAAATACATGAAGCAGGCACTTGCACACATCAGCTATCTTTAATTTGCACATGGGCACTGAAATCATTATAATGCAGAGTGAGCGGAATTATGGTTTGAATACTGATTGAAGGCAAATGGCATTGGTCATTGTGAACTGAGCATTTGCTACAAGCTGCAGTGAGATGCCATGGCTTCAAAAAAAAAAAGACAGACACTGGCTGATGGTGAGCCATTACGAGAGGCCCTTCAAGGGTACTGAGAGATGGAGATCTTCATGTAATCATGTGAGTATAATGGTTTGTGCTGGATACAATGAGAAGTTGAGCGATTGATGTGGGTCTAGGATGGGAAGTGGTTTGGAGCACAGCAAGCACTTCTTTTCTGATGTAATGTGTTACTCATTTAGCCAGCATTGCACTTTCAAGTAGGCACACATGTTGAGGTTGAAGCAGCAAGAATGATGGAGACATGATTTGTGTTATTGGGGCACTGCATTTTTCACTGGGTGGAGTGTGAGCAGCCCTCAACTGCAGGGTTTGCCTGTTAAAAGATTTCTTTGCTTTTATGTTTCCAACAGAGGTCACTTCCACTAAGAGTCTTGCATCCAACCAGTGGGATGCTGGTCACTGTGGCTGGTGGTAAAAGGAGGACAACCTTAGATTTTATGGCCAGGAGGCCTCATGGAGACTGAAGAACAACCAGCTGATGTAGAAGTGGCAACCACAACGCACTTGAGGATGGTTCGGGGTTGGAGGAGGAGCCAGGTTTTTCAACCTAGACTCCGTTTCCAGCAGATGAGTGGGTTGCAGTTTCAGTCCATGTTGTGTATGCTCCAAGACACTGACAGAACTGTATTGGATGCTGGAGCACAGCATGGGGGCAGACAGACTGGGAGACCATTCTATCCTGGTGGACATGAAGGTGACTACTGTTCTGAATTTCTGTATAACTGGCTCATTCCAGAGAGTGACAAGTGATTTCTGTGGGATCTCTCATTCATGCCCCCACAAACGCAGTAGGACAGTGACCAATGCCATCTGCACAAGATCACAGTGATTTATTTCCTTTCCCTGTGACAAGGTCATAAAGCCATTTCACAACATGCCGAATACATCAATAAAAAGAGTTTCCAATCGATTCATGTCCAGGAGATCTATAAGCTTATAAGTTGGGTTAATGGGGGAGAAGAGCTATCCATGACAGCCTAGGTTTATGATACCATTGTACAAGTCCCCAACTAAAGCAAACGACAGATACAATATTGCCTACATGTTGACAAGTGCCTCTGATGGAGCAGACAGTTGGGCTGCCGAGGATATGGTTCCACTGCTTGAACTGGTCTTGTGGCCAAGGGGGAACTGGGTTGGGATGTTGGTGGGGTGGGGGTGGGGGTGGGTGTGGAAATGGGGGTCCTTCCAAAGTAATCCAGAGTATGCTGTATCATCCTGGCACACTGTGCCCCACACAATTGGATATAGCAAAAAAGTAAAATGAGAAATGCTGAGAAGCTGGGGGAAACAGGAGCAGTCTTCTAACGAGAAAGACAAGGATACTGGGAAGGAAGAAGCTCAGCTTGTCTATGGTAAAGCTCAGTTGTGTCAGGGGTTGCAAGCCAGACAGACAGGACCTGATTGAAACTCAATTCCAATAAGTGACAGCTGATGCAGCAGACCATTGTGGACTGTACAATTGGTGATGAAGAAGCTAGTGTTTGCATTAAAATTTTGGGGAGAAATGCTGCCTCAATTCATCTTGTTTGTATTCATTTCTGCTGACTGCTTATAAATAACCAAGTTTGGAATTGTCTGCTTGCTTGCCTGAATGTGATGAACTCCTACTGCACAATGACAAGATATATGTGTACAATGGGGATAGTAGTGGTGACTTAGAAAGGAGGTTTAGATGAGACTGGGCTAAGGACAAGAATGTGACATGGTTATTAAGCAAAAACTAAGACATGAAAATGGATTGCGTAAGGGAGTAGCAGCCATGCTGGCTATGTGCCACGAGTATTTTGGTTTTGTGGCTGCTATACATTACGTTTCTAGTGAGGAGCAACAGTTTGCCAATGTTCATCTGGGTGTATGGCAGCCTTTTAAAAGATATCATGTGACAAAGTCAGGGCAGTGAGCTTAGGAATGCCTAATCATGAATCTGCATACAGCTCTGCTGGAGTATAGCACTGATGACCTCTGATGTTTTAGAAGGAAACTCTCCTTGCTGCATCTTCAATAGGTTACACTGCTAATGAGTTTGCTTTACATTTCTTAGTTAGTTATATCATACGATGGTAGGTTAAAGGATTGGATTCCTATGCTTCTGATTAGATTATGGGACATGGATCTGACTATTATGCAAACTGATGGTGAAATTCATTTGATCCTGTGGGGACTTAGAAGACACCAGGAAGATGTTTCTACTTGTGGAGAAGACTAGAACCGGTGAACAGAGATTTTAAAATAAGAGATCTCCCTTTGAAGATGGAGATGGAGGTTGTTACGGTGGAAATCCCTTCCTCAGAAAAATCACTAGATGCTGGGTCATTGAAGTTATTCAAGGCTGAATTACGTTGATACTTTGATAGACAAGAAGTCAATAGTTATGAGAAGTAGACAGTTAAGTGGGGTTGAAACCACAATCAGGTCAGCGACACAGTTTTATTGAATGTTGGAGCAAACTGAAAGAGCAAAGGGCCTGCTCTTGCCCCAAGTCCTATGATGCTATGAATACTGTTTTCCTTTTATTGGTTATGAAAACTCTTTATGAAATTATTTCAGGCAGTTCAATCATAAACTCAAATACAGATCACTGATTAAAGATTGGAACCAATTGGCATGAAATTGTCAGTGCCAATTCAAGAGATACTAAAAGGCGATTAGCACAGAAATATCATGCTGATCATACAGAGGAAACAGATTTTGTGTTATTATTGAGATGAAGTAGAAAAAGAGAGTTGATCAATGACTAACGCAAAGGAAATGTGACCTGAGAGTGCACACACGGGTACAAAGAGATCCTGACGCTAGAATCCAGCAAAAATTGACAAAAAAAATTGTTCCATAAAGTAAACATAAATCTGGACACAATTTGCTTCAAAGTGGTTACAGAGCGGAAACTAAATAGCTATAGCTTGTTATTACTCGAACACTAGAGATTGAATTATAATTCCCAAAGCATCTGATTACTGGGTACAGGTTCAGGCTGTCATTTTGGTAGATCAGAAGTCTAAACCGGAATCACTAATCTAGTGAAATCCTGATAAATTCCAACTACTTTGTCAACATGCTGAAATCAACATTATGCTTGAATCAGGGTTTCCTTATATGGCACATTAAAAAGAAAGAAGAGGTTATGTTACAACGATTGGCTAGTTTCATCATTCATTCGGCAACTTAGTCCAAAAATCTGTAAATACTTTGGAAATTAAATATTTCAATAAAGCAATGGGATATTTTCAGTAATTGAAACCAATACTTTCTTCACCAATATACCAATTTGTGATTCTTAGTAATTAGCGTGAATACAAGTGGTTCTATTCATTATACTTGGAGAGAAATAATGCTTATTTATTTTTAAGTGTGTTACATACTTTTTTCTTAGTTTTTGATGGCTTAGTGATTGTAAAGACTAACCTTGTTTATCAAGATTGTTAAGATTACTAAGATTGTTTATCAAGGTGAGCAATATTTCTGCTGAGAAAGAATACATTCTTTTTTTGATTAAGGAATTCAGCACCAGCAAGGAGCATGATGATACAGGATAAACAGAAAGAACAATATCCCAGCTTACACTAGTGGAACCTTTTCTATTTTATCCATCAATGCATTAGACTTATTAATTAAAATCACCGTCAATTCTTTCAAAGTTCATAATAGTCTAGCTACATCTAAATTCAATGGGTCCCCAAACTGGTAATGTCACACAGAAATCACTTGAAAGGCATTACTTTTGTCTCCCAACAGTGTGATTGCAGTTATGGAAGTTGCTATCCGTATTGACTAAGTATGTGT
Source organism: Rhincodon typus (assembly GCF_021869965.1). Taxonomy (NCBI): domain Eukaryota; kingdom Metazoa; phylum Chordata; class Chondrichthyes; order Orectolobiformes; family Rhincodontidae; genus Rhincodon; species Rhincodon typus. The sequence goes on along the minus strand of NC_063359.1, from coordinate 23,216,750 downwards.
AAGATGCAGCCACTGTGATAATGAAGAGGCAGTCAAAGATTGCCATTCTCTGCTGCTATCATGTCTGCATCTTTGTTTTGGTTACAAAAGCCAAAATAGGTGTTTGGTAATACAGAACTTGAGCATTGTTGAAATAAAAGAAAGACATATCGTTGAAGCCTTTCATCTTGCACTTATTAGGACAAGGATCCACATTCAAAGGGAAAAACAAGATTTATGCCACATGAGAGGGGAGTTCTGTGGCTTGGCAAGTGGTCTCAGAATAGTTAAGGACTTGCTACAGAGAATACACTAATTAAATGACTGGCAGTTAACTCTCAGGCTGCTTTAAAAACTTTAAATTAATTAGAGTCAAGCCACCTGGTTTGACAGGACATTGCCCACAGGAATGAACAACAAGCAAATGGTAATCACCTGTTTGTGGAGTTGAAAAAGACAGTGTCTGCACAAGTCCTTCCGGTCTGCAAAGAACAGGTCCCTGTGCATGAACACGTGTGCACTAGAAGCTGCACAAGTAACTGTCAGCCTGACTGAATCATAAATAGGTTGTCAGTGTAATTCTTTGTAAAGTCAGGATTATCCATATCAGAATCACATCTAATGTTGAGTATTGCAAATGTGAGTCATTTGGGTACAGTCAGCACATTGATTGTTGTGAATCACTGGACAGATATGCGGTTTGATATGATCATCAGTCTTTGGGATGAATGACTTACATACCTGGCATTATACAAATAAACTACTTACCCATTTGTGATAGGCAGAATACATTTTTAAGCTGAATGACAGCAACCTATTAGTTGTGAACACTCATGTCACTGCACAATAGCATGAAACAGCTAGCTTCACCCGTTACTCAAATTTTTGAGATACCCCACCCTTCCAGGGTAATCTGAGGTAGATTGGGCATTTGTCAGGGTCATGAGGGCCTGCCAGTTTGTGCAATATACAAAAACTGTTCTGCTCAGTACAGGCATTATCCAACAGGATGGCTTTGGCAAACCTGTTTCAGCATCAGGTTTGCCAGGATGAACAAATGGCTCAGACCCCATTTATGGGGTTTTTGCTAAGGCTTGTCTTAAACTGTATTTAACTAGAAGAATCTCAACATGTAAACTGACCCGAGGAGGTGGGTATGCAGGCAACAGTAGTAGAGAACACCAGATTGATGTCCTAATTGAGGACTCAAGGAAAGGAAGCTCATTTGACTGTTACATTTCAAAGATGAATTTGAGTGCAGCATGGAGCCCATACATGCAGCTGCAAATTTAAATTTAGCAAATGTAATGTTTACATATCAGAAATATGCATTTGCATAAGTCACTTGATTTATGCTCATCCTTCCTCCATGCCTTTCAATATCCTTCAATTTTAGCTTAGCGGATGACAGAAGATTCAAGCCAAATTACTATAGTATTGCCAAATAAATCCAAACTTTGTATTCACAAATCTCAGTGAATTGAACCCGATGCAATACACCTTTTGGTCAACTTTTAAACAGGTAGTTTAATTGCTATTGGATTCTATTGGACTCAATTCTAATAGCATCTATTTGTACTTAAACACATTCTAATTTCATTTGGCAATATGCCTCCAATAGATGCATACAATTATTATTTAACTATTTATTATTTATCATGTATCTGCACCACTGACTAAGGAGGGATTTTGTCCAGTAGAATCCCCCTGGCTCTTTGCTGTAACTTCAAAGCCAATCAAAATAAATCCCATAACAGATTTGGGAATTTTTGTTAAAAATCAAATTAAGTAAAATGTCAAATCATCTACTATTTTAATTTGGTATTTTAACAGCACTAAGGATGATGGCAAAGTACAAAGTACAATCTGTTTGGCAGGGGTTGTGAATTTTCTTCACTTAAAATGGTATGTGAAAGGATGGCAAATCTCTTGTGACACAGAAAAGCTAGTGTTAAAAAACCTGAAAGATACAGAAAGCTGTTCTGAGATTGAAGGGGGAGACCTTATTGAAACAGAATACGGAGATCATATGGATTTAGACGTTGACAAGGAATGCCCGATATAAAAAAAGGGATTCCTTTGCTCAGTGCAAACATTGCTTAAGAATCACTTAGTGTTCACAATTTTAACAGTCATGTTCCAACATTTATATAATTTAATCACTTGGCCATTTTAGTTCACATAGTATGATGTTTCTGTGTGAGGACCTATGTTAAATTAGTTTTCCACACATTTTCAGCAGGGTGCTCTGAAACTCAATCTATATCAGAGTAGCCCTCCTAAATTTGCTGCTGCAGGTTTCCCCCCCACCTCCAACAAGTGTTTAAAAGAAAACTAATTCCACTTGTCTTGTTATAGCTCTATTAATAATATTCCCCTTCATTATTTAAAACTTTTATGATGATTTTCCTTTAGCTCTAAAATATATTGCATTTCTAGTCATGCTTCCAATATCAATTATTCTGAGCATTTCTACTTTTCTAATATTATAATGTAACACATTAAGAAAAGTCTATCCTGAGGCAATATGTAAATATTCCACAGGCAGGCAGAAGAGATTAGTTTAATTTGATGTCATGTTTGGCACCACATCGTGGGGCAAATGGCTTGTTCTATGTTGTCTCTCCTTTTGTCTTTGACTTGTATTGTCTGTGTATGTGGCTATGGAGTCGTTCTGATACTGTGCTATCAGGTGCTGTTATATTTGGAAAGATTTAAAACTATATCATTCCTAAAATGTCTTTTCTTAATGTAAACCAGCAAACTCTCACTGACTAAATGCATGGAGTTTTGAATAGTACAGGTGACAATACTGTTGGGATTTTCCTGTGTAAAAGTAAAATGCCAATAATTCGAGTGAAACAAATAACTGATAAAGAGAGTGGTATTGTTGCACAAGCTCAAAAAAGAATGTTATTAATTTACAGCTCCCTTACTATTTTTACTGATTTTACTTTCTCTGCATTATTTTTGATCGTTTTGTGTATATCTTCTTCTTTGAGGGTCACTAAGATTTAATGATAGTATCTATTTTCTATCTTGGGAATGCATAATGATTGCTTTGTAGCAATTCCTATTTAGACCCAACCTAATATGGAACTAATTGATATTTTAAACAGAACATTTGTATCCTCATCAACACAAAGTATTCCTCTGAACAAAGATTCAAGGATAATCATTGCAACATTGAAAAATCAATCCCAGATCTACACAAAATGACTTTGACTTTGATAATTCATACAAGCACTATTGAATCAACTGCCTTTTATGTATTTCTCACCATTAACATTTCCACTAAGCAGGCAGGCAGTATTGCCCATTGTACATTAGCACAAAGTCAAAACTACCCCCATGTTGTTTAATATACATTTGAGCCATCTAGTCTTCTAAAATGATGAAAGAAAGACTGTATTTATGTAGCACCTTTTACGATCTTCGGACAGCTCAAACCACCCTGTAGTCAATCATATACTTTTAGAGTATAGTCACTGTTGTAATGTAGGTAACGTGGCAGCCAATTTGCACACAGCAAGTTCGCATAAACTTTGTTTTTTGTGACATTGATTGAGGAATAAATATTGACCTAGACTGTGAGAGGCCGGGGGTGGGGAGGGGCAGGATGCATATAATTCCCCTGCTTTACTTCAAAATAGTGCCACTGGATCTTTAACATCTACTCAAGAGAACAATTAAGGCTCTAGATTAACATGTCACTTCAAAAGATGACACCTCCATACTCCAAACACTTGTTCAAAGCCACACAAGAAATATCAGCCTAGGTTTTGGTGTTCAAGTCCTGAACTGACAGTGAAGAGATAAGAACTGTGCTTTGCCTTTTATCATCAGATAATCAAACATTGTGGCTTTTGGGTTACATAGCTCTTTTTCGCGTAAGAATAGCTTTAAGATAAAAAGAACATTGCTTAAAGTTCCCCCTTGAAACAAATCTCAAACATGACGACTAAACCTCACTCTTTCAAACCAAACATTGAAAGTTTGGAATAGTTTGGTAAAAGATTAAGATAGGCTTCATTAAAATTAAGGAAATGCGGAAGTTCCATCTGACGTCTAAAGAGAGATAGTAAGGCCAAAAAATATTGGTTAGACTTAGAGAGACATAAATAAACTGTCTTTAAAGAATTTAAATAAAAAGGTTATTTGTACTTCATACAAATCAATGTTTACCCTTCCTTCTCCAAAAGGAAGTTTCAAAGAATTTGGCTAAAAATTCCTAAAGTTCTTCCATTGGTTGTATGTGCTATATTACATAAAGCCTAAGGACTCAAATTGTCCCGATTAGTTTGTGGAATTAAAGTTTGGTGCAGTTTAATGCTTTGCCACTAGATGTCACATGCACATTTAAAAAACACCAACTCCCACCATATTTGCAAAATATGCTAACATATCTGGGGAGCAAATCATCCCAATAGTCTACCTCAAAGAGTCAGGGCAAAGGTTGGCAAAGTAAGATTGAGCAGTTAGTTTTTGAATTGCAATTTTTCCTTTTTGGTTTCAAAATTGAAATTGACACTTATTTATCGCCTCAATACCTCAAACTTTTGTTTTAGGTTTCTGAAATTGGCATTAAATTCATAAGCATTCAATCCTATCAAATTCTAATGGTCATCAAATGTTACATGGTATCTTAACTCTTCAATAAATTAATAAAATTAATTCTGATTTGTAAACACAGAAGTTCATTTCATGACTCCCAATACAAAGACATCCTGATCCAAGTACAAAATGTTCCTTCAGGATTCCCAGTCATTTAGTATGTAGCTGTCCTGATTCAAACATGAAGTATATTGTCAAAGTAGTTTTGCTTTTATCAGACTTTAGTTGTACAGGGACATTACAACAAGTAACTATTTTGAAAGTATAAAAGTATTTTAGAAAAGGGTTTTTTGGGGGCAAATTCAGGCTGCTCAAGTTCACAATCTAGTTCTGAACATGTTGGATCCACTTCAATAATCCAAGACATCATTGAAAAAGTAGAAGTGAAATAAATTCTGATTGCAGAACCAAAATGTTCCAATGATTTTAAAATTCATACAGGTTTTGTTACATATCTCTGGTATTAGAATAGAACAGTGGTTACACAACACCACCAAGATTCCTCTCAGGTAAAGACAAAGATAATTATAGTGAAATTGTAAATTTGTCTGGGTATAAAATGTTTCACTGTGCAAAATATAACAACTCTATAAATGAACAATATTTGTACTGCTACCGGTGTCCACATAAAAGGAGGAGGTGAGGATTTTAATCCCATCCTCCTCATGGAAATCATTCCTTCTTTGCTGGCTGTCACCTACAATTCCAATTCATACCTAGTTCAGGTAGGTAGCTGACCTGGAGCATCTAATGGATGCTTGGACGCACAAATAACTGGTCTTCATGCTGCTGATATCAGAGTGGGGGTGGGGGTAAAGAGGGGGAATCTCGTGGAGCAATTTGTTGGTGAGGCAGAACAGACAGGGGTGCATGTGACATTGAACTAGATCCCCTGCTACAAGCTTTGGGATGATTTTGTTCAGTGGTCAGTTCACATCACCTAATTAAAAGTCTAATGATCAGTGAACAAAACCCTGGCATTTCACTTCTCATACATATGCTAGTGAATCTCTTTCAGTTGACAGTCCTAAGTGTTATTAATTTGTGCAGCTGCAATCCACTTCCCAGTGACCATGAGAACACAGCACATAACTGAGTATAATTCATGAGCTACCTCCTTCATTCTCAATTGGCTATCAAATACTCCTGCCAAAGTTTTTTTTTCACACTAGGCTGTGTGTATATGCAAAAGTAGAAATACTATATTAACTCTTAAAACAACTATTCCATGTTACTTCAGGATTTTCATTGACCAAATCCTGAAAGCAAGAGGAGGATTTTCCCTAATATTATCTGATTAAGCTTTGGATTTTAGTGAGTCAACAACAGCACCTGTACAGTTTCCCACACATTTTACAGCATGACAGGAGCTGCTCCGATTAAAGAGTGCAATAGCCTTAATTTGACCTTTCAGCCTTCAGTACTGCAGTAGCACATTACCAAAATATAACAAAACCTTTAATACAACTGTTAGAATTTACCTAAAAACAATTTACACTTTTGCATGTTTCTTTTATTCTAGGCAACAGGAATTTACAAATCTGCATTCCAGTTGGATTGGATAGCTCACATAGCAATTTTTAAAAGCTTTTTTAAAAATAGTTCAAACTATAGCTATTTACTGCTGTTTTACTTTCTATTGCAGTGGGCAATATACTTAAAGATGGCAAGTTTAAAAAGGCTGTACTAATGGATGGCAAATCATGAGCTGCCCATAAACATTAGCCTAAAACAATTTAAAAAAGGAAGAATCAATCAATCAATCAAGTGCCACACATTTAACACCTAACAAGATTAACAATGGATAATCCCTACTGCCAGCCTATCACTCGCTTCACCATAACATCAGTGCAGTTACTAAGAGATTGTAGGAACTCTAAGGTTTTGGAGTAGATCTGTAGCTTGGGTTGTGGGTGTTGAGGTTGGTTGGCTCGCCGAGCTGATTTGTTGTTCCTGCTGGGTAACATGCTCAGTGCAGCCTCCGATGAAGTGTTGGTGTGTTTTCCCGCCTGGTTTTTAAACTCTGGGGTCCATTGAGCTGGATTGCCTCACTTCCGGTTTTTCTTTGTAGTGGAATGTATATGGGGTCGACTGCTATGTGTTTATTAATGGCTTTCTTCGTGGAGTGCCAGGCTTCTAGGAATTCCCATGCCCGTCTCTGCTTAGCTTGTCCCAGGATTTTGGTATTGTCCCAGTCAAATTGGTCCACACCAACCCTACGACAACTGCTCACCCGAACTAAAGAGCCACTCCCCGCCATGGACAGGACCAATGTCATCTATAAAGATCCCCTGCAAAGACTGAGAGAAACACTACATCAGACAAACAGGAAGGAAACTAACAACAACGGTACATGAATACCAACTGGCTACAAAAAGACACAACCAATACTCACTCATCTCAATCCACATGGACAAGGAGAACCACCAATTCAATTGGGACAACACCAAAATCCTGGGACAAGCTAAGCAGAGACAGGCACGGGAATTCCTAGAAGCATGGTACTCCACGAAGAAAGCCATTAATAAACACATTGAACTCGACCCCATATACACTCCACTATGAAGGAAAACCGCAAGTGAGGCAATCCAGCTCAATGAACTCCAGAGTTTAACAACCAGGTGGGAAAACACACCGACGCTTCAGAGGCTGCACTGAGGATGTTACCAAGCAGGGTAACAAAATGTCTGTGGAACAACAAACCAGCTCGGCGAGCCAACCAACCTCAATAGTAGGAACGGCCGATGCTGGAGAATCTGAGGTAAAAAGGTGTAGAGCTGGATGAACACAGCAGGCCAGACAGCATCAGAGGAGCAGGAAAGTTGACGTTTCGGGTCTGGACTGCTCTTCAGACATTCTGAAGAAGGGTCCAGGCCCGAAATGTCACCTTTCCTGCTCCCCTGATGCTGCCTTTACTGCAGTTACTAAATTGCTCAACTGTCCTGTCACCTCAAGCTTTGATGCTACTAAGATGATTACACACCGGTCATCTCTGCTTCCTTTCCCCACGGCACACTGCCTTCTTAAACCCTCCTCCGTCTCCTTCATTTTTATTTCTAACAATAATGAATGTAAGGAGTGTATAGAGTTCTTTGTCACTCAAATGGAGGCCCCTCAATCAACTGCCTCTGCTATTCTCTTCCTATCCCCATACCAACGCAGCCAAATTTCCTCCAATGGTTCACCCAGCCTGAGTCCTTATCTCTAGTTTATCCCCCTATTCCTCCCTAATTCTGAGCTTATCTTCTCTATGGGACAAAACTCCCCCTCCATCAGACCTAAATTGCCAGCAATCCAACTTCTCTCCTTGCTCCATGTTATACGATATTGTTAACAGTTCTTTCATCTGGTGCTGTTCTCCTCTCAAGTTTCCTGCTATCACCTCTCTTCAAAAATAAGCCTTGATCTCACCATTCTTGCAAATGTCCACCCATCTCTAACTTCACATCCTCTCCAAAATCCTTCAACATGTTGTCATCTCTCACACTTTTGGCCATTTCTCTCAGAACTCCATTTGAATCCTTTCATTTTGCCCTGCCACTCTACCACAGTGCTGAAATGCCTGCTCCCTCATGTTTCTAAACTTGCCCACAACCTTTGGCATGCTGACTACATCATCCTCCTCCAACTCCTCTACACTGTAGTCCAACTGGGTAAGACTGCGCTTGTAACCTTATATCTAATTAATCACTAAAATTATCAATAATTACCTACACATGCACCATTAGCTCTGTTGTCCCCCAAGAATCTATTTCTGCCTTTCTTCCATTTGTCATTTATAATGCTCCCTCTTGGTGCCATCACCCGAAAAGACAGGTCAACTTTCACTAGTAATCTAATGACATCCAAGTCAACTCTACCATTATCAATCTGCTTGTCCAACATCCAGTACTGAGTAAGCAAACAAATTCCTCCAATTAAAATTATTGGAAAGAGAAATGTCCACTACAAATTTAAATCCCCCAACTACTGACTCCACTTTTTTGTAACTGGCTAAATCTGAACCAGAATGAAAACAGATTGCTCACAAACATGGGATAGAAGCAGAAGTGAGCCAGTGCTAAACTTCTCAACCTCAGCTGGTGTCTGTTTTCCTACTTCAATCCAAACCCTTGCCATTATTTTGACAGCTGAATTGTTGGCAGTTAGCTATTCTGCCCAAGCAGTTCTTCACTTATTAAATCAAAAGGCCAATTAAGGTAAGTGATCAGACAGACTTGCAATTTAATAGCATATTTCATCTCAAGATGGCAGTTAAGAGTCAACCATCTATGGAGTCACATATCCATGGTGTCACTAAGATGGCCAAATGTCATTCCTTAATATTGCCAAATTCCATCCCTGCTTCAGGTTATCTACTGCTCATCCAGAAATGTAAAGACAGGACTTTTGTCTCCAAGAACTGTGCGACAGTCACTTCTACTAACATTGTTATAGACAGTTGCCTTTATGACAGACAGATTGGTAAGGATGAGGTGAAGTTGGTTTTTCCCTTGTTGATTCCCTTACCACCTGCTGCAGAGCTAGTGCTTCAGCTATGCCCTTCAAGATTCTGCATCTCAGTCAGTAGTAATGTTACCACTTTTGCTGTTAGACATTGAAGTCCAATACCCAGATGACATTTTTTGCCCCTGCTCCTCTCCCCGCCCCCACATCCTGCTTCCAAGTTGTGTTCAACATGGAAGATTACAACTATTACAAATCAGTGATATGGCGGGTGTGGGGGGGGGGAGCGGTAAGAAGAAGAAGAGGAAATGTGGTACATGATAAATTAAGTGGTTCCCTTGCCCACATTTGACTTGATGCCATGAAACTTTAAAAAGGGGTCAGCAGTAAATGTTAAAATGACTTGCATGGTAACTCCTTTCCAGCTATGCGTCTTACTGGTGGCACAGGACATACCCAGGGATGGTGGGAGTTCTGATTCTGCAAGTAGAACAATGAGAGGCTGATGCTTGACTAGTCTGTGGAACATGTTGCCAAACTTTAGTAGAAGACCCCAAGTGCTTGTAAGGAGGACTTTGCAGGGTTGATGGTGTCATTTGCCAATATCATTTGCCTGTGTTGTTTCCGGTGCCTAGTTTAATGCCAAATAGTCCATTTGGTTTAGTTTTAACACAACCGATGGCTCTTCTTTAATGAAAAATAACGTCAATTGTGTGGGCTTCACTGGCTGAGCAATTTGTTATTTATATTATTTAGCCCTAACTGCCCAGATGGCAGTTAAGAGTCGACCATTTATGGAGTCATATGTAGACCGGGTCAGGTAAGGATGGCAGATCTCCCCTCCCTAAGAAAAGAAAAGGGGCATTGGTGAACCACACAGTTATTCCAGATTTTTACAGAATTCAAATTTCACCATGCCACAATTAGAATCCACGTTCACAGAACATTAACGTAGGATTCTGGGTTACCAGTCCAGTGACATTATAACACCACCACTATCTCCATTGGTTTGCTAGGCCATTTCAGAAGGTAGTCAAGAGTCAGTCACATTAGTTTGTGTCTGTGGAGTTCGATATAGGCCAGATTAGGGAAGGAAATCTATTCTTACCCAAAAAAGGACATTAGTGAACCTGATAGAGTTTTGCTACAATTAGCAACTATTACACAGTTATCATTAGACTAGCTTTTTTTCAAATTTCAGATTTTGTTGAATTCAAATTTCACTATCTGCTATGTTGGGATCCAAACCCATTTCCCAGAGCTTTTGGAATCCTCAGGAAGATTACCCTATGACATTATCACTACATCATTGCTTCCTCTTAACTCTTACATTCTTCTTTTAGCAGTATTGTTTATAGTACATTTCTGATAGCCAGTTGATGAGGGAAGAATTCAACTTCAATCCTTACATGTGGTGTATATATTCACAGGTTGAATTAACGTCCCGATTTTCCTCAGTTCCTGCATTAAAAGCATCTCTTTATGGAATTTTTATGACATACCTCTGGGGCAGGTGGGACTTGAACTGATCTTCTGACCCAGAGGTCAGGGCACTTATGTAGCCAATCATCCAGCCCGCCACTTGCATGTTCTTTTCTTTATAAAGTTCAAATTCAACTTCTACCACTGTTTCACAAACCAGAGTCCATAGAACCCAAGGGTCCTCTTAGACCTTCCAAGGAATCCATGATGCAGGGCAAGTGTGTTTTTGTTTTTATTCACTCTCAGAATGTGGGCATCACTGACTGGGCCAGCATTATTGCCCATCTCTAGCTGCCCTTGAGATGGTCATGGGGAGCTGAATTCTTGAGCCGCTGTGGTCCATGCAACAAGCTGCAAGTAGACCCACATTGTCATAAGAGAGGGAGTTCTGGGATTTTGGTATTATATTTCCAAGTCAGGATGGTGAATAGCTTGGATGTGATCTTGCAGATGGTGGTATTCCCATGTATCTGCTGCTCTTGTTCTTCTAGATGTTAGTGGTCATGGGTTTGCAAGAGGCCGTCTAAAGAGCCTTGGTGAATTTCTACAGTGCACCTTGTGTATAGTAAATACTGCTGTTATTGAGCATAGGTGGTGGAAAGAGTGAATGTTTGTGGATGTTGTGCCAATCGAGAGGTCAGCTTTGTCCGGGATGGTGTCAAGCTTCTTACGTGTTGTTGGAGTTCCACTCATCCAGGAAATGGACAGTTTTCCATATCACTCCAGATTTGAGCCGTGTAGGTGGTGGACAAGCTCTGGGGAGTCAGCAGGTGAGAGTTTGTTGAATGTCAAAGGGGCGATAGTAAGACTCTCTCATGTTGGAAATCGTCATTGCCTGGCATTTGTGGCACAGATGTGTCTTTCCACTTGTCAGCCCAAGCCTTGTTGCATTTGGGAATGGACTGCTTCAATATCTGAAGAGTTGCAAATAGTGCTGAACATTCTGCAGTCATCAGCAAATACCCCCACCTCTGACCTTAAGGAGGGAAGGTCAGTGGATACACATGGGTAAATGTTGGTGACAAGAGTAAGTCAGTAGACTGTTCTTCTCCTACAGACTGTGCTCCTGCTCTCAGTCCCTCATGCTTTCTCTGAGATCTTTCTCTCCCCTGTTTCTTAGGGTGCCATGTATGTGCTCCTGCTCTATCATTCACCTTTGGTGCTCACTGTGACTCTATTCTTTCCATAATCCTTATCTTGTCCTGTTCTTCTGTTCTGTCTCCGCTCTGGTCTTCATGCTCATTCTCAGAGTTCCTGCTGTCTTCTTGCATGTGCATGTGCTTTGCTCACCACAAATCATTTGCTTTAATTGTGTTTTCCCATTGTACACGTTCTTCTGCTCTGTCTCCAGCAATCTCTGTGCTTTGCTCTCTCCATGCCCTGCCTGAAGCAAAAACTCTACAGTGAGAAACAGGCACACTCACTTTGCTCTTAACTGTAAATAAATAAATACCCTATTATCTTGAAAGCAATACCAAAGCACTCTTTAAAAACAGCATGTTCATGTTATGGAAATTATACAGCATTTTAATTTAAATCAGGAGTTGATGATTACCTATCAAATTAAGGGGGTCCTTCATCCAAAAAATGTGAGAACCATTGTTCAAGTACACACTCTACCCCAAGTGCCTTTTTAAATCAATTATTGTATTTAGGAATGTTTTGCACTTCTTCCTTGTTTCAGTTTGCTTCAACACCTGAGTTTCTGTTTTACTCAGCTGGCCTTTATATTGTAGTCAGTTCTAAGTATCAAGCTGTATGTACTCAACACAATATTCACTCAGCTGCTTTCTAGAGGTTAGCCATCATCCTTTTGAAAGGGAATAAGAGGTGTACAGTCTATACAGCATGTTTTGTGCACTACATCTATAGCAACAAAACTGAGCACAAACAATAGGGGTAGTGGATGGGAAGCAGTCACAATCTGTAATTATAGAAGCAGCTACAATTTATAATGATCTTAACCCCATACCCACCACAGAAACAGCCTTGAGTCCACAAAGATTTATTTGAGCTTGGCATGGGAATCTAAACATCTGGTACTCCTGATATCTGTGCAGGATTTCAGGAAGCTAGCCTTTCCAAAACCCTTACCCTTTAGTCACAGGGATAGTTCCCTGTGCAGTTCATAAATTGAGACTAACAATCGGATTAAAATTAGAGTGAAACAGAAATAGTCAATTCGCAAACTGACTGTTATAAATTGAAAGATTTTTGTCCGCTTACAGAAAGTTGTTAAAGAATTGTGCTTAGTCTTTCATTTTCTGGTTTTATAATATTGTGTCTTAGCTCTTTCACCAAGATAAACTGACAGACAAAATGATCTTCAGTAGCAAAAACCATTTCGTGTTTGGATTTCAATTATGCTCTTTGCAAAAATCAATGCAACATGTTAACTTACTTTTTCATTATAATTATCATAACCAACTTTCTCCCACCCCAGCCCCCAATTTATGTATGCCAATAGTTTGTTGCGTCTCCCTTCACTGTTTGATAACTGTTTACTAGAAGATACTTGTGCAGACTCTTGAATAGAGGACAATGCAGTCCAGTTTAAGTTATTAACACCCTTCCTGCTCGCACCAATATTTGCTCAAAAGGTCCATTTTCTGAACATTTGTCTACACTGCCTCCTTGCATAACCCATTCTACAAATTCTTCATCTTGTGTAAATAAGCTAAATATTTGAAATAAGTATTTTAATATTTTTATGAAAAATTATGAATTTCCATTCAAGTTTACTTAAAATGCTGAAGTTTCTCTCTTCTAGACTAAACAATCCTCAACTCTTCTACCTCTTCACAGAAATCAGGTATCATAAGTCGGTTATCATTCTATTTCTATTGTTGATAAGGCTCCTCAAATAACTACTTTTACTGTGCTGGTTAATTTAAGTAATGTCTCACCATACAAAATTAGGATGCCTCATTATGGCATCTTACAGAATGCCTTCTAATACTTCTTCAGCAGATATTGATCCCACCAGATCTATAGTTTCCTTGATCATCCAAATGCCTCATAAAGATTGGAAATTAGCTAAATAAAACCAGCCATTAGGCAGTGTTGACATTCTTATTGTTCCTCTAGGGATAGGCACAATTTTATAATTTCCTCCATATCTTATTTTCATTCACATTTCTCAGTGATCACTGCATCTAATTTTTATTTCACTTAATTTTCCATTGCCTCTGAAAATACAACTTCAGTGTTGGGAACAACTCTAGTTCCAGGGACAACAGAAGAATTACAAAATGACCCAGAGTTTACTTTATGAACACAAAAATTATATTTGCTACCCTTTGGTCGTTTGATGTTGAATATTCAAATTCCTGTAATTGTCTCCCATTTAACTGAGCATTTAGGAAAGAAAACATTTATGGAAGTCTTTAGTTTCCATTGCTAGCCTAATCAATTTTTAGATCTTGACCCTTCGGATTAGGTTTTTCATCCTGGTTTTATCCTATATTGGGTTCATTTCTCCATAAAATTTATACCAATCTTCTTTGTTTTATACCTACTTCCCACATTCATCTATTTCTTTCAACGATGCCTTTTCCTTCTTTTAGTCTTGCTCCCTTCTGGTCTTCAGTGCTCTGTATCTCAATGCTGTCCATCTCTTCCCTGCTTATCTCATCTAACAGAGCTGGTTGGTCAAGTTTCCTTAGTGCAAGTCTCAATACCTCAAAAATATGACTGGCTAAAGTCCAATAGTCTTGTCTTCCATCTTAAACTAGCAAGCTCTAGTACGTAGTCAAGATTGACCAGATTTTGACTCAGATCTACTTTACCATACACTGTATACACAGGTCCATTAGGTAATAAACTCATTTCAGCAAGCAGGCTAATTTCTCCATGTAACAATCCAACTGTAAACAGTGTTTATGGTTTCACTCAATGCACCTTTTAAAAAATTTCCCAATGCATCCCATTTGAAGTCACCAGTACCAACTCAATCAACCAACTTAATTTACATTCTTCCTTTATTTGCCCATTCAAATCTTGCACCAATCCTTTGCTTATCACATAGCCCCACAGCTCATTTCTTCCTTGATTTATTTCGTCCACAATGCACTCATCATTCTAACACCTGGACATCTCACCTCCACACTGATCAAGTCTACTTTCACATAAAAAAAAGAAAGATTCAGCAAGCAATCAGGAGCTCAGTGCTATCTGTCTCTGGCAGCCTTCACACCAGCCAGCACTGTGCCATGTAGGGTTGAGGAACATGGAAATACTTGTTAATTCTTTCACGGGATGTGGGTGTCACTGGGCAGTCTTTTGAACTAGACCTACATGATGTTATATCAAAGCCTTCTGCTCCAAGTTTTTTTTTCCAAATTTCCCTTGACGTCCCTGCTTCCCTAGGAATTTGAGTCTTTGACAACAGATTCTGTCATGAAAGAAGCCTCTTCAAAAGGAGGCCCCAAAGCTTTACTGTGTGGCACACATGCAGCTTCTCTCCTTGTGGAAGTCTTCAATCCAGCCAGCCCTCTGTTTTTTTCCCCTCATTCATTTCTCATGAGTTAGTGCCACTGCCTCCAACAGCACCCTGGCTGTCCACCTTTGCAGTCCTCCTCCTGACTTTATTTGCCACCACCTTCTCAATGGCAATTAAGGATGGGCAATAAATGCTGGCCTTTCCGGTGACACCCACATCCCATGAAAGAATTAAGAAATATTGTGTTCCTCCACCCTACATGGCACAGCACTGGTTCTCATGAAGGCTGCCTGAGACAGCCATTGAGGTCCTCTTTGCTTGCTGATTCCTTTAACCAGGCAATGCTATAAAGCTCTGTTGTCCTGTGTTAATTAAAAGTCTCCAAAAATTGTAGCAATGACCTTAACACCTTAGTTGCTGTTCTACCATCTCAATGTGCAAAGTCCAGCCTTCACAGCCTTTGGAAAAATACTTAAATGAATTGAACTGTATTCCAATTTTAAAGACCTTCCCACTGCCTCCAAACCCATCCCAAGAGCCCTGTAATATTTCAACCCTAATTTCTGCATCCTTTCCACGTCTGTTGACTATGTTCTTTGAATATGCTCAGAATGCTGCTCCCACATCTTCTTAGTCTAAATCATCCCAACACTTCTGGTTTCCTTGCTTCCAAAGCCTTTTCACCCTCTGCATAATGTTTCTTGTCCTGGCATCTGGGAGTAGCACATTGTCATGACTGGGAATCCTGAAAACAATAAAACAGACTCACTCTCTCATTTCAGAACTATTAACTACCACTGCTCTGTTCTCTTGGTCAGGGCCATATTTTCTCTGTGGGTAACCCATTGCATAGTGTTCAGATGCATCACTGTCCTTGTCCTCATTACAAGTATTTATAATTGGATGAAAAGCTTGGACAAGTCACAGACACATGTTTCGTTTTTGTACTGGTTGCAGCAGTTTCTACTGCAGATGAGACCTTTCATTCTCTCCTCCACTATTTCTTTGTTTCAGAGTGGTAACTCCCTTCTGTGACATATTTTTAGAAAACTTTTGCTTCCTGAATACGTTTTGACTGTAACCAGTTTATCCACAAATTCAGTATTTTTCTGCTTAAGAAACATAACTTTCTGATCCTTCAGATATAATCCATGCCTCTTGGAAACTCACAATGAGAATTTCCCACTTCTCCACCCACTCCTTTGATTATGAGCTAATTAGCATGTGAGCTATTTTCATTAATTACTTACCTACCTGCTTGGTGTTTGCTTCTAGACATCTAAATAACTCTTCTTCAGGCCAAGCTTGTTTTCCTAACTTCTGAAAACAAATATTTTCCATGAGCAACAGTTAACTCAATTCACAGCAATGTGGTTGACTCTTAACTGCCCTCTGGGCAATTAGGATTGGGCAATAAATGCTGCCTAGCCAGCGACGCCCTGATTCCATAATTGAATAAAGGAAGACAAGATTGATACGTTTGCTGGAGAAATATCTTGTCTTTGCTTAGTGAATCATCTGAGACAGTGAATTCATTGGAGTACTGCAACACAGTATCTAATAGTGCACGCTACTACTCCCCAGCATCTAGAATACAGGTACACTGATTCAGTGCTTTTGGGCAGCCTTGTAGTTTCGAATAGCATTGAGTGAATGAAGTACATATATGGAAGGAAATGTTCAATGTAAAATAAAATAAAAAAAAAATACTTGTCCTGGAGGATATATAATGGAACAAAAATGAACTTCAACAGAACTGTTATATTGCAATGCGTACACCATTTGGCCCGCTCGAGTAAAGAAAGAAAAAGAAAATATGATAAAAAGAGCTATGAAAATGAATGCAAGAAAACTAAGTTACGCAAGGCTCCATGATGTATTTCCTGAACTAGAAATTGCACAATGATGAGTACTCTGACTGCCATGTAGTTTTCTGGAGTGTTTGCACTTGGGTGTTGATTGTTGTTACTCTTAACATACAAATTAAAAATTTTAAAATGTGACTGTTCTTACTTTTATTATGATCCCAGCTATATAACAGACCAGTCAGATTCCATGGTGAAACCAGGCATTTTTTGACCACAAGTTCAGTCATTTGGTACGGTAAAATTTTAAAAATGTGACGTTTTATTGGATCATTCTTTAAACTACTAACTGGAAGCTCAAATCTCTTCTTTCAAAAAGGTTGCGGTCACTGTGGAGATTGAAATATATTATGCAAAAGATCTTGATGAAAAAAATGAAGGCTCAGTAGATACTAAACTTTCACTTAAATTTCAAAGAAATTTATCAAATGAGCATTGTGAAATACATACACCATTGAGCATTAACAAAAATAATCCACAAAATTTTATTTACTAATTTCTGAAAGCCGTTCTGAAGTACAAATATACATAATTTCAAGTATAGATCTGAAGCAGACTATCTAACAGTTTACACCTACAGAACCTCACCTAGCTTGCTGTATTATCACTTTCACACTGACAATTATAACCAAATTTTAAAAAAAGGCACTTGCATCGATTTAGTGCTTTGTCCACATCATTAGGGGTTAGCATTTATTGATGGAGTCATTGTAATATGTTACAACAACATTCTTCAGAACTGCTGATCCACATGGAAAAGAACTTACGATGTGTTTCTGCCAGGCAGCTTTGTGCACAGAGACACCCACATACATTGTGCAGCTTATGGCTTTTGGTCAGTTGACAGTGCCATCAGTCAGTCAAGGCACTTGTCTGATTATAGTCCAGCTGCTTAGACTTAGTACACGATCCTACCAGATTCCAGAGATCTGTGGCCTTGGGATTGGGTCATGATCAGGTCCTATAGGTCAGTGCAATAAATCAGGGCATACACGTAGATCAGTTGGTGCTCTGTGGACAGCCAACAGAGCAATCATTTATAAGTGCCAGAGTGAACCTCACTGAAACCCACATCCAGGATGAACAACCTAGGTTTAGATTTCCTTTCACTGTGACTTTATGACAAGCACCCCGTCCCCCGTCAAAGTACCTATGGTTGTAATTATATTTTGCAATTCTTGAACTTTACTTTTACTGATTAAATATTTTCTTAGCCATATCATTGAAATGGTTGATATCTATAGCTGGGAGGGAGACTGCTCTGTAGTTAGTCCTGTTGGCTTGAAAGACTTGGCTGGTTGTCACTGGAGGTATCTGGATCTAGAGAGCCCAGGCCTGCCAAGTCCATCCTGCCCAGATGCAGGGTTACATTCTCAGCTTGGATTTTTTACTGGGTTTGGTGTCACAGGAAGTGGGGAGGTGCTGAGCAGCTTCAGGTTGGGTCGTGGTCCTGTGTGTGGCTTCTCCTCCCACTGGGTACAGGTTTGCACCATACTGACTCAGAGAGAAGGGATACCTGGAGTGAGGTTTGAGGTCTCCCATCCCTCTCTTGCCTTACCACTGACGCCAAGCACCAATGGTGGTAACTATGGAGTTCAGGTTCATGTGCATATCTGGCAGATGCAGATCATGCTGGACTTGGATCTACATGGTGGTAGCCAACTTGTCCACAAAGGCAACCAGATGCACACATGCCAGAGCACACACTGATACGGTTGGTGGATTCCTCCATCCTTTAATCAGCTTCCATACAATCTCGGAGAAAATCACCTTTTGTTCCATGCCTGCCTGTGCATTTGTGGACATCATTAGTGGTAAAGACCATGGGATTGTCTTCTGCATGAGGCTGGGCAGGTGAGTGTCAGAGACCTAAAGCATTTCTTCCTCCATTAGCTCCGAAAATCTTGGGGTGGGGTGGGGGAGGGGTGGGTGTGGTGGTAAAAAAAAAGTTAGCGAGCTACTCATCAGATTGTGTTCCAGAGTCTCATTTAGATAGAAAAATCCACTGAGGTCAAAGTCTTTGAGCTGTTGGAAGCATCCTCTGAAAGTTCAGTGTCAGAAATGCAGGTCACCTAACGGTCTGTGATGCTGGCCTCTAAAGGTTCACAAGGATACTAGTGTCCCCTCAAAATGGATTTAGTTGCACAAAAGGGATAAAAGCCTGTGCAGATTAGGACAGCAGTGCTAACCACTCTGCCACTTTGCAGCACTAGGAACCTGGGTTTGATTTCAGCCTCAGGTGACTGTCTGTCTGTGTGGAGGTTGCCCGTTCTGTGTCTGCCGGAGTTTCCGCCAGGTGCTCTGGTTCATGGATGTTTGGGTTCACCATAGTGAAAAAAAAACCCATGCAGGGTTATGGGGTCTGAGTGGAATTCTTTTTGGGAGTGTGGGTGCAGACTCAAATGGGCCAAATGGCCTCTTTCTGCACTGTACGGATTCAATGAATGAATTAGAGAGATCAAGCGGCACAATTATGGTTTCATGTCTAGATGTGCAATGGTTGAGTCAATGGGAATGGCAGTCCTACAAGTGTTAAGTAGCAGAAGGAAATAGTGACACTTATCCTTGCAGAGTGTGGAAGATCTTTTTTTTAAAAATTGAGTTTGTTGCCTGTGGAGGTCTCTGCATTCCAACAAGTCTTCTCTGGCTGAAACCAACATTTTCTCTTTGTATGGTGCAAGGGGCTTTGTGAAACCACAACCTCCCTTGTAGTCCAACAACTCAGATGCACACCAACCCTCTGAGCAGCATCCCACCCAGACCCACCCCATCCCCATAGCCCTGCATATCCCTAGACACTATTGGCCATGCTAAATTGCACATCCATCTAAACTGCACATCTTCTGATGGTGGGAAGAAACCCAAGCACCCAGAGGGAACCCATGCAGACATGGTGAACGTGCAAACTCCACACAGACAGAGATACGGAGTCACCGGAGGTTGGAATCGAACCCAGGTCCCTGGTCCTGCAAGGCAGCAGTGCTGACCACTGAGCCACTGTGCCACCCTAGAAGACAGACAGAGTTGCTGTCCATGAGCCTTGATGACAAGGTGTGCAATGGCAGAGTTAGTGTGAATGGCAGCCCTGTAAGCTTGAAGTAGAGAGAGGAAATAGTGACGCTTACAACTTGGAGTGCAGAAGATCATTCAACACCATCCTGCACTGCTATGCCTTTCTCTTAGCCTGGGACAATATACTGAGTGAACCACTATTGTGGTCAAGGCTGGCTGAGTCTGGTGGTGTGTGCTCTTTTGACAGTCAGTAGAAAAAAAAATAGCACTGCCCTCTTCTCCAACCCAGCACCTCCCGGTCCCTTTTGGTGAAGCAGGGTACCAACATCCCTTTCTGAGCCAAATCACTAACGATGATAGTCAAACACCACAGGGTGAGGGGCAGTTCCTGGCTTTCAGCATCTGAAAGAGTGTGCAGCTGGGATTAAAATCCAACAGCCCTGGTAGTAGCAAGTGATTCTCCTGCCACATGATTCAACAAGATGGGCACAAAGACACTGATCACATAGAACAGAAAATTCCAAGATAACAGTCAATATTGATCATGACAGAATGAGCACCATGTATCTCACTCAAAAATGGGAAAATTAACCCCAACTGCAGTTGAGATAGTGGTTCTGTGTCTAGTACAATTGTTTTCTGCCTTCTAATTAGAAATTTGATTGAGGCTCAAGATCTAAGTTTTCAGACCAGTGACCCCCACTGAAAATGCAAGGACATGATTGGTCTGGATTGTGATAGTTCACCAACTAATCATGATGAGGCTGTGCACTTGCATAATGGTTAATCAATGCACAAAGTAATAAACAGCACCCAGCTCCAGCATCTACAACTACACACCAGAATCCCCAGGTGAGGAAGCAGAACAACTGAAGAACTATACGAAGAGTTGCAGATTTAACCCTAATTTACCTTCCAGCATCTTAGCAATTAAGTAGTTTATGATGTCTCTTGCAAAAATCAAAGAGTGTCTATTGGGCTATGCAAGTACACAAGACCTGAGAAAGCCCATTCAGTCTTATTTACATTTTGTGACACAGTCCCATCTTTCAGCCCCAATGGCTATGGTAAATAAATTAAAGCAAATAAGCTTTCAGGCAAAGCCCATGTTTTCCTCAAAATTTATTGACTAGGAAAATATATTATTGACAAGGATATTACCTTCTGACTATATGTCTCTTTCTCTGTTTTATCAAAACTGTCAACAGGGTATTTGTTTTCTGTGATAGAATCTGTTAAGTGGCTACATGACATACACTGATTTAGCTTTGAGCCAAGATGAGCATTTCCTCTCAGTGAGTACATTGTTACAGCAGGTTAAAGGTTACCGAGCCATACTCGTAGGCTGTATTTTAAGATCGGTAAGGTAGTCAGTAGGTGTCAGTAGTTATGACTAGGTAATGAAAATTCCTGGTGGACTTTTTCCAGAGAGGGGTCATTGCAAAGCTCATTTTTGCCATTTTTTCTCCATTCCAAATTCTATATTTGAATAAACTAGTGTATATCTTGTGTGGAAAGATTGCAAGTAATTTATTGGGTAACATAACCATCCATCTAAAAGATTTCAAAGACAAAGCAGTACAAGAATATCTTTGCTATTAGCACAAAATTATATCTTAATATGTGCAGTTATATTTCTGCTATGGTTCTGCTTCTTTTTGTATTAATTTCTTTCTTTAACTTAAGGATAAAAAATAGATCATGAACATTAAATATATGGAATAGAAGCAGAAATATTAACAATCACACCATAAATTTGTGTCTTTAAGATCCTGGCTGATTTCCCACATTTCTAGTACGATTCTCTTTCTATTAAAAAGAAAATAATCATTGGAACTAGATTAATGGTTAAATCTTACATGTGAAATTTCTGTTTACTATAACATTTAAAATAAAAAGTAATGGCTCCAATAAGTTACCAGAGAAGATCTTTATGTTAAGCATTTATGCTCTAACAAGATGAACAGTATTTTTTAACCAAACAGTTTATAACAATATCACAAGTCAGTCAACAACCGTGGCCTTGAAATTACTTAGTGCTGTATTAGCAGCCAGCATTGCCTGAACAAGGAAATTAGAGTTTAGGCCTCAGCAACACACTCAATTGTCACATGTCCTCACAAACCAAAACACTCCTGCTCCTTCTTGCTCCACAGAAAAAGGATTTTTAAAATGAAATCCCATACCTCATTGTTTATCCAGGGCTGTTGAAGGTTTGTGAACAGTGCAGGACCAGCACCTACTTCATTTATCATCAAGCTTTAGAAATGGATCCTTCAACAGCTTTCAGTTTATAAGCAACATAAGACATGTTTTAGGCTTCCATCAGAGTGCTCAAAGAAAACAACCAACAATTTTAAAAGTCGAATCAATACCTGTGTAGATTAGGCATGGCTTATATCATTGTTTCTATCCTTGTACTTAGTAAATCACCTTCTTTCTTTCAGCTGATAGCTATGTAGTAGGGATAATTTTATAAATGGGCACACCTGACTAAGAACCACACTGCCAGAATCACATGTCAGATATTTAGGTTATGTTCTCTATAATTTTTCATTCATGCATGTTGCTTCGATGTTGTTGCATTTTAATACACAGAACACATCATAGTTTACAAGTTATGACCTTGATAGACAATGATGTTCCCAGATGTATGTTCCACTAGTACCACGCAATGCTTAAACCATCACTTTCAGATCTTTTGCACTGTTTCCCGCTAAAATCAATTCAACACTATTCAATAATGAGGAAGTAGAACAAGCTTGTGAACTTTCTTTTTCACTGGGATTGAGACCATCTGTGTAACTGCCTCTACTGCTTCCATTAAGTCGCTGTAATGCTTCCCACTCATCAAACTCAGTCCCTCACAATCCCACCAATCACCACCACCATCATCTCCAATCTGGCCTGGCTGTGAACTTATACGCTTCTATGGCATTCATCCTACCTAAAACTTGATATTCTTTCCATATCTCTCAGTCAGGCTGAAACAGAGAGATCACAAGCCATATATCATCTTATATATTCACTCCTTCTACTCCTGGTACACTGTAGTAGCAGTGTGTATCAACTGCAAAATACTTTGCAGCAACTTGCCAATCCTTTGGTAGCACCTTCCACACCATGACACATCTAGAAGGGCAAGTTGCAACTGTGACATGGGAACTACCAACTGTAAGTTCCCCTCCAAGCCACATACCATCTAACTTGGAACTACTGCATTCCTTCACTGTCATTTGGTCAAAATCCTGGAACTCTCACCCTAACAGCACCGTAATCCATACCTGCGTCAGATGGACTGTAGTTTTTCTAAAAGGTACTCAGCACCATCTTTCTAAGGGCAATTAAGAATGGGTAATCAATGCTGTGTCTTGCCAGCAATGCTCATATCCAATGAACAAATAAAGAACAAAAAGAAGTGTTGATCCTATATGACCATAATCTGACCTGTTAACTACATTTGTTCTGCATCTGGAGGTTTAGCTATCCCCATCTCCATAACATTGTCTGCATCCATCTCTGGCACACTGCCTAACTCAGTTCTTCTGTCACTGAAAGCCTCATCTATATCTTTGTCATTTTCAAATTTGACTATTTTAATGTCACTCTGACCTGCCTCCGTCGTAAACATAAACTCATTAAAAAACAATCCTGCATAATCCTACTAACTCATCGTCTTGTTCTGACCTAAATTAGTTCTTGATCATTCAAGATGTCAAATTTAAACTCCTTGTTATTGTGCTTAGGTCCATTCATGTCCTTACCTTTCCCACCTCTGTAATCTCTTATAGCTTGACACCCATCACAATGAACTCACTGGCTTTGACATTCTAGATCACATATTCCTTCAATCATCATTGGTGGCCATTTACTGTCCAATTCTAATGCACTGGCATTCCTTCCCTAAACTGTTCTGCCTCCCGAACTATATGACCCATGTTAAAACCCACTAATTTCAGCAAGATTTAGCCACATCTCCTTGTATCTCATTCTTTATCCCAGTGCTCATTTTGATTACATTTTTGTATGAGTTCACAGCAAAGCCAAATTGGAGATGATGGTGGTGGTGATTGGAGGGGTTGGGAGGGGCTGAGTTTGATGAGTGATGGGAAGCAGTAGAGCCAATTACACAGATGGTCTCAATCCCAGTGAAAAAGAAGGTTCACAAGCTTTTGGTTACAATTTTTAACTGCAATAATTCTATCCATTTGGAATTTTGGTCCATACTCTTGTAGCTCAGGGGATATCATATGCCACCTGACTCCAATGTCTGCAGTCTGGTTATCATTTATGAATCTGATCAATTTGCACTGTATTACTGAATCCATGTCATTCAAAATATTAGGAGTTATAGCACTCATCCACTCTGCTTAACATGTCTTCCACTTTAGCATCGCTCTCGTAAAAAAAACCTACTAAATTTGGACTTTTTAAATTCATTCATTGGAATGGAGGCATCACAGGCTAGGCCAGCATTTTTGTCTGTTCCTAAGAGCCCAGAAGGTGGTTAAGAGTTAACTACATTGTTGTGGGTTGGGAGTCACATTTGGGCCAGACTAAGTAAGGATAGTACACAACAATAACAACAACAACAACAACACCGGACCTGAAACGTTAACTCTGTTTCTTCCTTCACAGATGCTGCCAGACCTGCTGAGCTTTTCCAGCAACTTTGTTTTTGTTCCTGATTTATAGCATCCGCAGTTCTTTCAGTTTTTATCAAGTAAGGACAGTAGTTTGCTTCGCTAAGGGACATTACTGAACAAGATGGTTTTTTTCCTGACAATCGAGTCATCGTTAGACTCTTAATTTTCCAGATTGATTTTATTGAATTCAAATTCTACCATATGCCATGGCAGGATTTGAACTTGGCTTCCCAGAACATTACTTTGGTCCCTGGATTAATAGTCAAGTGATAATACTGCAAGAACATTGCCTCTCAATGTTCATAGCAATGAGATTTTCTCATGTGAGAAATACTATTGAGGAATTTTGCCCTCCCTGATAGTGGCAGGGTAGGTGGCAGGAAGGGCAAATAATCAGGCAGGTTATCTCTGGCACCTTGGGAAGGTCCTTGGGGAATCTTCCTGACCCACCAAATAAGACTTTTAAGTGCTCAATTATTGGCCACTTATGGGCCTTAGTCTGACACTGGCCAAACTACCTGACTTCCCAGCAGGTGAGAAAATACCTGCTTCTCCAACATGAAAACCAGTGTGGCCTGCCTGGCCAGGTTAGAGTACCTGCACTTGCTCCAATCTTGGATCAGTGGAGGCTAGGGTGGGATTTGGGGAGGTGGAGACTGAAAGCCACTGACCTTCTTTCTCGATGATCCCACCCTCCCCCCCAATAAAACACTATGTCCAGATCAGGTCTCCATGGCTGTACAAGCTGACCTCCACCACCCACTCTGGCTTCTAGTGGCTGCTGGCCTCTCATTGGCCAGCAACTTCAGGCAAGGCAGGGCTTTACTGGCAAGATACCCTTTAGAATGAGAAGCCAATGAAGTCACCACTTAAGTATCTGACTGGCACAATCCTGAGGGCTTTCTCACTGGTTGGGAAGGGGGATTAGACCCCTTGAAGGGGACTTAGTACAGAAGAAGCTAAATTCAGCCCAACGAATGTGCTATAACCTTGAACATTCCACCAACTTTACACTATTCTCTGCACAACCAGGGAGATCCACTGAATTGAAACATCTCATATCATTTCGGGTACTTCCAGAAAATATACTGTCACTTGTGTTACAATATGTACTTCTTTCTGATTCAACTCAACAAAATATTCAAACTTATACAGCACTTACAATTTAAAAATTAGTTTCACAACTATCATGCTTCTAAAAATCCCAAAGCCTTAGAGCCTGAATAACCCCATATGCAGTAGCCCTCCTTAAACATTACTGATACGGATAATTATATTTTCATGTGCCACTTGTTCTGCTACTTCTCTTCAACTCTCTGCCTTTTTTTTAAAAGACATCTAAACTGTTAGTACTTTGGAATATGATAATGGCATAGTTGTAAACATCAGTTTTGCTATTGGGTCAATAACACTTTGCAGCACATACCATCAGTTATAAGTAAATTTTACAATGTCTCACAAGATTGTCCTTTGTGCAGCAAATCTCTTAATATGAGCACACAAGGAAACTTAAGCATGGGAAAAGGCTCTTTGTCCCAGCAAGACTGCTTCATTTTATTTGAATACAAATTCATCTTCCTGCAAGTATGAATTATACAAGGATGTTTCCTGCACCAATAATTTTGTCAAGGTCATTGCTCAAAATAACCATGCCTTGGTCACCTCAATACTTGACTTCCCAGGGTCTTGATGGGTGGTCTCCTGATTTTAAAGCATGACAGACATCAAATTTCACTGTCCACGTACCATCTGATATGAAGACCTTCATAGATAAATGTCAAAATTTCCACTTGTCTCCTACTACCAATGTAATTGATTAAAAGTCCTCATTCTCT
Organism: Rhincodon typus; assembly: GCF_021869965.1. NCBI lineage: Eukaryota > Metazoa > Chordata > Chondrichthyes > Orectolobiformes > Rhincodontidae > Rhincodon > Rhincodon typus. Next base: position 23,190,430 of record NC_063359.1, on the reverse strand, counting down.
TTTACAAACCCTTCCATGATTTTTTTCAGACACATATCTTTGCAAATGTCTTACAACACAATGCTTTGGCACACAATTGTTGTTTTTCTGAGCCTAGACCGCAGAGTATTTCTCCCCATTAACTTCCACCCTTCCATTGGTGGAAAGCCTTTAACCATTTTGGAAGAGCATTCTGTTAGTCTCTTCTCAAACATGCTGCCTGACTGAACCTCCCAGATTTTCAAAAGCTTCATCAACACTTTATTTTAAATCAAATCTTTGGTCACCTTTCTTAAATCTCCCAACATTAGCATCACATCAAAACTATCCTTTTCTGAAGTGTTTTAGAGTGTTTCGTTGTATTAAAGGTACAAGTGTAAGTCATTTTTGCTGTTCCTTTAATATTCTTTGGTTTGACTAATGCCATAGTAAAACATGATATATATTCATAATAACTAAATGGCTCTCAGTTTATATTTGCTACAGCAACCATAATGTATTTTCATCATAACTTTATTGGTCTTCATAGTCCTAAATGCAAATATCAGCTCCTGAATAAACTTGCCAAGTAGTTCATATGAATTTACACAAATTGCTATCCACAAAGCTTTTCAGGTTTAGAGGATTTGTACACTAATTTTACACTAATTTCAATGGGAAATCCTCTTGGCATACATAATTCATTATGTAAAAACTGAAACTAGTTAAAGACACAAATCTATGCTGAAAAGAGACAATTAACCATTTAAAGAAGAAAGTCCATTAAGTCCTCTCTCACAAGCCTTCTTTACATTTCAAGATGAAAAATTTTTTCATTCATTCCCTCTCCACTAGTCTTGGTTAATTATTTCTTTTGTATTATCTGTGTTATAAAAAAAAACCTTATCTGTCATTCTGTCAGTTTGTAATGAGGATTTCTTATCATCTTCTCTGAGGTCACCTGACCAGAAGAACCAATCAAATGTCAAGAACAAGATCCTATTTCTCTGATTAGCCCCCATCATGATCTGCCTTGTGCAGTTTACAGCAGCATTGACACACATCCTGATCAGAGTTCAGTAACTAGTATACCACCTTAGTTTTCCAACCCATTTGATTTTTTTTCAATTGAATGATATTTAAAACTAGGCCAGAGGTAACGCTGTTTGGAGTGGATTCCTTTAAAGGAGTAATGTCTGGTAGTTCTTCTTTGGTTCCGCCTGGCAGTTCCATCAAACAAACTACTCCAGATACATGTAAGTATTTTCAAACATTTATAAAGGTGGATCTGTTACATGTTAGTTTTAAAACACCATAAGGTGTTTTAAATAAACAAGTTCATTGTACTGCATTTGATTATAAAATTGTACTTCAGCAACGTACTATCTTTGAATTCAAAGTTTATTGAAAGTGCAACTGAGATTTCGAATAAGTGGCGAGTCTAGGATGTTGACAAACTCATAAAAATTATTCATTTGTAAGTCATTATCATAATAGTTCATATGCATCATAAAGATACTCCAGATATGTTGCCAGAAAATGTAAACAAAAGTAAATAAAACCAAACCTGAAACATTTATTTCATTCTTACCTGGCAAAATGTAAGATACATATAAAAAGACGTAGATTTTTTGAAAAATGAGCAGTAATGGAAAAATTGAACAATCCAGCTATGTTTTCAAGAGCGTACATGTTATCAAAAAATTAGGTTTTAAGTTGGGAACTATGGGACATAAGTTGTAGACACACAAATTGACACTGTTCAAAGTATCTAATTTATCAACAGATCTTACAAAGCAGAATTGTAGTTCTTGTTATTTTATAGGTTAGTTTGAAATATAGCTTGAAAATTTATACATATAATCTTTCCTTTACATTTATTTAATAGTGTTGTGAAAAATGTTATACTGCATCTAAATCTTAGTGTATCCTAAATTTAAAAAAAACTTTTGCAGACATAGGCAATGCCAAGAATGTCTTACTACGTCTGGTAATAGATTGTAAATACCTTCCTTTAAAAGAAAACTGCAGTTTTTCTTAATATAATGCCCTGGCACTTTGTATTAATAAGCAATTACACATGTTTGCTACTCACTTGTTCTGTTAAGAAAGAAAATTACATTGTGATAGTAGTAGCAAAAATGAATCAATAGAAAACACATTACATTCCAGGGAAGAAAAAGCATTAACAGTGTACATTTTTAAAGGAACTACACGTACAGCATTGAGAAATAACATACTTTATACAAAGTAGTCATAAAAATCTAATTATATTGTTTAACAAGTATTTTGTTACAATATACTGCTCCAAAAGGATATTTAAAATTATATTAAATTCTATATTAAAATTAATCAGGTAATGAAATAGTTTTATTTTGTTGGAGATATTCAAAGAGCAACCAAAAAGATGAAATACAACTGATTACATGGCTGAGAAACAGATGATATTGATGCTAATTTATTGTCAAATTACTTCAAGGAATTTGTACTTCAGGAACTCGTTTTTTTCTAAATTTCTTTTGTTTCAAAGAAATAATTTGGAACATTAATTTGAGAAATTGTCATTTGTCATGAACTACCAGATAAAATAGAATTCACATTTCAAGGAAATTCTTTAAAATATATTAATGCCCTATATGCTTTATTTATTGTTTATAAAGATTTCTGAAGTAAAAATGTTTACTCTAGTTAAATAGAGCCTCATAGATCTAAATGCATATTTATATTTGAAATAACATTTAGTTAGTTACTTGTTAAGAAAACTATAGCACTCCAAAGATACTGTATAACTATGTTGAATTGTAACTCTCAAAGGTATTGTTTACCTTGTGTCTTTTTATTGAAGGGAATGGGGGAGGGGAAGTTATTTGCTGTTATATTCAACATGAGTATATACATAATACATCACAAGTTAAGGTGGAAAAATACATCTTAAATTTGATCAAATTCCATTTCCTTATTTTGAATTTAAATATCTGTGATTCACATACAATCAGAAGTGGATAAATTTTATTCATTAAAATGTCTCACATTCTAATTACACTTCACAACTAAACCAAATACATATATTTAATGTTGAAGAAAAATGTCAGTATTTATTTTTTTTTTCAGAATATGTTTTATAGTAGTGTTATCAGTTTATCCTCAAATAAGCATGAATTTATATTTAAATACTTTATTTAGAATTTAATTTTTTGATGGACTGATATAGGGAGGAATGAACAGCTTTTTCCTTATTTATTTGAAAAATTACAGTGAATTGATTTTGTTGAACATATACTGAAAATATTAGCAGTAATCATTTGAGCAATGAGACTATATGCAGCGACTGGGCCCATGCAAAGTACTTGCATCTTGTTAAGATCTTTGGTTAAAAAATTTGTTTCAAATATAGTTTAACAAACAATGATCAATATTTAAATAAAATTGGAAAGGTAACTGCATTGAACTTTCTAACAAGGTTTTTGTATTCCCTGAGGGATATGAGTTTTGAATGAAATATCAGCAAGCCACACTGAAAAGAAAACAGTGTACTTAATTCAAACAACTGACAGCTGAATACCATTTCAGCAGTCACTGGGATAAAAGATTTTAGCTTTGCAATAATCCCTACATCAATGTATCTTATTTTTCATGCTATAACACCAATGATAATTTTTACCAGTGTGGGAAATTGCAATAAAGAAAGAAAGATTTACTTATGAGTTACTACTAGTAGTTACATTTCATGACCTTAGTAAACTAAAGCACTTAAAGTAATATTTTTAATGTACACATATGATAATAACACTGATGTTTCATCATGCTTACATTCTGCTATTCCAATTTTTGTACAAATGAATGAGTAATGCACATTGACAATATTTTTCATTTAATAAAAGATTTGTTGTATGAAGAGCTTTGTGGGTTTAACTTAAATTTAATTACTCTTATTTCATTTGCCTTTTTTCTATATACAGGAGAGTATGAAATGAGAGGTAGTTCCTGCTTACTGATGAGGTCATGTTTTACAAGATTTCTGAAATCACCCTCTGCCACTGACATGCATTAAATGATGGTTTTAGGGAAAAAGACTTAAATTATCAGCATATATTCTGATAAATCTTCGACTGTTTGAAACAGTATGGCTTATGTTTCTTTCAATGATATTTGAAAAATGTTGTGCTGAGCTGTTGTTTCTGTTCTAATAATGCACCCATCACTGATCGTATGTATATTGTAGTATTTTAAACAAAAACTTAAAATTATGTCATTGAAGATTAATGTCCAATTCAACATTCCTGCTTTTCCCAGTACCTTCAAAATAACCTAAAATAAATAGTAACTTTTGACTTTTTTTTAATATAAAAGATACTTCAACAGGGATGAGAACAACAACAGCTGTTGGAATGTTGCAGTGGTAACATTCATGTTTCTGTGCTGGTGAACTATACTCAAGGCCTGTAGTTCCTAAGGAGAGATTTGGGAGACAAAAAGAGACAGAGGAAAGAAGACTATTGGGACAGAACAAGAAATGAAACAAAGCAGCATCCAGACATTTCAGAAATACAGCTAGAAGATAGAGCAGGACAAAGCTCAGGACATTATAGAGTCAGCAAAATAAAAAAAATGTAAATAAAGACACAAAGGTTGTTTGAAAGTGAATCAGAAATAAAGAAGAAAAAGAATAAAGCAGAGAAGAATATAGAAGTCATAAAAATAGGTAAAGAAGCAAAAGGCCATGCCACATAATAATCAAAAAAGAGACAAAAAGATAAATATAGAATGCTTGATGGATAAAGTGTAAGCAAAGTGGGAAACAAAAGAGTGCACACAAGAGCAAATATTCAGAACTAAGTGATGAGGTGAAAGGAGAAAAATAGAAAACTGAAAGATCTTCTTTAAAATTTCCTATCATGGAAAGGGATAAATTGATTTGACAGCCACAGTCTTTGTTAAAACAGGATAGGCCAGATTTTAAATATTTAAAAAATGTTTAAAAATATGTTTCCTTTACCCTTTCTTGTTCATAATAAAATGATTAACATGATATTCAATGAACAGCAGATAAGTACCTAACTTAAATCATATCTGTTGGCTTTTTAAAATTTAGATTTTATTTTATTGAAATGTAGAAATGTAATAAATCCCTTTGAAAGAATTGCATTTTGTAATAAAGATGCCAAGCACAATTGAAATTACAAAATAGAAAATATAATTTTACATTTGAATTGTAATATCTACTGACCATAACAAATCTTGAGAATTAGCACATTCAGGATCAGTTTCATTTTATCAGTATTAAAAGCATTATTTGTACCAGGTCAAAAGTCAATATAAATCACTGGCAATGTTAAAAGCAAACTGGACTGAAGAAGTCAAATCATTCAGAAAAAAATACTTTCCTTAAGAAAACACAAATGAAAGAAAGAAACCAATTTTGAAACGTCATATGAGTTAGCATTTTGATAATTAGTTTTGAATTGACATGGTTACTCATGCCATTGTTCTCCATCCAACCATGACCTTTACTTCAGTATGGCATTAGTCCTACTCTCTCCTTATTTCCAGACGATGCTTCAATAAAGATTTCCAAAATAATCTGGGGAGAAATTGGTGTTTGTAAAAGTGACTATGAAACTGTCAGATGGTCATTAAAAATCCAACCTGTTCATGTATCTTTTAGGAAAGGAAAGCTGCTCTGTGTGAAATTAGACCTAAACTAATCCAGTTGATTCCTAACCACCAGCTATAGTCATCTGGCAAGATACCCAGTCATCAAAAAGAAGACACCTCACCATTTTCTTGGTGCAATCAGTTAAAGGCAATTAATACCGGCTGGGCTGGCGATGCTTACAACCCAAGAACCTAAAAAAAAGTGATATTTACGAAGGAAAAAACATTCAGAGGGAATGTATGCGTTGTTAATCATAACAAGATATGTCATGAACAGTGATGATAACGTAATAACAATCAGCACCAGATGTCAAAAAGTAAATGTTATATTGACCATCTTGCATCCTTCCTCAGTTCAGTACTGGTGACAAAAACTAGGGGAATTAAAACCAACTTTTGATATTGCCCAGCCCTCACCTCGCCGCGCCGTCTACTCCCCGGCGCTCAATCACACTCAGCCGGCAGGTGGCGCACGTGCGGCTGTGCAGCCGCTCCGCGCTGATTGGTCCCACCGTTTATCAGTCAGTAACTCAGCACCTGATTGTCTCATGGCCTTGTCACCAGGACAACCATGGACCAATAGGATGTCGGCACTTGGAAAGGGCCCTGCCTACTCCATGCGCCCCTTTTACTTCGGCGCCTGGTTCACTCCCTGACCCAATGTAGGATGAGAGAGAGAGTCATGTATAGTCATTCCCGAGGCTGAAGGTAATGATCAGTCTGGGGGAAAGGCAGGTTGCCAAATATTATTATTTTAATGTTATTTATGAAACGGTGAACCTCGTAAGCTCTGTCAAAGGACTTTTAAAAGTGTAAAAAAAACCTCCAAACTGCGGCTCCTTATAACCAAATCCCTCCCCGGAAATGTTTTATTTTCTTACCAGAGGAATCAAGTTACTGTGAGGGACTGGGGCAAGCAATGTTAGTAGATCCTTCAGAAATATCACAATAATAATTCAACTCTAGTGCAAAACGACTCGAATTTCCTCGTAAAAATCCAAAGTTTGCAATGAATTTTGTCTTTAAAAGGGCTCTTCTTACTTCAAAATAGGCAATTCTTCTACATGTTATTTTCTGGAATAATGATGATATTAATTAAAATCTAAACTGAGGTGGTAGCTGATGTCAGTGCGGTTACACAGTGGCTGGTGGCTGCCTGGATCTTTATTTTGACAGGTTGTAAATCGAGGCGATTCTCGTCTGAGGTATCATTAAACTATATCCAATGTTGAGCACAGAAATTGTACTTAGAATAAATAAAGTGTTTGGTGAAATGTTCAATGCACGAATTCAGCCAGTTTGTGTAGCCTGTTTTGGTTTAATAAAGTAACTTTAGAATTCGGCTTGATCTTTATTCACGGCCGTGCTCTGAGTTTAGAGAATAAAGCCTGTGTTTGTGGATTTCTGAGCTGATACAAGCTTTAGTGGACAGGTGTTTTTGTAACCGAACGTAAAGATATCAGCTTGATTTTTTTTGTCATAAATTATGCGAGACAGGAATATTTCACCCGCGGAGTTACTACGAATTTGACGAATTAAACTCTACTGACATATATTTCGAAAAATATATTTAACACGTTTGCAATTGTTTGGGATTTGTATGCATTGTTCCTTAAATTTCTGCACAGAATTGCCCCGTAGGTGCGCAGAAGGATTTTGAATGCATTTAATGCCTCCCGGTTCATTTAAGAACGATGTTTTTTCTGCCCTGTTTGGTCCTGATCTTTACAAAATTGAATTACCCTTGGATGATTATTCTACCTATAAATAAATGTTTCTTGTCAGCGGCCTACGTAACTGAACATATTTCCCGTCAGCGCCAAATAAAATGTATTTTGTTCAACTTTCCCATTGATGTATTTTAATATGTTTAACATGATCATATTTCTTTTTGCTATTCTACAACAAGACTTTTTAGTAAGCAGTATAGGCGTTCCGCTTCACGTCAAAGCCGCAAGTCATATAACCCGTGAGAACGACGGGCCTTACAATGCACCGTTGTATACTCCGCAGCATTCTAATAATCTTCTTCCCGTTCAAAAACGATGGAGGGGAGAAACCTCCCTTTTTTGTTGAATTATTCAAATTTTCGCCCGTAAACTTTGAATCAATAAGATATTCGAAGTAAACTTCCGCTTCGTTCTCTTTAAACTCAAGCGACGCATATGTTGATTCGACGAAAGGTGACACTTGTAACATGGTTTTAGATAAATTACCCAATTGCAGAAACTTTTGGTTTTAAAATGAAAGGTCAATTCCAACGGATCGTGATGATTGAAGCGGACATGCAACTGTGTTAATGTCCCACTATCTTAAAAAAACACGAAAATGAAAATTTATCAATCTTTGGTTCGACTGTTTAATATTTCCTGCATGCCAGTAGTGCAACATTTAAGTATTAATAACATTTCGAAGGAAAGTTCCTGTTCAAAAGTTGAACTAATGAAACATCCGCGATATTTCACGCATATACAATACAAAACGTTATACCATTTATTCGGGATCCACCAAACAAAAGGGTGTGTGTTAAAACGAGATACTTTTCCTACGTTGATCTTACGTTATTCGTTAAGACCTGATCTCAGCACAGGCTTTAATGTGACTCAAATTTTCATCAATAATAAGAATCGAGACGCAGACTTTCAGAAACACCTTGACAATCAGATTTTTTTTCTGAAATAGGTATACATCCGTTAAAGCTGGTTATGTCTCTCGCGGTCCATTACCAATTACAGGAGAAACATGGCTCATTAGCCGAATATTGAATAGTACCTGACACAGGCAATTAATTTTCTTGATAATTGGGAGGCGGGGGAGGATATAATTCAACTTTTTCCAGAGGAATGTTTAGTTAGTAAGAAAAATAATCCCCTCTCAATTAAAATAAATTATTTGGAGGAGGTCTTAGCTGTCTTTCTTGCTCTGTACGTTCAAAATTATAGCTTGTTTCGTGATTTTGGGTTTTTTTTGGTGTTTGTCTTCCTGATCATACAATCGAATTGCAATCTGCGTCTCGAAGTACGAATCTTTGAGAGCCGCACTTTCCCTTTCATCCAATGCATTGTCTTTTCCATTTCAGGATAAACAGGATTTTAAGGTTTAGCTATTTATAGATTGGTAGACAGAATGGAGATTTTAATAATTTATTTTTCCGTGTGATTGGAAGCTTATTGAACGTGTAGAACATAAAGCATGTGTTAAATTTAAGTGCCACCGATTGGCATTAATCCAATCATAGCTTGTGGGACCAAATACCGGAAAGAGCGGGACTCTATTACAATCTTTGTTAATGTTAAATACTATTTTTCCTAACAATGTTGTGGGACACACATTTTTAAAACCTTGTGAAAATAAATTGAATATTCACTTGCTGAATAAACAAGATATTCGGGTTTCAGTTTTCGTGTAATTTCTTTTATAAATGTGAAATGGAAGTCCATCAGTGGAACTGCACAGAACCTCAAATAATCATTTGTTATTGATGCTTCGATAGGAGCATCTCTCAGTTACGTCTGTGGGCAGGTCAACGTCTCCATGGCAAACTGATGTGTGATTTGTGAGCTTTCTATAAATTACTGTCTTCAGAGAGCGTCAGAGGCAAAAGGCATTTCTTAATATCCAGTTACCTCTGAACTTCGGTGAAACCAGGGACCACCCGGCTCGAGTCCCTTTTGTGTGTGTGTGTGTGTGAGATTGTGAGAGAGAGAGACAGTTACAGCAAAAAAAAATTCACTGCCAGCCTAATTTTTATTTCTTCTGTTCAGCCCGTCAGTTCAAGGTGATGGACTACGTTTATGATGATGACTTGGATGAACTGTGTCCAGTCTGTGGAGATAAAGTGTCCGGTTATCATTACGGTCTGCTGACCTGTGAGAGTTGCAAGGTGAGCTGAACGGTACCCGCCGTGTGAATTCTAAAGATGTGTTTTTCTTCCCCAAATAATGGGGTTTTGGTTGTTTCTAAAACCCCTTTACTCAATGACAATGTCCGTTCAGACGGAATCAGGATGAAACTGAAATGAAACCCGATCGAGCGAACGAGAAAACCCAATTAACCAGTTCACCATTAAATCAAAACCATTACATATGTACAAAGAGATGCCAAATGTTGATTATTGGGCGGGTTTATTTGTGGGAATGTCTGGAAAGAACGCAAGTGATCGATTTGTGTTTAGTTTTGCTGCATTTATTCATTTTTCTATGTTAAGTAACTTTCAAACTTCTTCCCTTAGGGGTTTTTCAAAAGAACTGTTCAGAATAGCAAGCGCTACACTTGCACCGAGAATCAGAATTGCAAAATAGATAAAACTCAGAGGAAGAGATGTCCGTATTGCCGATTTCAGAAATGCCTGACCGTGGGAATGAGGTTAGAAGGTAAGCTGTGAATTGTTGTTTTAGCTGTTTTGAAATGATTTAATTTAGATCGTAAAACCGGGTTTTCACTGATGAATCATATTCGGGTGTGTATTTGAAACCTGACTGTCATTAAGGTGACAATTATGTAAAGGACAACTGGGGATCCGCAGCAAATGCTGGTTTACCCAGCGCCGCTCCCATCGATACAAACAAGTTTGTTTTAACTTAATTTTTAAAGTGAGATTTGATCACATTCATGTTAACGGAAAATATATGAGGTGTTAATAAGGTTAAACAAAGATCACATCGATTAGACTTCCTCTCAAAATTCTCAGGTCCGAGAGTGGAGTTTCTTAGAGGATTTTTCAATTTTACCGAGCTGTTGATGAAATGAAATTTTTCATAGCAACATTTATGGATCAGTATATACTATTAGCCATTGATAATATTATATTTACACTGCAAACTCATGACCAGATCTAGTAGGCCTTTCAGAAAATGGAAACAGACATGATGAGTAATGTGTCCCAGATGTTCACTTTCAGCACACAGAATATTCGGCATTTATACTGTGCTGAAGTTCCATTTGATCTAGAAGCATACATCATGGTGAGAATTGGCTCACTGGACTGAGTTGGGATTAGTATTTGATTCATTTATGTATTTTCCAAAAAGTTCCTTTTTAAAACGGACCATGAATTGCACGCAATTCTCTGACAATTGTAAGAGTCGTGGCTTTTCACAATGAGAGAGAATGTGAAAAATGGTACAGATGAACAATGAAAACAAAAATAGAGTGGAATAATTAGCAATAATCTCCAGATCAGCATAAAAACGCTGACAATGGGGATTTTCTGAAAAGTATTTTAAACATTTTAATATAGGGCAAATGCAAATGAAATAACTCAAGTTAATAACAATGAGAAGACATACCTGACCAAGTCTTAAAATTAAACTTGGGATGGAACCATACTGTATAATTAAAAATAACTACAACTTAGTGGAGAAAATTGAATTTTGACCATAATATTAGACCTGCTTTATTGTATTTTATTTAAAAATACATAGTTTAATGACAATTGCACTAAAATATAGCTCCTATATATAGTAAATATAAAATCAAAAAATACATATGCAGAATCCTTACACGTGCCATATACAATGTTGAATCACATGCACACTTGGACATTTTTAATTAAAAATAATTTAAGATCTCCCTTGCTATGAGGAATTTTGAGGAGTAATTCGAGTGCATTGACACATTTGTAGTTTTATTGAAGTAATATTTCAATAGCATGTGTGAAATGCTCAAATTGGATTTGCATTTTCACCCCCTAATATTTAAATTATAACAAAATCCTTCCTGCATTATTTTTTCTGTTTGGTTATGACGGGTTTGATCTATTTTCCTGTAGTACACATTGGTCATTATCTGTATAAATTCTGAAGGCTACATGCATGTAAACTATATAGACAACTCTCAATAAAATCATGTTGGAAAACAAACTGCAAGAATTTTCCAAGATACTATATTGGAGAAATATTTGATTTAAGAATTGGCCTTTCATTATGTTTTATCTGAATTTTTCCATGTCTCCTGCAACTCCAGGACCAAATTTCATTATAGCAGCCCGATCTCGATGCAAACTAGGAAAGTGAACTAAGGAACCATGAGATACTGTAGTGGAAAGATGGTGGAAATGTTGTTGTAAAAGTTTGTTAACTAATGCCTAAAAGCATTTATTCATCTCAGTCGATCCTATGCTCTTGGTGCCTTATACCAAAAATAGTGAAATTTCACTTTTATGGAAGATTGACCTCCGTGTTAAAATTAATTAATATCCCATGCATCTATTCTGTTCCTGAATTATGCAGCAGTAAACACAACTATATAGATGATATTTGGGTCCATTTTCATAAGAATGAAGTTACATTTTAAGTGTTACGCAGTAACATATTTGTGGTAGTGTAAGTATGCATTGGTGGGATGGGGATAAAGCAGGAGACTGGCAGTAGGTAATGATGTTCATTTGAACAGCTGTTACAGACAGGATGAGTTGAATCGCCTCTCTGTACACTATCATAATTCTGTGATAATATGAAATCCTTAGTCGTGAGGGAAGCGGTGTGTTTAAAGATTAACTGCCAGAATTACATGGATGCAATGGCTGGTATTTTTAAAAACTTTTATTTGGTGATACTCAGTAGCAGCAATATGTACCATCTACAAGATGCAGTGCCAAAGTTCACCAAAGATCCTCAAACAGTACCTTCCAAACACATAACCACCACCATCAGAAGGACAAGCTGCAGATACATGGGAACATCACTACCTGCAAGTTCCCCTCCAACCCACTCACCATCCTGTCTTGGAAAAATATCACCATTCCTTCACTGTTGCTGAGTCAAATTCCTGGAATTTCCTCCACAAGGGTATTGTGGATAAACCTGCAGCAGTGGACTGCAGTGGTTCAAGAAAGCAAGGAAAACTAGGAATGGGCAATAAATGCAGGACATCCACATCTCACAAGTGGATTTTAAAAAATCCTGGTCAAGGAGACTATCTAATCAAAGATTAAGGCGTACAAAGGGGCAAAAACAAGTGGTATTCCTGGAAATATTTCAGGAACCAGCAGCAGATGACTAAAAAGCTAATAATAATGAAGAAAATTGATAAAAATAAACTGACAGGAAATTAAAACAACAAAAAAAATGAACTTCTATGGTTATTTAAAAAGACAACAAGTAGCTAAAGTAAATGTGGGGCCTTTAGAGACTGCAATTCATGAATTGATAATGGGAAACAAGGAAGTGGCAGACAATTTAATTCAATATTTGACATCAGTCTTCATGGTGAAGGACACTATAAATATTGCAAAGATGACAGATAACCAAGGCGCTAATGGGAGGAAAAATCTGGTAACAGCCTCTATCATGGTTGGTGGGGGCAAAATATTTGACAAACTAATGGAACTAAAGGCAGACAAGTCAACAGGACCCAATGACCTGAGCCAAAGGGTTATAAAAGGAAATGGCCGCAGAGACAGTGGAGGCATTGGTTGAAATATTCCAGAACTCACTGGGAAGTTTCCAGTGGATTGGAAAACTGTTAGTGTGATGCCCTTGTTCAAGAAGGGAGGGAGTCAGAAGGCAGGAAACTATAGATCAGTTAGTCTAACGCCTGTCATTGGGAAAATGCTGGAGTCCAATATTAGGGAAGAAATAGCAAGCCATTGAGAAAAGCTTGACTTGATCAAAAAGATTTTTTTTTTGAAAGGACGTATTGTTTGACATTTTGCTAGAGTTGTTTGAGGATATAGTAAGCACAGTTGATAAAGGAGAATTGGTAGATGTAGTGTATTTGGATTTTGAGAAGACATTTGATAACATTCCACATGAAAGGTTATTGCACAAAATAGGAGCTCATTGTATTGGGTTAAGTATTAGCATGCATTGAGGATTGGTAAACACACAGAAGACAGAGAGTTGGGTTTAATTGATCTTTTTTCAAATTAGAGAGACAGAAAAGATGGAATGCCACAAAGATTGGTCTGAGGGCCTCAATTATTTACTGTCTATATTAGTGACTTACAGGAGGGGACAGAGTGTAATGTGTCCAAATTTAGTGACAATACAAAAAATAGGTGGGAAGCCACATTGTAATAAGGAGTCTGCAAGAGTATATAACTAGGTTGAGTGCATAGGCAGAAACCTCGCAGTTGGAGTTTAATGTAGGAAAGTGAGAGGTCATGCACTTTGATAGGAAGAATCAAATAGCAGACTTATTCAAATGGACAGAAACTCCAAAAAAGTGTAATGCAGAGGGGTTTATGTAATCTTGTGCATGTAACATAATAAGTTGGGATGCAGGTGCAATGAGTAATTATAGAGGCAAATAGAAGTTTGACCTTTATTGCTAGGGGGTTAAAGTTTAAAAACAGGGATATATAGGGTGTTGACTGAGGCACACATAAAGAATTATGTACAGTTTTGATCCTCATATTTTAAAAAGTGCTATACTGGTGTTGGAAGCTGTTCAAAAGAAATCCGGTAATTTACTTCCTAAGATGAAGAGGTTGACTTATTAAGAATGGCTAAATAGGTTAGGCCTTCACTCATTAGAGTTTAAAAGAATGAGAGGTGATCTTGTTGAAGCATACAAGATTCTGGGTTGGGGACATGTGCTTGACAGGGTAGATGTTGAGCAGATGTTTCCACAAGTGAGGAAATCTTGAGTTAGACCACATAGTTACTAAATTAGGGAGTGCTTATTTAAAATTAAGATGCGTAGGAATTTCTTCTCTCAAAGGATAGCGAATTTCTGAAATTTTCTGTTCCAGAGCATTGTGGAGGCTAGATCATTAGAAGTATTTCAAGAAGAGGTAGATTTTTGAAATAACAGGGAGTTGATGACAATGTTGAGCTGGCATTTAAGAGGAGTTGAGGCCTGGACTGATTAGCCATTAGTTGTTGATTGGTGGGTCAGGTTTGAGGGGCCAAAGGGTCTAGTCCTGCTCCTATTTTTTGCATTCTTTTGTTTTAATATTCTACATTAAGTTGTAGAAAAATAATCACAATATATCTAGGTTGCTTCATTTCTCATTTTTAGTGTAAATTTACCATTGAGTAGTTGCTTGAAACAGGAAAAAATGCATATCAATTATACTGGTTATCAAAAAAACTTAGTTAACTTGTAACTTTGAGTGAGCGAGGAATTTCAAGTAGTTCCACACATATTCAGTTTACCATGCAAAGTTGCAACAATAAGAGGCAACAGACTGAGCGGCACAAAGTTTATCACAAGTATTTTATTTAAATGAACTCCAAGTAAAGGAGAGATTTTATTTTTAAGGGTCCCTTCTTGAAATGGTAACAAGGTATTGAATAAATAATTACAGAAAGGTAAAACTTAAGTTGTATTTTAATTATATTGAGAAAACACAGTCTTAATCAAAACACTTGCAAAGAGCTGGCCAAATGTTGCAGACAATGGAGAACTTTGCAGAAAATCTTGGGATTGATGCAATGCAGGTGAAATGACCCACTGAGGATATCTAGCCCATTTTGCCTTATTGAAATAGACCTCCTTTTGTACAGTTATCAAGTTGGATCAATAATGGCTGGTAATCTGTTCTAGCTGATGTATTCCTTCCGGCAGGCCGGAGTACCGAGTATGGTGATGGGAAAGCTTTGACATGGAGAAGGTGAAGGTTGATAGGTTGTAAGTAATATTAGAATGCAAGTGCAATCATATATTATAGATGCAGACTCGCAAGTAAATTTGGACACATTGTTGTATGCTACAGTCTGACTTCTCCCCTGTTACAAAGACAAAACGTTATTGAATAGTACACATGTACAATTCCAAAGTACAAAACATTGTAAGGCTTTCTAGAAGGACATTCAACACATTCATAACATAAACTGAGACATTTCACTTCACTAATTTTTTTTGGCTCCAGAAATATTGAAGAAAGCCATCCGATTGAGAAAGGAAAACAGCTCTGTTTTTCAGCCGGGGCACAAAAGCATTTGTGACCATAAGAACATAGTAAATAGGAGCTGGAAGCTCTTGAACTTATTTCTCCATCAATAAGATCATGGCAGATTTTTTTATAGTAAGATCATGTTTAATCAAATCACAATGTGCCTACACATTAACCTGTTTCAAATGAAGCTTCAACATAGCTAAGGAGGCCCCTATGTAACTGATTTGCCTACAATCATGCTCTACGTCAAAAAAGAATAATGAAAACAGTGCTGTTGTAAATATATTAAAAATATTTTTATTTATCAATTTGCTCACATCCCTGATAGTGGCCAGATCATGTACTAAGTAACAGTGAAAATAGAAAGATGAAGATGGTTATGAATCAGAAAAAAGCAAGTAGAAAAGACAGGCAAGATCAAGCCCAAGAATGAAGAATATTTATTTCAATGCAAGAGGTCTTACAAACGGGACTGATGAACTCAGGGCATATATGGGAACATCGGACTGGGACATCGTAGCTATTACAGAAACTGATGCATGGATAGGACTGGCAGCTCAATGTTCCAGGTTTTAGGTGATATAGGAAGGATAGAAAGGGAGGCAGGAAAGGATAGGGATTTTTGATTAAGGAAAACATTACTGTAATTAGAGAAGATATTTCTGAGAGATCATTTAGTGAAAATATATGGGTTGAAATTAGAAATAAGGAAGTGATGATCACCTTGACCGGTTTGTATTATAGGCCCTCCAATAGAGACAATCAAGAGAAATTAGGTAAATGTGTTCAGAATCATGAATGAACATGATTATGGTGAAGTAGGGGAAAATGTTTCCAGTTCCAGAAGTTTCGGTAACCAAAGGGGTCAGATTTCTGATTAGCAAAAGAACCAGAGGTGGCACAGGAAAACAATTTATTTTACATTGTCTGTTTTGATCTGGGAAGCACTGCCTGAGAGTTAGAATGGCTTCATCAAGATTGAAAAGGGAATTGGAGAAATAATTGAGAAGAAAAAAAATTACTGAGCTATTAGAATGAGCAGGTAGTGAGATTAATTGGATTGCACAACCAATGAGCTGGCATAGGGATGATGGGCCATATGGCCTCCTTCTGTGTTATATCATTCTATGATTACTGAGATAGTATGGAATGAATCTATTCATCCCATGAAAGCTATTCATAGCCTGCATTGTTGGCATAGTCTAGAGGACACTTATTCACAGTGTGCATGATTGGAATGACATAGAAATATAGAAATAGCACTATTTCCACTAATTGAATTAGCGGGATAGAACAGACAGAATCCATTCACTTTGTGTATTTTGGTGATAGGAAGGAAGGATTCCATTCACCTTCTGAATTATAAGGATAGTTTAGAGGGGATCTATTCAGTGTGTTAGTTTTGGGGTAATATAGTGGAAGTCTCGTATATTGTTGGAATAACATGGGGGAATCTATTCATCTTTAATTTGAAAATCTAGTAGGATTCTATTCACTGCACACATTATTCGAATTAACTACAGCACTTCTTCCATCTCATCCATTATTAGGATAATATTGTGGGAATCTATTCACATGTCATCTAATATTTGCTGTTGACAGTGGGTATAAAATTGAAAAATATTGTTTCTGAATCATTGACAAATCTCATTGTGCTGAGTGCACAACATAATACATATATTTTGGGGCTGAATTTCCCTTGTCTAAACTGTTTTTCTACCATTTCTATGGCTTGTCCTAAATTTACAGCAGATACTTAAAATACTGAAAGTAATTAATGGTGAATAGTAAATGTAAAGTTATATTTCGAGTTGATATCTCTTAATAAGGTCCTAATAGCTTCATCTTTGTACTATTGTCCATGAACCTGCTGCTAAAAAAACAAATTATAAATAATTAGAAGTTGAAAAAAATGAATTTTTTTGAGCAGTTTTGTTCACAATTATATCATCTGATCAATTAGAATGCAGTTATAAATCCCAAAGAAACAGGATATAAATAAAGGGTTTGTTTTGGTCAGCTAGATATTTGATAAGCTTGACCGTAAATAAGAGTTTCCAAATCAAGCAACTCTAAGTTTCACTAAGCCTGATACAGAATAAATACTCATCAAGATACCAAAGCCAGCAAAATTTAGGCTCAGGTCAGGAAGTCTGCAATAAATGATTGATTTATTTTCAATTCCTTGTCACTAAGCATGATGACATCTCATGACCAACTTGACTCCAAACTATTCATGCTTATGCTCACTCCAAAGGAGCAGTCATGAGCTTGTCATTAGACAACTGGCACATAGAAACATCAGTAGGTCGACAATAGGTATAAAGTGCATATCTCCCTGAAATATGTATGTACTCACAGTGACATTCCTGACTACAGTGGGGAATACATGTACACTCATTGAACACTTCTTCTATCTGAAGGTGGAACTGCACCATTAACTGCTTACCTCCCTGTTATTAGGCCAAGGAAGTCAATGAGTCTTGGACATTCAAAGAGGTATTGCACAATTTTCCATCATTCAATTAATTGCAAAATGTGACATCTCAAGCTCAAAGATTCTGCATGAACTATTTACTGGACAACTAATGTCACCATGGTAGAAAAACCTGCACAGGTAGCTTGCAATGTGTGCATTGATATTCAATATGCAAAAATCAAATGGTGTGTGCTAGATTGAATATCACCATTGACTAAAAATGTGGAAGGAGCTTTGACAAATACACATTTCATTGTGAGATTTACTCCACCTTTTAAGGTATTAAATTTTTCAGTTTTGGTTTTACTATTGGAAGATAATTACAAAATTAAACGGGAGGTTATCAATGTATGCAATTAAAACTCTATTATACAGTTATTATAATGCACTGTGATATACTAGTGAAAAAGAGAAACTTTTAACTATGGAATATACATTTGTCAAAGCTGTATTAGCTAGATCAAACACAAGGCATTGGAGCATTGCATAAAAGTTACATCTTGTGCTTTTCTCTTTAGACCCATAATGTACTATACTAAACATACTGTACAGCTGACCAAATTCTGTTACACTGTAGAAGTGTATATAACATTGCACACAAAATCCTGACTGCTGTTGAGGCCAACTATAATTTTAATGTTCCAACTTCAATCCTGGTTCTGGACTTCAAATTTTAATATAATTTTGTTATGAACCCCCCATAATCCCATGACCGATGCTGGTTCAAATTTGCAAGGTAAGGAGAAGGACCCTTCACTTTCATCGACCAGTTATGTTGCCATTGCCACAAGCCTGGCATTTCTGGTTCCCTACTAACCCTGAGGCTGCTAGTTATGTTCATAGTTTGCTGTGTCCAGAATTTACCACTCTAACTCCCTAGAAACTTTTCAAACTGCTTTCATCAGCAACCCCTAAGATTTGACAGGCATCTGGAGACAAGGGATGCAGGACGTCCTGGTGCTTAAAGTCTGGCTGTCCATCCTCAATTCTATGCTGTTAGCCTTGTAAAGAGCTGGCTGAGCCTGCCTTTTCCTCTCACTATGACGTGTAACATCTCTGAAGTGTCCAAGCAGTAATCCACCAATGTTTTATTCCATAAACTGGATTAATTTTGAACTAATGCTATTCTAGAGTTATGTTCCCAAATATTAGGCATATTTTGGTCTGGGCAAAACTTTTAATCAAACATATAGTTCTTGTTTTATTTGTATTCTAGACTTTATTAGATTTTCTGTCAAAATATGCAGTTCAAATATACCAAATGAACTTTCATAGCTATACAATACGGTAAAGAGTAGCTAAAGCAAAACTTTCGTCACTTGGAATAAAAGATAGAAAAACAATTATCACAAGGAAAGAGGAAGTAGCAGAATAATTGAACAAATATCTTATCTCTGTCTTCACCATCCAAGTGACAAATTTATTACCAGAAATAACCTGTGGCTAAATAGAGTGAGAAAATTAAGACACGATGTCAGCAAAGAAGGTGTTAGAGATATTTAAGTGGGTAAAATCCAACAAATCTTTTGGACCTGATTACCTACAGCCTAGGGTTCTAAAGAAGACAGCTGCAGAGATTTTTGATGCACTGCACTGCTAACAATTTTACAAAATTCCTTCAACTTGGGACTGGCCCCTGCAGATTGGAAGTTTGCAAATTTAGCAATGTTTTCAAGAAAGGAGGGAGAGAGAAAAGAAAGAAGTACAGGTCGTATGAACAAGGGGCAGGATAAGTCCATTCAACCCCTTGAGTCTGCTCTACCATTTACTAAGAATATACTTAAGTCATTGGAAAAATGCTGGATTCTATTAACAAGAGAGTTTTAGCAATGTACGTAGGAAGATATACCAGTATTGGAACAAATCAACATGATTTTACAAAAGGAAAATCCTGTTTGACATATTTATTAACGTTGTTTAAGGATTTAAATTATAGGATCAATGAATGGGGATCCAGTAGATGTAGTCTCTGGATTTCCAAAAAGCATATGATCACAAAATTACATACATGTTGTGGTGCAACATGAGGCAAATCAGCCCATTGTGTCTAGTTCTCAGAGAATTTTAACTTAGAGCCAACCTCCTGTCTATTCCCATAACTCTGTATATTGTTTATATTAAATAATTATCCGATACCCTCTTGAATGCCTCAATTAAACCAGCTTTCACCACATTTCCAGGCGGGCAGTGCATTCCAGATTCTACTTATTCACTGTGTGAAAAGATATTTCTCACCTTGCATTTGTTGTTTTACAAACAGTTAATAACTGTGCCCTCTGATTCTCAATCTGTTTACAAGTGGGAACAGTTTCTCCCTATTCACTCTGTCCAGACTCCTCAAGATTTTGAAAACTTCTATCAAATCTCCTCTTAGCCTTCTCCTCTCCAAGCAAAATGGTCCCAACTTCTCCAATCTTTCCTTGTAGCTGAAATGTTTCATCTTGGAACCATTCTCATAAACCTTTTCTGCATTCTCTCTAATGTGTCCATATCCTTTATATAATGTGACACCCAGAACTGGACACAATATTCCAGCTGATGTCTAACTAGTGTCTCATAAGTTTATCATGACTCCCAAAGAAGTGTCACTGGACTTGAAATGTTAACTATGTTTTCTCTCCACAGATGCTGACAGACCTGCTGAGTTTCTCCAGCAATTTCTGCTTTTGTGTAATGCAGATTTCCAGCATCCACAGTTCTTTGTTTAATACATTATTCGAGGCAGTGAAGTTATGATGAATGATTCACTAACAGCTCTCGCTATCTGCTCTGCCACCTGTAATGGCTAATCTACATGTACAACAAAGTATCTTTGCTCCTGCACACCCTTTAGAATAGTCCCTTTATTCTATACCATCAATGTGATAAGATACCACCCAAAAGGTTAATAAGCAAGATTAGAGTTCCTGAAATTAGGAGAATATATTAGCATGAAGAGAGGAGTGTTTAATGGACAGTAGTTGAAGAATGGGCACCAAAAGGGCATCTTCAAGTTGGCAAGCTAAAGGCAGTGGAATGCTGACCACATATGACCTTTCCTCCTAGCTGTTGTCATTACTTATAGTTCTCTCTGCCTCTTCATCTAAGCCAGTATATTAATATACTGAAGGGGAGGACCAGTTTGCAAATAGATTTAGACAGGTCAAGTGAGTGGGCAACAAAATGGCAGAAGGGGTATAATAAATGAAAGTATGAAATCATCATAACATTAAAAACCTGTTAAGTTTCAGAGAGACTTTAGTGTGCTTTTATAAGGAATACAGAAAGTTGGCATGTAGGTACTAACAAAAAACATCTTGTGTTGGCTTTTATTGCAAGCTAATTGGATTATGGGAATTGAGAAGTCTTGCTAAAATTGTACAGGGCTTTGGTGAGACCACACCTGTAATATTGTGATTAATTTTGATTTTTTTTAAAGAAGGATATGCTCACATTGGAAGCTATACAACAAAACTTCACTAAAATGGTTTCTGGGATGAGAGGGTTGACCTTTGATAAGAAGCTTAGTAAATTAGGCCTATATTCTCTAGGGTTTACAAGAATAAGAGATGATCTCATTAATATATAGGAGTTTTTGAAGGAGCTTGATAGGGTAAATGCTAAAAAAAACTTGTTTCAACTGCTCAGGCAATCTAAAACATAAATCTGGAGAGGGTATGATCATTATTGACTTAGATGAAAAATTACTTCGTTCAAAGAGTTATGAATCTTTGGAATTTGCTTTCCCACAGATTTGCGGATGTTCCATTGTCCTATATGAGATAAGACAGATTTTTGCTGTCTTATGAATCAAGGGACATGAAAACTGGGCTTGGAAAATGAGGTTGATCCCCAAGATCAATTATGTTCATACTGAATGGCAGAGCACATTCAATAGCCTGAATGGTCTACTCCTGTACCTTTTCCTTGTGTTTGTTTTTCTTTTTTTTTAATGATCAATATTTCACACATCAATATTTCACAAAATCATATCACTGAGTTACAATTAATTAATGCATGAATGGCAGTAAGCAATTTATGGTTCAGAATTTCCTTTCTCTTTTACATTTCAGTACAGATCAAGGAGAAGGTACCCAAAGATCATTCAGACCAAATAGATCTTAACTCATCCATTCTTCTTGTCTAGCATGGCGATATCATTCCCCCAGTATAGACATGCCATATTCATCTGAAGGAACCTGGCATAGCATTAACAGGCAGCATCAGGCCTCCTTTGGCTGGTGTCCATAAACGGCAAGCTGAAGATCTTCCAACACTTCTCCCCCAATTTCTAGCTCCACTTGTCTGAGGTTGGAAGCGATTTCTCATAGAATCTGTACAGTGTGGAGGGCCATTTGATACATTGAGTCCACACCAACCCTCTGAAGAGCATCCCTCCCAGACTCAACCCCACATCCTGTCCCTGTAACCCAGCATACCCCATGGTTAATCCACCCAGCCTGCACATCCCTGAACACTATGGGCGATTTATCACGGCCGACCCACCTAACCTACACATTTTTGGACTATGGGTGGAAACTGGCGCACCCGACAGAAACCTATGCAGGCACTGGGAAAATATGCAAACTCCACGCAGACCTGAGGGTGGAATCAAACCCGGCTCCCTGGTATTGTGCTAACCACTGAGCCACTGTGCTGCCCAGATAGCTCCTTCACAGATAATCCAACCTGGGTATAACCTTTCTAAGTGTTAGAAAATGAATGAGATGTCATATGCTGCTGATAGTTAGTAGTACCACAAAGTGGAAACCCAGGAGATAATAATGATCTCCCTTTCCTCTTATTTAAAATTAAATGTCAAATGTAAAACCCTATCCAAGCAACACTAAATCATAGCAGAAATACAAAACAGATCTCCAAACTTTGTCAGGCTACATCATTTGTTTCACAATCTATATTCTGAAAAAGGTTTGTTAGAAGCCAAGTACAACTAAGTCAAAGTAATAGATTGTGTGAATCTTCAAGATCATACCCAATGTTGCACAGTCTATTCCACTGTTCCAGATGTTTATTAAGTTCATATTCAAAACTCTTCTTCTATGCCATCTCCCAGTACAGAATAAAACAATGGAAATGCACTGTACATAAACATAACATCTGTAGAAGGCTGAAGCTATTTCAAAAGCCTGTTTTTGTATAGAAATGATGAATACAGCAGCCTGAGCTGCACTGCACTTATACTACAAACCTTATTTTTTCAAAAATGGTATCTACAGCTATCTGTCTCCAATCCTAGACTATGTGCGATCATATAATTAACAGCTTGCGCCCTGGTCTTTTCTCTGCTCCCTTGGTTTATCATTTACTTATAGTTTCATAATTCTTAACATTTTTGAGCCTCTTGTGTCAGTGAAATCTCTGAATTTTCTAATGAGGAGCAGCTCTGAGAAAGTCCTGCCCAGATAACACAGTCCACATTCTGGTGACAAAAATGAAGAGAAGGCTTTCTAAATATTATAATGATCTAACTAGAGTTTGCCTGGAGACATTTTACACCAAGCACAACTTACCTTCCTAAGAGCACAGTCCCAATTATTCTAGAGGTTTGCAGAGGATGTTGTGTAACAGTGAAGCAGGTCATGAATGATGTTCATCCTATTGTGTATTCTGGTTGTAATCAAGGTGGTTTTGCTTTTTCAAGTATAATGCAGTGGGATAAGCACAGTAACTGAGCAGGTGTGTTTGCTAATCAAGCTACTCACAGCATATTTTCAAAACCAGTAACCCTCCTCCATGCAGCTCTGGACTGTAGCCATTCAGAGCTATATTGAGGCATTTTGGTGCCTTTCTTGTTGGAATTGATGTCCATGCCTATGTGTCCGAGATAATCTCTCCAGGTAACAGGTCATGAAGCGTTATTCAATGGTACTTTCTGATCTTGAAAATATGTAAGAGAAATTTATATTAGGGTTTTCTGCAAGTGTACTTATTAGTATCCGAGAAACAGTTTATCTGTAACTGAATTGTGCAGAATATCAATTTAAGTGCTAAGTGTGTGTGCATAATAATTATTCTGGTGAACTACTTCAGGCTGCTGTAAGTACAGTTACATGTGTCTTATTTTCCTACAAGTAAGTTTTTTTTTTAACTTTTATATACTGCAAACATATTTCTCATTGTCCAGTAAAATATGTTCTTCTGAATACAGTGTCAATAAGATGTCCTGTCACTGATTCCACAAAACCCAGTGGACTGAGCTCTGAAAGTATCATTAAGCATAATCCCTATACAAACATTGGGATTGCCACCTGAGGAATTTTTGGGGTCAGGATTATCTGGACAAGGTTCAGCCAGGCTAAGTTGTGGGCTTCCGATAGTTAGTTTGTTTCAGTGATCAGCATTCTTGCTTCAGACTAGATTGAGTGCCAACAGCCTATTGGCTATGAAGTCTCTTTAGTTGGTTTTCTCCTTGCTCAAGTTTGACAATAAGCACCTTCCAACAATAGTTCCTGTAGTCATCAGGAGCATTATCAACTTTGTCTACTTTGAGGTACACCAAGGCCATTGTAACAACTTGTCATCACTGGCTAGGGAATCACCGATTGACTCTTTGATTTTTATCGCTTAGATGATTCAGTCCCATGGCTGAATCATTGGGAGAGCTGGTTCGGTAATGATGTTGATTAATGTTTTTTGAGCTCACCATGCATTGTATTTGGTTAAAGTTAATAGATTGGGCAGGTTCAGATTCAGACCCAGATCTTTTCAGCTTCAAAGCAATAATTCTTCAAAATAGCAAAGAAAGCTATCATAATCATCAGAATATAGTTATATTGTCACATGATCTGTTCTCTACCACGAATGCTCAAGACAAAACTCAACTTATTGCATCAACAAAGAGTGAGATTATTTAAACACGAACACACAAAAGAAAGAACTACAGATGCTGGAAATCAGAAAAACAGAAATTGCTGGAAAAAACTCAGCAGGTCTGGCAGCATCTGTGGACAGAAATCAGAGTTAACGTTTCGGGTCCAGTGACCCTTCTTCAGAACTAAATTTTTCAGCAATTTTCGTTTTTGATTCTGAAATTATTCAAAGATCTTCAGCTTGTTTATGTATTTACTTTGTTTCCCTTCTAAGCTATGTTGTTCCTTATGCAATATCCCAGACTTCTAATAGTTTTAGAATTAGTATATGAACGCACTTATGTAACTCATATGTTACATAAATTTCATGTTAAATTAATGTTAATGATTCTTTCTCAAGTCAATCATTATTGGGTACTACATAAAAGAATTCATTTTTATCAATTATTAATTTCAAAACTCATGACTAATAATTTACAAATTAGGGCCTTTGGCATTTTCTATTGAACATACAATGAAACAATGAACAACTCCTGAAGATTATTACTATAGCTAGTGATGAGCCATTTACTGGCACGCTTTCTAACGGGCTCTCAATTTCATAATTTAGTTTTTTTGGACAATCTGTTAACATGGTTTATCATTAAATAACCTCGAGTCACACATTCCAATCGCTGTTTTATTAGGGGTCCATCAGCATATCAAATAATTTAACTTGAAGCAGCTGCCAGCACAACATTTTCTTGCGAATCGCATATGAAGAAATCTAAAGACAGAGAAACAAAATAAGAAGGTTCAGAAGCCTTGCCAAAAAAAGTTGAAAGGTTGAAAAAAAAATTGCTTTATCTTAGCTTTAGAGGAAAACAATATTTTTCTCTTTTTGATACTAATTTTCCTTCATCCCTTTTGAGAGATTAGTTGATGAATTAAATAATAAATATTTGCATGTCAAACAACTTCATAAGGTTTTGTTGACTTGTGAACTTATGAATCTTTGAAGATTCAGGCTGGTACATTCCTAATATCATGTGTTTGAAATAGTTGACTATCTTAACTCTTTCTGCCCAGGTTGAGTTGATGAGTATTCTTTTTGCTTTCTTAACTAGCTGTCCGTGCAGACAGAATGAGAGGAGGAAGAAACAAATTTGGGCCAATGTACAAGCGTGACCGAGCTTTAAAACAGCAAAAGAAAGCCCTGATACGAGCAAATGGCTTTAAGCTAGAGACTGTGCCTCAAACAGTATCATCTGGGCAGACTGACTATTCACTCTCAACTGCCATTCACAATATACATTCTTTATCCAAAGGCATGCCACAAAACCCAGCTGCTTTACCAGCCACAGATTATGACAGAAACCTTTACGGAGCACCACCAATCGGCATGTCTGTGCCAAACCATGGAGCACTGCCAAACTATCAGTACACATCGTTTCATAACCGAACAATCAAGTCTGAGTACCCAGACCACTACGCAAGTTCACCAGAATCTCTGGTCGGTTACCCCTATCCAGACACCTATCAATCCAATTCTCCTCCTACAGTCCCACAACTGATCCTAGAGCTCTTACGGTGTGAACCTGATGAACTTCAAGTCCAAACTAAGATTTTGACGTATCTACAACAGGAACAGGCCAATAGGGGAAAACATGAAAAACTTAGCACCTTTGGTCTCATGTGCAAAATGGCTGACCAGACCCTCTTTTCCATAGTTGAATGGGCACGCAGTTGTATATTCTTCAGAGAACTGAAGGTAAGACAGTCTTCAACTTTATTTAATAAATGTTGCTGAGGAGCATCAATCATATTATTTACTTTCTGACTAATTGTGCTGAGTGCTATTTTCAACATTTACTTTACCAACTAACATTACACAACCAGTTGCAGTGGGGAGAGCAGAATCACCCTGGTTCCATGGCTATTGTTCTTAATTGTCCCATATTTTGCTTTCTGTGTTAATTGAAGTCCGATTGTGCTGCCAACTTTCTTGTCACATATACAAAAGGTTTGCTTTCTGTGTTGGTGTCACTTCACCTTTACAGAAGTTATTTGCAAATGCTTTATTCTTTCATGGGCTGAGAGCATCACTGGCTAGGCAGCATTTATTGCCCATCCCTGATTGCCCAGAGGACAGTTAAGAGTCAACCATATTGCTGTGGGTCTGGAGTCACATGTAGGCCAGACCAGGTAAGGTGGGCAGTTTCCTTCCCTGAAGGATATTAGTGAACCAGATGGGTTTTTCCAACAATTGACAATGGATTCACAGTCATCATTAGATTCTTAATTCCAGATATTTATTGAATTCAAATTCCATCATCTGCCATGCAAACCTGGGTCCCCAGAATGTTAGCTGGGTCTGTGGATTATCAGTCCAGCAATAATACCACTAGGCCATCGCCTCCCCTTACAAATACATGATATTGTTTAGATTCTCTGCAACTAAAAGCTTTCAGTGCTTCATTTGATGCAATAACATGACTAGTTTCAAGTGTTACCTTTTTTATTTTATTTTAGGATTTGATTTTACATTATTATTATTATGTACTGTTCCATCTAGCCTTTTGGAAAAATTAGTAATTTTAAGATTTTTGAAGAGTCAATGTTAAATATAGGAAGAGATGGACTTTGAAACCAAGATTCAGCTTTAACATTCATATTTAAGATATATTATGTTAAAATAAACCCTTCATATTCTTGGAAAGTATAGAGAAAATTTTAAAATGTTTTAGTTTTCCTTGTGGCTGTTATTGATTAAAGAGTTTTTCTTTGTTTGAAATTAGAGAGTGAAGTCTTTACTTTCACTTAAGTTCACCAGATCAGCCAGGATCTACTAATGATTCCATTCCTGATGATTTGTTTTATTTTTTAGATGACCATTTAAAAAAAAAATCAGGTTACTTTTGTGAATTTTGAAGTGAGTAGCCAAGCTGCCTGAAGAAGACACTAGCTGATATTTCTTTTACACAAGTGAAAAATCAGAATTAGAAATTATCATTGTGGCAATATTAAAGAAGATGCAAACTGATATCTCAAAACAAATACCTGGCATTGCCAAAAAGGTAGTATAATTACTTCAATTAGTTCCAGCATTAAGACATCCATATCTTAAATGTTTGAACATCTAAATTCAAATTTGCATGCCTTTCAAAAACTGGTTAAAAAGATAATTGGGGTTAATTTCTTAGAAAATGAAACAGGATGTTTTTATTCAAAGGTAAAGTACAGCATTGTAATAGCTGCTTTTCAGTTTCAGTTTGCTCTGATTCTACACTCAGACTTACTTAATTGAGCTTGGTGAGCATCATTGGTAAATTGGCTCACATAATCAAATACAGAACAATTTAACTTAACAGAGGTAATTCTTTTGAATTACTTTCCAAAGGCTCAAACCATAATCCAGAGTGAAATCTCCTCATGGCATGATTGGAATTTAGGTGTAAAAATATGGAATTTTTTTTAGTAAAATTGATGGAATGGACATGATGAACAAATAGCTTCTGGCTATGCGGTAACTTTTAAAATGTTTTTTCCATGAAGTTGTCAGGTTGTCTTATGAACACAAATTGTGCATTAATATTCCTTAAGAGCTATTAATCATCCTTACCTGCTAACTCTAGTCCCTTACCAAAGTGGTTGACTCATACGTGAATAGCAAAAGAGTCAAAGGAAACATGAAAAAAGACATTTGTACAAAGCAACCATAGGATCTCCAGTGCTTGTGAGTGTGGGGGAGACAAATTCAATTATAACTTTCAAAAGGAAATTGGATAACTATCCAAAGGAAAATAAAAACAAAGCTACAGGGAAACAGTGAAGGAGTGGCCTGAGTTTCTCTCACAGAAAGCAGATGAGACACAATTGGCTGATGGCCTCCTTCATTGCTGCAACTCTTCTATGATTCTGTCAATGATGTAGTTTACTTAAAGTGATATATCAAACCATCAGCACGAACAGTACACATTTATAAAAGGTGCTTCACAGATCAATATTAAACAAAATTTGATAGTGCCACATAAAGCCTATTAGGACATTGACCAAAACATCTATCAAAGAAGTTAGGCCTGCAAGAGGTTACTGGTGGGGAGAGATGAGGCCAAGGAAGGATTTGAAAGTAAGGATGCTAATTTTATAATTCAAGCATTGCTAGTCAGGGACCTATTGTTGTCAGTGAATGGGGATTGATGCAAGTTAGGATATAAGTGGCAGGGCTTTCAATGAGCATCAGTTTTTTTCAAAACAGAGGAAGAGAAGCTATCTAAAAGAACATTGGAATTGTCAGGTCTGCAAATGACAAAAACATGGATGAGAGTTTTAGCAGTAGATGAGCTAAGACAGGGTGAAAACCAAGGGTTTATGGAGATGGAAGTGAAGATGCAGTTCCAGATGGCTCCCAGTACTGGCACTATGGACTCTAAAGCTGAACTCCAGAGGTGAGAGTGACTGTCCTTTACATCAAGGCAGCATTTGCTTGAGTATGGCATCAATAGGCTCTGGCAAAATCTGTCAATGGGAATTGGAGAAAACTCTTACTGGCTAGTGTCATAAGTAGCTTAAAAGAAGATGGTTGTAGTTTTTGGAGGTCAATAATCTCAGCCCCAAAATATCATGTTATGAGTTTCTCAGTGTGGTGTCCAAGATTTGACCATCTTCAGCTGCTTCGCCAATGGCATTCCTTCCATCATAAGGTCAGAAGTCAGGATGTTTGCTGATGATTGCATGATGTTCAACATCATTTGCAACTTCTCAGATATGTACGTAGCGTGACCTGGGCAATGTTCAGGCATAAGCTGACAAGTGGCATGTAATATTTGTGCTACAGTAATGAGCCAGACAATGACCATCTCTACAAGAGACCATCCCTAAGAATCACCCCTTAACATTTAATGGCATTTCCATCCTGAATTCCTGAGCATCAACATCCTGGGAGGTTGCCATTGACCAGAAACTGAACTGCACCAACCATATAAAGACTGTGCCCACAAGAGCAAGTCAGAGGTTAGGAAATTTGTGGTCAGTTAGTTACCTCCTGATTTCTCAAACGTAGTCCACGATACACCAGGCATAAGACTCCCCATTTATCTGGATGTGCACAGCTCGAACAACACTTGAGCTTGACATCTTTCAGGAAAAAGCAGCCTGCTTGATTGCCATCCAATTTACTGTCTTAAACATTCAACCCCTCTATCATGCATGGGAATACTATCACCTGTAAATCACACCATCCTGACTTGAAACTATATGATTGCTCCTTTGTTGTCACTGGGTCAAAATCCTGGAACTCTCTTCCAAACTGTGGATGTACCTACACCACATGGACTGCAGCAGTTCTGGGTGTCATCTCACCATTACTTTCTCCAAGGCAATTAGGGATGGGCAACAAATGCTTGCCAAGCCAGCAGACCCTACATACAAATAAGAAAATAATCTTTTTAAAAAACTGCCTTCATTAAACAACTAGAGGAGCAGTACATGCATGTCTCGCATCAATTCCACACACCAAGAATAAATGTCTTACAATAAAATGAGCTCTATTAATTCAGCAGATAAAATAGGTTGTTCTAAGATTATCTAATGATTTAAATTAATTGAAGTAATACTAAACCAAACATTTTAAAACCCACAGTGTATTTATCCAAAGCTGATTAAAATCCCTGTCACTTTTCCTGCTGTCAAGACATGTGACCTCGTTTATGTTAATGTAAATTTTAACGACAACAGGTAAAACAAATAGGCTTCCAGTTCTTTTCTAATTTCCAAGTGATCATTTCCTTCCTATGCCCAGCTTTAATGACAGCCTTTTGGTCAAAGTCTCAGCCAACATTGCTCACAATTTCCCCTAAGGATGATCTAACAATCACAATCTGGCACTCTATATCTCATTTATGAATGGGATGTTATGATCATATTGAATCCTCACTGATGATCACACCATGGTTTTCTAGTACCTGACATTCCAGGCATGTCCTTACTGGTGCTGCATATATCACCAGCCATACCTTCTAAACCTTCTTCACTGGCTACATTAAACATCGCAGCACTGGGGCTGCTAAGCCTTATGAAACTGATGATGCGAAGTGTTTCACAGCAAATGCCCCAAAATGACTGGAAACATACACACAGCTGGCATTCCTGATGAACATGTTGGACTTATCTGAAAGGTTCTCTACATTGTGCAGATAATGTATTTAAGACACATTCCTATGTGTTTGTCTTGTTTGATTCTGTCATTGCAAGGGTATAGAAGGAAATCCAATAGCATTTTAGATTCCTTTAGAAAAAATAAACCCAAGTTGTACTTATTGTCTTCCTTATTGCTTGATTTCTGGCAATACTTCTAGATGTGGCAATTGTTCTAGGTAAATTCATTTAACAGCTGCTGGCTGGAATTTAATACATTGCTAGAGCAAATAGTGGAGATTTTTTACCAACTCTGAAGTGGAAACAACAAAGCTGAAGAACAATCAAAGTGACAAAATAATCTTGCCAATCTCCTTTTGGATAATGATTTAAAATACATCACTTGTCAAAGGATGCACATCGATGCAATAACTAGTAGTGTGAAGCATGGTGTCAAGTGGAAAACGTAATTGAAAGATGTCATATTGAGAAATTATAGTTGAGAAAATTCTATCTGCGGTCTCTGGGAGAAAATCAATACTGTCATATAAGGGCCACATTAGCACTGGACAGAGCAGGCAAGGTCACCTCCATGTTTGTCAGATTCAATGCGCAGTTCAAGTTGTTGCCATCCTTCATCAAACCTCTTGATAAAGAACTATAGCTGGAAATTTAATCTTGGCAGCAGTGGAAATTCGCTTTAAAATAAATAACTTCAACGTAAACAATGGTGACAGGAAGTAATATTTTCACAATGGACTTCTGTAGAGATGCCCCTGTTTTAAAAGCGATATGATTGTACAAAGTTAATTTTGGTAACTAGGTAAGTGAGATAATCTAAACAATTGAGAAACTCTGTTCCATACTCCATTTCCCTTATTCTACTTGACTGTTGTACTGTGATAACTGTATTTCTACGCTTCTGTTTCCTGTATTAAAAAGAGTACATACTCTTTTAGGGGAATCTCAACTAAAATAAAATACTTAAGTGCATCCTGTGCTGTGAAAAAGATAGCTCAGCACCTCATTCTTCCAGTAAGTTGTGAAGTCTAAAGTGCTCAGTTGTTACCATGTGCATACAAGTATATCAAACACCATAAACTTGCTAATTGTGGATATAAGGAACAATGAATGAACAGGATGTTGTGTGACTTCGAGGTAATAGTGTTGCCACATAATTTATCCTGTCATGTTTATTGGTAGAATTGCAGGACTGGGTCATGCATTCAATCTGATTTTTTAATGTTATAAAATCTATTTGTAAGTTGCTAAATATTGTTTAATTATTTTTGGTGCATGGATAACTTTGGCAAGGCTGCATCCCTGGTTATCGAGGAGATAGAAGTTTACTACCTTCTTGAGCTGTAGCCTTCCTTATGAATGAGAATATTCCCACAATGATGTCAGGTAGGAAATTCCAGGAACTTAATGCATCCACAGTGATGAAATAGAGACATCTCTTGAGGTCAAGATGAGTTGAAGGACACATTGAAGACATTTGTAACTCCATGATAATTGCTGTTTTTGTTTTATAAAGAGAGAGATAATTCCCCACCACAAATAACTATGTGTTGGACAGCATCTTGCTGTTGTAGAATCCAGCTGCACTGTTGTGATATTGAGCCCTTTAGGGACAGGACATCCAGCCCTAGAAATCACCAGTGGTTGAGGTGGCCACTATTGGATTGCAAACACTCCCCACAAAGAAGTGAAAATGACTCTGCTCACCTGATAGGTCTGGGGATTTGGATAAGCATGGCTGGGAGGGGTGGGGGACTTGGATTAGAGAGGCTGGGAAGGGGACATACATACAAATAAATGAATTGGAACAGGAGAAGGCTCATTCAATGAGAACATGGATGTATGATCATAATCTCAGTTCCACATTCTCATCTACCCCGATAAACACTGACTCCATTACCAATCAAGAATCTATCTACTCGGCCTTAGAAATGTTCAATGACCCTATCTCTATCAGTCTTTCAGGAAGAAAGTTTCAAAGACTCAACATGTTGGGAGAAAATGTTTGTCCTTCTCTCCATTTTAAATGAGAGACTCCTTTTTCAAAAAAAAACTGTGTCACCTGGTTCTAAGTCACTTGCACAAGGAAATGTCATCTTCCACCTTGTTAAGTCTCTACAGATCTTGTGTGTCTTAATAAGATCACCTCTCATTATAAACTCAATGCATACAAGTCTAGTGTATCCAAACTTTCCTCATAAGACACTATCTGGTGGGAGAGGAATATTCCTGATGGGCATGTGGGACA
This sequence comes from Rhincodon typus, assembly GCF_021869965.1. Lineage (NCBI taxonomy): Eukaryota > Metazoa > Chordata > Chondrichthyes > Orectolobiformes > Rhincodontidae > Rhincodon > Rhincodon typus. The sequence continues at coordinate 23,157,302 of NC_063359.1, read as the reverse complement.
TCTCCAAAGGAGATACATCATCCTTAACCTCATTTGTTGCCCTATAGCTGCCTACATCATCGATGCTGCCTGCCTCACCTCTGTTTTTCCCGCAGATAGAAAAAATCTGATGGGAGTGGCAAGTTGCCCTTAAGAGTACTTAGATAACAAGGTGTAGAGCTGGATGAACACAGCAGGCC
>NC_063359.1:23087695-23152123 GCF_021869965.1 Rhincodon typus | reverse complement strand
TCTAGACCCGAAGCATCAGCCTTCCTGCTCCTCTGATGCTGCTTGGCCTGCTGTGTTCATCCAGCTCTACACCTTGTTATCTCAGATTCTCCAGCATCTGCAGTTCCTACTATCTCTGTCAAATTCCTCTGCCAGTTGTACGTGGTTCTTACTCCCCATTGGCTATTCTCGCTCTTGCTGTTTGTCCCATGTACAAATTTCTAATGAGTCATGTAACTCTCCAGTCTACTTCAATGTCGTATAGCTCTGTGGAAGAGTTTAATCTAGACATCCCAATCGAATGCTTTCTAAAAAAAAATCCACAAAACGAACATATAATTCTTTTCCAAGTTCTAAACTATATTCAATCATTAATCTTATTATGCTGATCACTTCTCTTGTCCTTCTTCCTTACTGGAATCCAAACCAGTCATCTCCAATGCAGGTTCGTGCATTCCCACGTGTTCTAATTATTATAACTCTCAAAATGACCTGATACAGGTAGGAAATGAAATAAAGACATGTATTTATATAATACATTTTATGACCTAAAGACATTGCAAAGCATTTTACAGGTAATGAGCTACTTTGGAGTGTAGTCACCATTGTAATTTAGGCAACACAGCTGCCAGTTACCAGAGCAGTTAGCAATAAGTTGAAGACCCAACTGTCAGTGTTAGTGACACTGGCTGAGGGCTGACACCATATAAATTAATTGAATCAAATTTCTAGTTTTGGGTTGCAGGGTTCAGTTCCAATATTCTGGTATTGTTGGGTAAGGCATATTCCATGTACAATCTGTCCACTGACACCAGACATACAGAGCTTCCAACAATTGATCCTTAAGGATATCAAGCTTTTACAAAACTAAGGCAATACCTTTGGTGTCTGTTATTTTTGTTTTGGTGAGTTGAGTGCTTGCACGTAGGTCTCAACCATGAAAACAGTTTGGGCCTTTTGATGGTGACCAAATATTTGGACATGACAAGAACTGAAAATAACAGTGAACTCTTTAATGACATTTTAATTCAAACAGGAGAAGATTGGAACTAGCATCTTTCGAAAGAAGCCATGAATGTTGAATTCTTTCATCTTCAAAGTCTGCCTTCCATTCTTGCTATTTTCCTAGCTTCAATTATTCAGATATGCTTCAATAATCAGTTTTAGTCTTGTCACTTTGTCTAGAATTCATAAGAAAACAGTTTCATTTACTTGTGGTGAAAAAGATTAGTTTTACTATTTGTCTAATTTTATCAAACTAAATCAGCACGACATTTCAGTGTGATATTCTGGCAACTTCTTACCTTAGTTACTGTCTATCTCAAGATCTGCTTGATGGTTTCGATGATGTACACAGAATTGTATAGGAAACAGGGTGTTCAGTCCAAAAGTCCATGTCACTTGAGAATCCCTCTCATCTTTTCCCTCTAAATTTACCAGGATAACCACCTCTTCTTTCTCCTTAGATGCTTGCCTGACTTCCCTGAAATGCATCTATTTTACTTGCACCTTGTGATAGTGAATTCCAGTTTCATACTACTCTTTTAGTAGAGAAATTTCTTCCGAAGCCACTAAAATATCCTATAGTGAATGTCCTCAATTGATATTGTGTATGCTTTTCCACAAAAGCAGAAAAATTTTCTGTGTTCAAAACCCTTCAGATTTTAAATACTTTAACAAGGTAATTTCTCGGTTGTCTTTTTTCAAGAGAAAAGAGAACCAATCTGTTAATCCTTTCCTGGTATACCCACAACTTTCCGGTATCATCAATGTAAATCTTCTCAGTAGCCTTTCCAGTATCTCCCTATCCTTTTGAATAATAAGGCAGCCAGGCTGTGTATGGTATTCTTAAATATGTTCAAACTAAGGTTAGATACTGATTTAACATATCGTCTGCTTTTCAATTGTATCCCTTGAGAAACAAGGTTTGCTTCTTCTGGCCTTGCTCATAAGTTGCACAGTTTTTAGCGATTGGTGTAATTACACTCCAAGATCCCTTTGTTCACCTACCCCACCCTAGACTTTCACCCTCCAAATAACGTGATGTTCTGATTTTTCCCACCAAAATGCACCAGCTCATGTTTATATACGTATAACATAATTTACTATTATTTGCACATTCTGCAAATTTATTAATTTGCTATAGTCCTACTCAGTATTGACTATACTCTTCCCTTCTTCCCCTCAATTTTGATGTCATCCACCAACTAGAAAGTAGTGTTTTTGATTCCAATCTCCAAATCATTAATGCAAATTATGAACACCAGTGGTCTCAGCACTGATTCTTGGCAAATTCTGCTACTCTGAGCCCTTTCCATTATTGTTCACTCTCTGCTTTCTTTCCTGAAACTGGCTAGCGATCTGTTCTGCTACTCATCCCTTCAGTCCATATTGTCTGATCTTATTCATTAGTCCGTATGGGGCATCTTACTGAAAACTTATGAAATTCTAGGTAAATTTCATTTACTGCATCAGTCTTGGTCTTTAGATTACAGTGACATTACCATTCCATCACCATTTCCTCCTTAAGTTTATTCTTGTGATTAGTTTATTCAATTTGTCTATTTTATTTTAAATGCATTTATCTCATTACTCATCTCATCATTCAATATCATTTCTATCTGTTTAATCTCCTGGTAAATAATAAAGCTAAGCAATTAATACAGCATTTCTGCTATCTCTCTGTCAGGACATCAGTGTTATTCTGTCCATTCATTAATAGTTTTATTCTCAACACAGCTTTTTTTTTAATTGTTTCACCTAGTAAAATATTTTACTATTTTGTTTTATGTTCCTTAGTAATTTAATTTCATGGCTCCTCTTTACCTTCTTTAGTCCTAATCTTTTCATATTTTCTCTCTGTTGCTAATGCTCTCTTATGTTGTCTGCTGTTGTAATGCTTAGCTCTTTCCCAACCCCCAAACGCTTCCTTGTATTTTTATTCCTCAGTGGTGAACACTAGTGTTTTATTTGTTCTTTCTTTTTAAAAGAATATATTTTTCAAGCACTCTGTTAAACACCACTTTAAATGTTTCCCACCATTGTTCTACATTGTTGTTTGCTAGTATTGCTGCCCATTTTGTTTTCCCAAGTTCTGTTGTCAGCCTCTGTCAGTGGTTTTCTTCAATCTATTCAATTGTTTTCATTATAGTTCTGTCATTCTTGATCATTATCTTAAAGCACATTATATTGTGGTCTCTATTGTTCATAAAATAATAGTCTTCTTTACCTGTAACTTATTTTGATTCATTTTCTAATACAAGTCAATCTTCCTTCCTTGGGCTTTTACACATTGGGTTAGAAAGGAGTCTTCATATTGTAGGAATTCCATTCCCTTATCCCATTTATTCATTCTTTTTCTGTACAATTAATATCAGGGTAGTTGAAACTCACATTGGTATTATTCTGTTCTTTACTAAATGCCCTAATTTATTTGCATATTTCTTACTCCACCTCTTTTTCACTATTGTTCTGTACACTATACTTATAATTGTGATAAATTAGCTCATTAAACTATCCTAATGATATTGCACAAGCAGCTAGAGTGGAGCTACATTGTCTCATGTGATACAGAGTTGTGTAGACCAGAAAGGTCTCAGATTTTATCCCAAGTTAGCTGGCCTAGATAAGATATTCGTTTGGGCTTTGAGCAAGTGTAAAACAGTTGCTCGGGTGAGAAGATGTTAGTTGAGCACATTTTGGTCTCAGTGATAGAACTCTCTATATACCAAAATCTTGTAATCCATTTCTCTTGGGCCTACCAGGAGTTTGGATTGACATTCACGGTGGAGTTTCACGAGCCATGTTCAGTCCAAAAATAACATGTAACCTGGCTGCAGTCCATCATCTTCTGAGAAGGTACGAGCACCCTTATATTTCATCATTTATATAAATAACATAGATGAGATATTGGATTAGTAAGTTTGCAGATGGCACAAAGATTGGTCAGGTGGTTAAGTGAGGTTGAGTGTCTTGTGCTATAAGAAGATATGGATGGGGTTGGTCAAATAGGCAGATAAGTGACAGACGGAATTTAACCCTGAAAAGTGTGTGGTGATACACTTTGGAAGGTGCAATTTGACCAGAAAGTATTCAATGGATGGTATGAAACTAGGAAGTTCTTTGGAACAAATGTTTCTTGGAGAATTTGTCCATAGATCTCTGAAGGCAGGAGGACACATTAGCAGGGTGGTGAAAAAGGATACGGGACAGAGTCAGTACAGTGTATAGCTGGAGGAACAGAGCAGGTCAGACAGCATTAGAGCGGCAGGTGAGTTGACATTTTGGGTCGGGGCCCTTTATCAGGACTGAAGTAAATCGGATCCTGACCCAAAACGTCGATTCTGCTGCTCCTCTGATGCTGCCTGACCTGCTGTATTCTTTCAGTTCCACACTGTATTGACTCTGACTCCAGTATCTTCAGTTCTTGCTGTCTCTGAAGGATATGGGATACTTGCCTTTATCAATAGAGGCATAGATTACAAAAGCAGGGAAGTCATGATGGATTGCGCAGCTCAAGTAGTATGCAGTTCTGGTCACCACATAATAGAAGAATGTGATTGCATTGAAGGGGGTTCTGAGGAGATTCGCCAGGATGCTGCCTGGGATGGAAAATTTAAGTTATGTGGAAAGTTTGGATAGGCTTGGATTGTGTTTTTTTTTGAGCAGAGAAGACTGAGTGGTGATCTGGTTGAGGTGTACAAGATTATGAGGGACATGTACAGAGTGGGTAAGGAGCAACTGTTCCTGGTAGTTGAACAGTCGGTCATGAGGGGGCATAGGTTCAAGGTGAGGGGTCGGAGGTTTAGGGGGCGATGTAAGGAAAAACCTTTTTACCCAGAGAGTGGTAATGGTCCAGAATGTGCTGTCTGGGAGAGTGGTAGAGGCAAATTGACTCCCATCCTTTAAAAAGTACCTGAATGAGCACTTGGCACAGCACACCATTCAAGGCTATGGGCTAAGTGCTGGTAAATGGGATTAGGTTGAAGATTGGGTGCTTCCCATGTTTTGGTGCAAACTTGATGGGCTGAAGGGCCTCTTCTGCACTGTATGATTCTATGATCCTAAGATAGGAGAAACCTGAAGTGAAGTATATCAGGAGTAACTAATTTGAAATGAAACTATTCGAGGAAGTAAATGACCTGGTGAGGGCTTACTGAAGCCCGACCAACTAACTCAGAATGACACTACTCCAGGAGTTACTAATCTAGAGTCGGACCACTTCAGCAGGAGTAACTAAAATGTATTACTGCCCCAGGAGTAACTAACTTAGTCTGGAACTGCCCCACGAGTACCGAATCTGGAGATGGACTTCATTCAGATTAGCTAATCCAGAGTTTAATTTCTCCAGCAGGATTAAAAAGCCTAGAGTGGAGAACCTGCAGCAGTAGCAACTCATCCAGAGCAGCTCCTGCAATGTGATTTTCAGCCTTAAGCAAAGGTGACAAAAAAATTGGGTAAAAATTATTGCTGTAGCATCTTGGGATACAATTTCCTTTCATTGATTTGTGGGGTTTTTAAATATCAATTTATTCTGATTACCAATGTGTTAAACTGACAAGGAACTACTTCTCAAGGATCTGCTGTACATTTTACACTACCCAGCTTATCCATCTGAGTTTAGCAGTGGTTCAGTGTGTTAGAAATTGACAAATGTACAGGAGTAAGTAGCTCAACCCTGAAGGACAGGATAAGTAAGGTTCATGTCAATTATCCTTTTGACACTAACTCACAGCCAGTGCTGAGACCTAGATGTACAATTTAAAAAAAAAGATTGGGAACAGATTTAACTTCTTGGGATATATTGTTTCATTTAAGGGACAGTAATGCTGTCACTCTACAACTGACAAATGAGCAAACAAGACTAACAGCGAGTGTTCACCCAATGTCATGCATTTGAGAATAACTGACTGAACTGGCCTTCAACAAAGAGGCTGAACAATAAAGATTTGGAGCACATCTGCATTTACTGGATATGCAATAGCAAATCTACACGTGAATAAGAAATAGAACAGACAAACTTAAATGCTGATGTGTCATTGTGGGATTTACAGTCTACACACTCCACAAAAATACAGAAACAGCTGTCTTATGCTTCTATGAAATATTAAATCCATTTGTGTGTTTTGTATCTTTATGGACAAAACTTCTTTGCCTTTTATACTGATAACTGTGATATCATGATTAATTCCAAGAGGTTAATACCAACCGTGCCAATGCAAAATCGTTGCACGCAGACAGGGTAGCTATGTCTGTGCTTCAGAATTCTTCATTCAGTAAGTTGAACCTTGGTGCAGTGTTTCTGGTAGATTCACTGTTGCTTTCCTACAACTGGCCAAATCACCAGGAAAGTGCAAGATATTAATGGCAAATTACATCTGACACAGATTGCATTTCCACAATCTTTTGCATTGGTTTAAAAAACATTCAGATGGAAATTAGCCATGTCCCAAAACTGATCATGTTCCCACACTGAAGCAATCACCATTGAGATGTTCCATTTGGTACTAGTGGCAGTTTGCAGGCCATTGAAGAGGCTCTGTAAATTGAGTTGGTTGTTTTGGGCACAAAGACATAAATGGGTACATTTTAAAAGTCTTTGATTTGTGTTGCTTTTAGTTTACTTTTTTTTCCTTGGATGGGGAAGTTCAAAACTAAGGGGCATACTTTTAAGGTGAGTGGAGGAATCTTTAAGAAGGACATGAGGGGCAACTCTTCCTCTATTTACAGAGTGGTTCATGTGTGGAATGAACTGCCAGAGGAAGTGGTGCAGTTACAGTTACAACGTTTAAAAGACATTTGGACAATTACATGAATAAGAAAGGTTTGGAGGGATAAGGGCCAAGTGCAGGCAAGTGGGACTAGTTTAGTTTGGGGACTTGGTCAGCATGGACGAGTTGGACTGAAGAGTCTGTTTCTGTGCTGTATGATTCTTTGACTAAGTTTTGTACATCAATATAAATTACAGACAATTCTGTAAAGTTTTTAAGCTTGTTTTCAGTTATTGAATATTTGTCTGTTTTCAGCTGTTTTAATAAGGCTGCACCAATTTATCACACTTAAATATATCAAGGATTACATTTTAAAGCAAAAGAGTTACATTCAGAAACACTCCTTGTTGTTCAGGTTTAAGGCAACTTTTAGTTTTGACAATATACAAATGAGTTTGAATGGAAACTTAAGAGGATAGAAATTCTCAAAGCTAGTGCAAATGTGTCCAGATTGTTGATCGCATTCACATATGGAGCTCTAGCCCACTAACTGGACAATATTGTTACACTTTGTTTGTTCTCATGATGTAGGGTGAATGGTTTGACTTAAAGTAATGCCATCCATCACAGGAACTAAATCAGGATCGTATCAGTTTTTTTTTACTTCTACCACAGATGAGGGCATTATTGAGCCAGCATTTGTCATCTTTTCCTAATTGCCTTTGAGAGGGTGGTGGGAAGCAGTGTTCCAGAACTACTATGGTCCATCTGATACCGGGATACCCGTAATGTAGGAACAGTCACCAAATTAGGATAATGAGTGGCTTGGAGAGGATATTGCAAGCGGTGGATGATTTAGTGAAGTATACATATTATAGTTCCTACAATATAAAATATCCTAATATTGTACCCCAGATGAAGGGTAATGGTTAGTGCTGAGATTGGAAACCATTTACTAAGTACTATTTCTTGCAGTAACTGCTGAAGTATTTTAAATTAAAAATTTGGATTCTGTATTCGGGAAAAAAAATTGACACTGCATAGAAAAGCATTCTAATGGAAAACATACAATCTATGGGAGGCAGTTCTTATACAATCAAATTTGAGACCATTTAGATTGGATTTTCTTACATAACCCTGACTAAGAACGGATTTTTAACTGAAAACACAGTTACAATCAAACAGTCAAGCCTTGTGTCCCTTTTTCCTGGGCTATCTTTTCCACTTTAGTCTGGTTTAGCTAATGAGCTTGGCAGCAAACTTCAAAGCAGAATTTTGGAAGGATTTTCTAAGCTTGTGCATGTATCACATTAGTGTAAACATTTTGTAGCTCTTTGCCATTTAATTCTAAGCAGTAGCATTGACTAGCAACATAACATGAGCATAATTAAAATTCGTAGCTGGGAGGAGGCACTAATAGCGATCTCAATGAGTTGGAAATGAGCCCGTTAATCCTTCAAAAGGCAAAGCTGGATATTCTCCTCCAGTAGGGTTTTCCAGACATTGTGCAGAGTGTTTTATATAGGACCGTCATAGGGTACCACCCACTATGATGATGTCATGTGGACTTGTGTGCAGAACAGTTTAGGGTGTCAAATACATTAGACTTAACATGATCTCCTCAAAGTCTCTGTGACAATGTCACTCATATCAGTTTAACCTGTAACTAGTAGTTAATACAAAATAAACAGTCTCTTGTTAACTGCAAGAGACTCTTCTAGTTAAATAAGGAAGTGGTTTCCTCTAAATCACTAGTCCTAGACCAGTTATTTCTTTCATTTAATGAGGACTGTGACAATAGTATTCACCATGAGCAGCAGCTCAGCAGCTGACATGCCCTAACAATATGGAGAATGTTATAAACTCTGATACCAAAGTATATAAAGAAAATGATGTTCCAAATGTTATGCCTCACTAGGATAACATGCTCGAAATCAATTTCCAATGTACCTGTCTTTTAGACCCAGCTTGACAGAAAGCACGGACCAGGTTTCTGGACTTAATAAGACTAATTATTTATTACATAGTAATAGCTCTAGCTAAAGGTAAAAAGTTATGAACAGATAACATATAACTCAACTTGCTAAAACTCTAATCCCCTTATAAACTCCCCCTCTACACACACATACAAGCACAGAGAAAATGTATGATGGGTGGAGGGAAAGACTGTGAAGATAGCTGAATGGTCCCCGTTCACAAGATCACCTGAGATGGTCTTTTTGGCTTGTCAGAATGTGCTGCTCCTTGATTCTCCCTCTCCAGATACTTTGACTTGCTTGTAGAAGATTCAGGGTGGCTGGTTAATACTTGTAAAGTCTCTGACTTACTGGTTAAGAGCCATAGCTTAAAGTAACTGCTTAGGTAAAATAAACTGGATTTCTTCAGGCTTAAGGTGGTTTCTGTTAAAACATTCACACCACCAAGATCTTCAGCTGCCCAGAAGCCAATAACGTAGTTGCCGACAGGCAGAAGGCTTTTGTCATCAATAACTGGTCACTGATTCAAAACCCAATAAGCTGCTCCTCTGAACAGAGCTTTGGCTAACAACACACATTTGGATCCAGCTTGTCTACAAATTAGGCTTCCATTACTGCTTGAACAAACAAATGTGTAAACACTACTTACAATGATTGTCAGGTTATTTGCTTTTAAAAAGTGCAGAAATTCTTTGACAATCTTGTTTTACAAAACAGAGGAAAATGAAAGGCTATGGGCTTTATGCCAAAGGTACAGTCAAAGGAAAATATGCACTCAATACCTGATATGATCCAAGTTGATGGTAAGAATTGACAAGTCAGATCCCAGAGTGAAACCTGGCTTGCTAGATAATTAGCTTTTTGCAATCAGCAACCATGCTAGTTAATCACTGAACATGATGCTGCCTACGTTCTTTAACAAAAGGCCATGAGTTTGTTATGTAGAGGATTAAAAAAATCGAAGCAATATATATGTATAATCGAGCAGTTTCAAAGGATCTTAATGTAAACAGCAAAGCAAAGTTTCAATATCATTTGCTTTTAAAAATTCCAGTGAAGTGTCATTTCTAACTTAACTCTTTAATTACTTGGTTATTCTCTTTTCAGTTGATGGTCTAGAAACTTCTTTCCACTTCTGGTGGCCTGGATTCCTTTTCAGTTTTAATGGCCTAAACCATTGACAGCTTGAAAACTTTGACAAAAACTCTTTCAGCTTGGAGCCTTCACAGAACTAATTTCCTTGCTGGTACAGTGAAACTGGCTTACTAAACTGAAACCTCATTCTGAATGGAGCTCAAACTACTAGTAGCCCATTGCCTGTCTCCTCTGTATGTCATAAAAGTTCAACTTTGTAAATAGTTCAAGAATTTGTATCACTGGTATCCTGCCAGGCACTTAAATGAAGTCATGTGCTTTCTTGAAAATTATCCTTACTTCACTGTTCCTAATGACTTTCTGACCTTCTTAAAAAGAATTGCCTTCTCAGATCTGAAATCACACATCTATTTTACCTTTATTTTAAAAGCTAAACTCCCAGATGGTAATAATATGCTCTACATCTTTATCGCAAGTCTAAAAGATGATGAAATAACTACATTTACCACAAACATAAACACTGTGGCAAGATTTAAGAGTTTAAAATTATTCAGAAAGGAGATCAAAGGAAAAGGTGGCCTTGTAAATATGAATTCAAATTTGAACTAGTGGAAGACCACAGAATCAGGAGGAATTAATAATGGCAAAAGAGAAAGTCATCCAGTTCCTATCTTCTGAACCTCTGCGTGAATTTAGTGACCTTGATGTGAATTATACTCCACATGTTGTGGTAAGTTTTTAGCATCCTGTTTTGTATGTTTGACAATTGCACAGTTGAACTATAAATATGTTACTTCCCTAAACGTAATAATTGTATCACTTAGTCTAAACTGCTACTTATTACACAACAATGTACAATAGTTTTTATCTGATGAGGAAGTGAAGATTGTGAAAGTAGAGTGATGTACTTCTAACTTTAATTATTTTCTTCTCATCTACAGGGGCTCTTGGTCCATTTGTAGCTAACCCACATTCAGAAATCAGCGACTAGCACCTGCACTACTAGCAGTATCTGCAACACAGCTCAATTGACCAGAGCGTTCTAACTTCACCAGAAAGACTGGCTGGCTTTCCTGTATAAGGAAAGATCTCAGCAAGTCTGGTGAGGAAGTTGAAATGTGCTGCCCCATTTCACATTTGGGTGTTGTACACAGTGGTCACAAAAGCAGTAGAATGTGGATTGAGACATAGGTGAGCAAACCTCAGAGTAGCACCATCACTATGTTCACAATTCCATGCAGGAGGGATAAATGATATTTCACAATCTCTGTTTAACTAACGTGGAGTGTTTGAGACTTGAATTGATATAATGCCTCAATATAATAATTGCTATGGTATATTCCTCTGACTGGTATAAAACATGGTATGGAATCAGATGAGAGGGAAAACCTGACACATCTCAGGAATGAAAGACATGGCTAATGACTTGTTATATTCTCTTCAGTCTATCTCTGAGACCTTAAAATACACTTTGCAGACAATTTGAACATTTTGCTCAAACAACTGACAGGGTTAGGGAATTATTTACAATACTGGACATGTCCTTCCTTCATGCCTCATCTGTCCACTTCAATAGGTGTATACCATCATACTATAGAATTGTAAAACTATTTTTTAAAAATGCTATATATTTAATATTTTATTTCAGGTGCTCAGTGCTTCCATGGAACAAAAATGGTGTTTATGAAAAATTAACTTGTCTCTGTATTTGGAGTACAAACTCTGTAATAACAACTTCAAAGAGACAATGAATTTCTGTGTAAGAATAATGAGTGACCTTTGATCACAGGAATAATTACTTGTTCAAAATAGACTGTAACACATTTGTCACGGTGTTCTATTGTGCAGCTATTTAATAATCCTTAAAGTTGACATCTTTTGCTATGTCCAATATTTGCACATTTTTGTTCTGTATTATTTCAGATAAACATGTTTCCATATACTTCTAACACTGAACATTGCTGAGCAGCATTACATACATGTATAGTTTGCAGAACATAGTTCAATTCACAGAATCCTTCCAGACGTGTAACAGCGTGTAGTCTTCATTCTTTTCTCAGTGTGTTAAAATGCTGCTGTGGTCCTGATAGTCCAGTCAAGGCCACAACAGCAGGAAAATAATAATAAGTGTTCTTTTCTTTTCCTTTTTCTATTGAGCTCCAGTTTATATTTGTCTTTTTTTCTGTAATTTTGTTTGAAAGCACTGAATAGGAAAAATATTTCAATTTAAGGTAGACTTAGACTCAGTGTCTTATTGATGCAGCCACAGGTGCAAAACACAATTGAGAAATAAAAGAGGAACTGCTGCCTGCCACATATTCTGCTGTCTTTGTTGTTAAAGTGAATCCATTATCTGCAGGCATTGTGTAGATGGAATGTATGGAAAGAAGGAAGGGAACAGACAGGGAAAGCAGGTGAGAAACCATTGGTCGAGAATGGAATAAACAGATAATCAGAAAAAGAAGACTGTAAACTCCTTTTTAACAATACAATTTTGCAGTTTTCGATCTTCAACTTGAATCATGCTTATTGATATTATTCAAGAGGGAAAATTTGAAATTGATGCAGGGCATTTGTGGAATTGTGTAGTTCTTCCAAATTATTCAACTTGCCTGTCAACCCTGCAACCAGTATGGGCTCCCAACCATACTAACTGTTCCAAATACACAAATTACTGCCAGGCAGCCGGATTGGCATCTCGCCCCATCCATTTAGTGTCACCATCCCACTCCTGATCAATACCAGATGCTGCCCCTTCATCCCCACTAACTTCCTGGTCACTTTTAAGGATTTACCAGAGTACCACTGTTAACATTACAGGAGTCCAATCCTCAGCTCTCTTCTGTCTCAGAATTCCCGAAAGGAAACTGGTGCGTCTGCCTCCTGCGTTTAAATTACCAGTGACTGGGAATTCTGCTGCATCAAAGGTGTATCTTTCCCGAGATAAGCAAACCCTTCCCACAGCAGAGAATTCACTCAGAGGGGCGTGGTGGGGGGGACGCGCAGGCGGAAGGAAATCTTGGTTAGTAACTCCATCGATTTTTGGGCCGAAGGGCCTGTTTCCGTGCTGTATTACTCTGACTCTATGACTATTCAATCAGGTGGTGTGATAATAATAACCCTGGAGTAATGATCCAGAGGGTAATGTTGTGGGCATATAATTAAACTTAAATTTGATTTGTTTAAAACCAGAAATTGAAAGCCAGTCTCAGTAACAGTGACCATGAAACTGTCGTTGACTGTTGTAAAAATCAGTCTGGTTCACTAATGTCCTTTAGGGAAGAAAAGTTGCTATACTTACCTGGTCTGGCCTACGTATGACTTCAGGTCCACAGTAGTGTGTGTGTGTGTTTTTTTTAACTTCTTTCAAAGTATGTGGGTTTCACTGGCAAGGCCAGAATTTATTGTCAATCACTCTTGAGTTGAGTGGCTTTCTAAGCCATTTTTGAGTCAACCACATTACTGAGACTACATTCCAGATTTTATTTTAAATCAAAATTTTCAGACATGTTATGACACACCTCTGGAACAGATGGGAGCTGGATTTAAGCTTTACCAGCTGTCACCTTGGGATTTGAGCTCATAACGATCTTTTGTCTGTGCCTCTAGAACACTAATCCAGTGATATTACCACTATGTCACCATCTCCCCACAACTCAACTGCCGTCTGAAATAGCCTAACACACCAGTCAGTTCAGGGGTAATTAGGGCAAGTTTGCTTTGTCAGTGAAACCTGCATCACATTTTTAAAGAAAATCAAACTCTGTGAAAGAGTAAGCATAGGTGGAATATACAACCAATGAGTGATGCAATAAATTAGAGGCTGGTCTTGCATCTCTGGGACCTGACTAGGGTAAATGGTGTGACTGGGCCAGGGCCATGGGGAAGAAGGTGGGTGGTCCAGCAAGCCAGGGAATGTGGGAGTTCTGCAGGCCTTAGAGTTGGAGTATGAGGGGGTGGAGTGGGCATGGAAGATGGCAATCTTAAGGAGGGTGGCGGAACATGGCTATCTGAATTGGAAAGCATTCTGTTTCTAAGCACTAACTTTGTGAAGTGGACACAAAATTCATAACAAAAGGAAAAGAAATATAACTTCTAAAAATAAATTTTTCTATTGAATCTGCCAATGTTCATTTATGCCGTGCTTGTGAAGAATATTAAAGATTAAACAGTAGCAACTTGAAGTGATTAGTTTTCCATTACAAAGCAACGTGTGCCCTTAGGAATTCTGTGGGATGTCTATATACCAAATCATAAAATGGTATAGCGTAGAAGGCCATTTGGTCCATGATGGCTGTGTCAACTCCCTGAAAGAGTTATCTGATTAATTCTACTTCCTTTCTTATTCCTTTTGCGGGCTTGTTGGCCCAGGTAGCTGGACAGCTGGTTTGTGATGTAGATTGAAGCCAACAACATGGCACTATTTCCCATACCAACCGAGGCCACCAAGAAGGCTTTGTTTGAGGTGTGGTGATCCTTCAGTTAAACACACCACCAGTCAACTTTCAGAAAGAAAGAAAGATGCCTTTGATTCTCTGGGACTATGGCAACTTTCACATATTTTGGGACAATTTTCAACAAATACTTTAGATGATTTAAGAGGTGAGGACTGGCCAAGGTGTGGGCTTAAGCTGAAACATAGGCTAAACCAATGTTGCCTTGGTAAAGGAATTGAATTATGTACTAACACCAACCACTGAGAGGTTTGATCAACAGCTGATTGCTACTAAAAATTCCTGCGAGTGCTTATTAAGTAGGCTGCAAGGTATTTTAGTGGCTAATTCTTCTTCTAACACCTTCTGAGAGGAACCAACTTTTTGGGAGTAAACATGGCATTGGTGTTGATTTAAAGAATTATTTAAAGATGTACTCAACATGTCATGATTAGTGCTGCTGAAGGAGCTCCTGTGGCACAGTGGTAGTGTCCCTACCTCTGAGTTAGAGGTCTAGGTTCAAGTACAACTTCCCATTCTGTGTATCACAATACGTCTAAACAGGTTGATTTAAAAACTTGAAGCTGTGAAGCATACATTCCAACCATACCATGAAACCACCTGGAATGATTTCTCAATACCTCACCCATACTCATTCTGGATGAGTAACTGTTAAGTCTCGACGTCTGAAAGGAGTCATTGGGAAGAAGGGAGTGCTCGGTGATGGGCTTCTTGTTTGGGGTTCCCTTCAGTCTGGATAAGTAACAGAAGAAGGACATGGAGGCACTGGCTGCTGCAGGAGAGAAGCACTTGATAGTAAGGTGGTGCCACTCCTGCAGGTTCAGAGCATACCTCCTCAGTGTCTGCTACTGGAATCTCTACTTCAGCATTCTGTCCCTTGGCCCCTCAATATATCTGAAAGCTACTTCTGCGCGTCAGCCAGCCCACTCCAAGCCTTCAGTGGGATGCTCCTCAAGAACTGCATCTCATCAACAGTATGTGCTAAACCTGTAGCTTTCAGCTTAAGGCATACAGACATGTTCATATTCATCAACTAGCCTGAAAATCATAGGCTAAATCTGAACTTTCAAACAAATGTTTCTTGTTAACACAGTGCCTGTTCTCACCATATGGTTAAAATAAGCCTTTTTCTTTTTAAATATGTGTACACTTCTTCTTGAAAAGTATTAATGCATCTGCTTCCAGCACCTTTTCAGGTAATGCACTTCAAGTCATACTTGGTCAGTAAAAAATTCATCATCTTATCCTCAGCTTTGTTTTAACCAATTACTTTTTTCTCTATCCTCCTCTTGTTACTAACCTTGCTGGCAATGAAAGTAGTTTCTTCTATCTACTGTTATCAAAACCCCTCATGATTTGAAACGTTCTTTGTCTGCATAGTGACATGGTTGAAATATATGTTGACAAGGGAATGCTACATCAATGTGTGTATGTTTAGGTGGATGGCAGAGGAGAAGGGAGGATTTTGTGATTGCAGTTTCTTTAAATGAAAACTAGTAATTTAATTAGAATTAACCCCTTCAGATGCATTATCTTGAGCAATATTCCTTTCAAAGCATAGATTTTAAGGGTTCTTTTAACACATTGATAGTGTTCCCATCTCTGGACCAGAAGACCTGAGTTCAGATTCCACCTACTCCAGAGACGTGTTGGAACATCTCTGAATGGGTTGATTAAAAATACTTACAAAACATAGATTTATTGTAAATAGCAAAGAAACCCTAAGTTTGGTTTTGAGCACTATTTCTTCATGCTGATCTATCTGGGAGCTCATTATTATAGCTATTTATGATTCTGATCAGTAGATGATTTTTTGATTGATTTATTGTTGTCACATATACTAAAATAGGGTGAAAAGTGTTGTTTTGCGTGCTATACAGGCAGATTGTACCATACAAAGTGCATCAGGGAGCAGAATAGGGCACAGAATAAGTGTTACAACTGCAGAGAGAGTGCAGAGAGAAAGATCAAAATTAACATTTGAGAAGTTCATTCAAAAGTCTGATAACAGCAGGGAAGAAGCTTTCTTGAATCTATTCATACGTGTATACAAACTTTTATATCTTTTGCCTGACAGAAGAATATAACCAGGGTGGGAGGGGTCTTTGATTATGTTGGTTGCTCTCCCAAGGCAGCAGGACGTATAGATGTAGTCAATAGAAGACTAGTTTGTGTGATGGCCTGGGCTGTGTTCACGACTCTCTGTAGTTCTTGCGGTCCCGAGAAAAGCAGTTGTCAAACCACACTGTGGTGCATCCAGATAGGATGCTTTCTACAGTGCACCTGTAAAAATTGGTAAGAGTCTTCGTGGACATTACGAATTTCCTTAGCTTCCTGAAGAAGTAGAGATGTTGTTGTGCTTTCTTGACCATAGCGTCGATAGGGGGGATCAGGACAGATTGTTGGTGATGGTCACTCCCAGGAACTTGACATTTTCAACAATCTCCACCTCAGCAGCATTGATGCAGACGGGGGCGTGCCCTCCACACCGCTTCCTGAAGTCAATGACCAGATCCTTCATTTTGATGATATTACGCCATGACACTAAGCACTCAATATCCATTCATACCCATTTGTAATTCACTTGATAATTGCGTTGTGTATACTTTCGAGCTCAGCAAATCTCAAAGATTGTTAAGACAGCATGGGACAGAGAATTTTCAGGCCAGTTCCAGCAGTATTAGTTGTTAGGGCAGGTTCACTTCATTAACATGTGGTGGATGTGTACCTGTGACAACATTAACCTCTATCCAGAGTAGCTGGGGCAGGGAAAGCATCTCCTGAGTAAGCCAGTCAGCCAGTTTAGCAGCTTTCAGCACCAGTTAATAAGATTGTCTTTAATTCATCCCCAACAAAGCTGATATAAACAAAGGAGTCGGAATTGTTATGGGGTCTAGACATCATTGCCCTCCATTGAACACTGGGAGCCTCCCACATTCAGGGCACTCAGCTGTTGGGAGGCCACTGCTGAGGAAATTCATTCGGCATCATGAGCTGGATGGACATAAATCCTGCCGGCCCCCAACTCCTACATGAATCTCTACTTTGATGGATTGCAGCTGGAGCCTTGCCTCCCCACTCACCCTCCCCCTCAATTCCCTATTTGTAAGAGAGTAAGTGGGTCAAACAGAATGGCAGGGGGAAGAAATGGAAACTTCATCTGTTGAAACAGTTGCATTAACTCTTGGTGCACTGAGTCAGTTTCCTTACCCAGACAAAATGGACTCTGCAGCTGGCCCCTGTTGATACAACAGGATGGTTCCATGGAAGGTTGACACTTATAAAGGCCAACAACTTCCTCAACAGATGAAATTTAAGACTCTCTTTCAGGAGCTTTTCTGGTTTAAAAAAAAGTTAGAGACCATCTCCACAGGAGTTCTGATCCATTTGTTTTCTGGAACATTATGAAGGAAGAGAGGGAAAAGTAATATTATCTAAAGAAATGTATTAACTTATGATGTCATAATTCATGAACAAAAACAAAGTTGCTGGAAAAGCTCAGCAGGTCTGGTAGCATCTGTGAAGGAAGGGTCACTGGACCTGAAATGTTAACTCTGTTTTTTCCTTCACAGATGCTGCCAGACCTGCTGAGCTTTTCCAGCAACTTTGTTTTTGTTCCTGATTTACAACATCCACAGCTCTTTCAGTTTTTACTATGTCATAATTCATGTTCCTTCTGCAAAATCATTGCTATGCTGCAAAATGTATACGTCTGCAAGTTTCTACAGAATTATTGAGCATTTTGAAGTTGTATTATTGAATGAATGAATGAATTTAAAATGTATATAATTGTATTGGAGGGGGAGTTTCTATGGTACAATTAAATGGCTACCATAAGACTACAAGAACAGAATTTAAAAAGTTAAGTTACAAGAACAGAAGAATCTTTTTATTATTTGTTTTGGTATGAACTTCAGAGACACACATTGTGTTACATGCAGGTGGCATAGGGAGAAACTTGGCAAATCCCCATGTCTGTGCAAAGCATATATGCCACAGGAATGAAAGCTGCTTTCTTTGCCCTCTTTAATTGGATACTGTTGTCTTATCAATAAAGCAGCTCCCCTAAAACTCAGCACACACAATTCATACAGGCAGCAACCAGAGTCCCACAGCATCCTTTCCAGTTATTATCAGAAAGTGGTGGGAGTTTGATGAAAATGTTGGAAAACCTGTGAAAAGGGAATTTTTCTCAGATGCCAAATGAAAAAAAATATTGTTTGCATGGCTATCGCTAACACAATGTATCATTCAGTTGCTGCAATGATAGCTGTGCTGTCGAGAACAGAAAAGTTATTAGCACAAGTGATAGGGGCACAAAATAAACTTGCTGGTGATTAAAAAAGAATTGCACTATTGGCAAAGACAAGTTTATGTAGGGCAATAATGGTTAATGACTGTTTTATATATTGGCATGAAGACAGACTATTATACTGTGTGCTCATAAAGTTGCATTGACAGTTTGGAGTGAATTTCTTTCATTTTTTTTCTTGTTTACAAGCCACCACCTTGGCACATGTACCTTTAGTTTAAAGTTAAGTATGAGAAAGGATTACAAGTCACTTTAAACTGGACATTAGAGTTTATTTACAAAGACAAAGAACTGAAGAGTAAGGCAAGGCCTCCCTTATTCAGTTGCTAGCATTTATGGGTGCACTTACCAGGCAACAGAAAACACCATTAAAGCTTTACTTTTCAATAATGAGACTAAGAAAATGCTTCAAAAAACAGGATTTTTAGAGTGCCGTTGTAAAGAAGTATTGTTAAATGTCAAAATATGTGCATCGTTTGTAAATTAGATCTTCCTTTTGAATCCACATAAATTTCTGAAAAACTTCATTTTAATTGAGTATTTTTTTGGTTGCATAAGCACAGACACTTTTTCTCTTGCAGCCATTAAACTAACTATTCTGAGTTATGAGCAGCATGTCAGATAATTTCTTACCTCTGCTACAAAGGTGCAGAAGCTTTTCACCATTCATTCAGCCGATTATTTCCCATTCCTTCTAGCTCTGTAGATACCATATTCCAATTATAGCGAAGGTGAGTTGTTGCACCATATTAGAGAGATTTCCAGAGTGAGGTATTATGTTAAAACAATCACTTGCATAAGAGCTGCTGCAGCTAATGGACCAGAAACTATGAAACACAATACTGGTGTTAATACTTTGTATTGAGAATAAACAAATCCTTGTTTATGCACACAAAGATTTTCTTAAAGTGACAGCTTTTAATGTCAAATCTCCTGAACTAGGGCAAAATTCATTTTTTTTTAATGAAGCTATTAAAATCATCAGAATTCAGATGCTATGGTTTAGCAATTCAGAAACTCAAATCTGAATCCCTAAACTGATTCCCAATTTTACAATAGTTCCTGTTGTTGCGTTTACTCAATGTTTGCCAGTAATGACTATCTACGAATTGGACTCAGTTGGTAGCTCTTGTATTCAGTGGACTTCATGTTGACAGGCACAGGATGTGTAGGTTGTGAGGATGCTGAGGGAGAATATCTGGAGTAAATCCAGAGGTTTGGGCTTCCCCACCTACTGAGGGGTGTTGACTCCTCCACGTGTGTGTAATCTTGCTTTGATAGGTTTGGCACTGATGTGAGTCTGATTGCCAGGCTTAGCTTCAAATTAGATAGAAAGCAGTCCAGTTGTGGGGGTGGGAATCCCAGTGCCTAAGGGTAGGGCTTAATCTTGCCCTTGGCAGACAACTCTGTTCCCTGAGTGGATGAGGGAGGTGTTGGTTTTGGATGTGGTCTTGAGGAAGGTTGGGCTGGTCTGAAGTTTTCTCCCTTTGGCATTCCTTGTATTTGAGCTGTGAGGTTTTCTGAGGTCAGGGAAATGGACCTCAATTGACCAACCTGCCTCTATTGACCACTGGGTCTGCTCATCCCTTGTCCCACCTTCATTAAAGCCTGGAAGTGGGTGAGCTGGGAGTTGGAATCTCAGACTTCTATATGTTGAACAGTCTACCTGAGACCAAATTACCACTTTTGGGAATTAAGATTCAGCCTTGTGCATTTACAACTGAAATCAAATGAACATAAGATATGAGCAGAATTAGCCCATTCAGTCCATTGGAGTCTGCTTCACCATTCGATCACAGCTAATATGTTTCTCAATCCCATTTTCCTGCCCTGTCTCCATAACCTTTGATCTCCTTATTCATCAAGAACCTATCTAACTATGTCTTAAATACACTCAATGACTTGGCCTCCACAGCCTTCTGTTCCACAGATTCATCATGCTCTGGCTAAAGAAATTCCTCCATGTCCTTCTATAGAACCATCCCTAGACAAAGGTGTACCAGGATAACTGTTCTAGGTCCTGCACATTGCAGGTCCTGTGCTGGGACCAAAGGCAGTTTGGACGATCTGGAACCTAGGCTGGGGGCGACTTTTGAATAGGCTAAAGTGGCAGAGTTTGTTGAATGGAAATCCAGGAAGGTGGATTTCAGACTATAGGTTACACAGACCTGATTGTGTTTTCTTTTAATTATTGAACCTTATTTTAATTATACAGAAGCAAAAGGGGACAGCAAAGTTAAAGATGCAAACTCAGGAGTGCTTAGTTCATGGAATGGAAATAAAAGCTGGAGAACAATAAGGGAATGGGCCCACACAGTATGATTTTACCTGGGAAGGGAGGACGTACGCTATGATTTCCCTGGGGGAGGCAGGTTGGGGAGGAGTGAGATCATAGAATCCCTGCAGTTTGGAAAAGGGCCATTTGGCCCATTGAGTCCACACCGACCCTCTGAAGAACTTCCCACCTATCCTACCCTGTAACCCTGCATTTCCCATGGCTAATCCACCTAGCCTGCGCATCTCTGGACTGTGGTACGAAATTGGAGCACCTGGAAGAAACCCACACAGACATAGGGAGTGTGTGCAAACTCCACACAAATAGCCATCCTCGGGTGGAATTGAACCCAGGCCGCTGGCGCTGTGAAGCAGCAGTTCTGCCTTTCCTCGATAGTGTGGGGTGCAGCACAGTTATTTAACCCCAGTCCCACATTGTCCTCAGGGACAGCTCTGACCACAGAGTTTCACTGCTCTTAAATTCCAGTGAGTTTAATGGAGAAGAATATTGGAGTGGAGGAAATCAGTTCCTGTTCTCTCTAAGACTGTTTGTATGACCGGTATAGTTCAGTTTAACCCCCTATGTTTCTAAAGATTGATTAATTCAATGCTGAAATAGAACAAAGAACTTTGGCTGCTGGAAATTTGAAACAAAAGCAGAAATTGCCAGAGAAACTCAGTCGATCTGGCAGTTCTGAAGAAAGGTCACTGGAAACATTACCTCTGCTTTCTGTCCTCAGCTGCCAGACCTGCTGAGTTTTTCCAGCAATTTCTGCTTTTGTTTGATTTTAATGCTGATCTTTTTTCCCTTCATTTATTAGCTACCAGAGATTGTACTGAACGATATATGCATTAAATATGACATTAAAAATGCAACAAGATAACATTTCCAAAATCTGCAAAATGAGGAGTAAACTTGCAGCAAAGTTGGAGCCCAGATATTCCAAGATAATTATTGGAGCTGTGCAGATTGAAGCTGTGCACCTGGTCCTTATAGAATCCCCTACATTGTTGGCTATGTGGTGGAGGGAGTGAATGTTTGTGGATGTGGTGTCTATCAAGTGGGCTGCTTTGTCTTGGATGATGTCAACATTCTTGAGTGTCATTAGAGCTGCATTCATCCAGACAAGTGGGAAGTATTCCATTACACTCCTGACTTGTACCTTATAGATGGTGAATGGGCTCTGGGGAGGTAAGTTACTTGCTGCAGAGTTTCTAGCCTCTGACCTGCACTGCAGCATCTGTATTTATGATTAGAGCATACCTAAGAATAGTCCACTTCAGCTTCTGGTCAATGGTAATCCCTAGGACGCTTTTAATGGAGCTTTGGCGATGGAATCCTCCCCACTTGCCTGGATGGGTGCAGCTCCAACAAGACTCGAGGAGCTTGACACCATCCAGGACAAAGCAGCCCAATTGATTGACACTACACCCCTGTTTTGGAAATGGGTAGCTAACACTCTTTTCATTTAGATATTTTCAGTATCACGTGCCATAGTTTGCGTGGGAATTCCTGGCTTTCAACATCTAACATTGTG
This sequence comes from Rhincodon typus, assembly GCF_021869965.1. Taxonomy (NCBI): domain Eukaryota; kingdom Metazoa; phylum Chordata; class Chondrichthyes; order Orectolobiformes; family Rhincodontidae; genus Rhincodon; species Rhincodon typus. The sequence goes on along the minus strand of NC_063359.1, from coordinate 23,129,785 downwards.
TGCAGCTAAACTTAAATATCGTGCCAGAGGCACGTTGACTATCAAGTCCAGTAGTGGTGAGCACTTCTGCCTCTGTGGCCACATGATTCCCTAAGAAATGTGCTGGACAACTCTGCTGCATAATTAATAAGGTGAAAAGTGGTAGATCCCTGTGAGAAAATTTACTGTGTGCCATAATTGCCCTTGAAACTCACTCATCACCAGATTTTAACTGCAAATGGAAAACAAATCATCACAGTATTCATCGACACTCAATTTTGAGCTTTTGTGTGCAAGCTATTTAAATGTTGAATTAAAATTATGTTCCATAGCTTCTGTGCAATAATAGAGTGAGGAAAAAGTGTCATGAATGATCTTGTTAGTTTGTATGCTGTCCTTCCTAATGTGGTTCAACATTTTCATTTGTGCTCTATCTTCTATGGTCAAAAAGTAAACATGTGATCTAAGGTGGATACAATTAATCTTGCCCTATATATATCTTCTAATGTAACTGAATTTATTCCACATCAAACTCCCACTGTTCAGCCTGGACCTATAATTGTACATGAGGATATGCTTCTAACCCAAACAGACATCTTCCCTTAATTGCATCTTTCACAGCAAAACTATCAAAAACTTTTGAATGTCAGTGAGTCTTCGTTCACCATTCCCCATGTTACACAAATATCCACCTCCTCGTAGCAAGTGCCTTTTATGTCTGGCTGCAAGCAACTACTCATTAAAAGCCATAGCTAGACTTTACGAACCCCAATGAGACCTGCATGTGACCACATTCTTCATGCGCCTTAAAATTCAGGGGTCAGTGGGGAGCGTAGGGTGGTGAGGCTCACTCTCTCATCTGAAGTCAGAGACCAGTGAAGACATTTTGTTTGGCTTTGCAAAGTTGGAGTTAATCTAATCCAGAACAAATATACTTTTCTTAGATAATATTAAATTAAAAATCACAACTAGTTGATAACATTCAGTGGATCAGGCGGCGTCCCAAAATGTTCTGCTCTTAATTCTGGACCTTGTGATTTCTAATGGAGATTTCAATCTGTACTTTTAGCTTTTGTGAAGACTTGTGTGTCATAGATGTGTATTGGGAGTTTCAGTTCATATTGGAGTCAGTGAGAAAGGAACACATAGAAATGTAGCTTGCACTAAGATTTTGTGTTGCTGAGATAGGCTGATATTTGTGTTGAGGATAGAGGTGAATGTTTCTTCAGTCCTTTAACTTGGATGTTGCAATTAGAGCTAGCTAGAGACTCGCCATGATAAATGACCACTTGTTCAAGTGCTTATCAACACTGTGAACAACCTCCCAGAGTAAAACCTACACCAACAATAGTCACTGAACTATTCAATGAGAGGAACAAAAGGGGCTAAATTGGAGGGAGCCCTGGAAGGAAGATGCAACGTGTGATTCATCTGCATCTATTGCTTGCAGTGTAGGCAGCCACTAACTTTGTGTTGCCTATTCATTAGATGGTTATGCACGAAGGTAGTATTAACTACTGGTTTCACACATCAACAGGGAGCCCAAAACCAGAACTGTTAGTTTCTGCATTTCGTAAAGGGGTGGGAGGGGTGCATTGTGACTGAAACAGAGGTTTGTTACCATGGGGGAGGGGAACAGTAAAGATTGGCAAAATGAGAGAGCAGGCACCAAGGTTTCCAGACAGTGCGCTGGTGGCTGAGATAAAAAGCAGGAGAGATATTCTACATTAACAGGAAGCCCTCCAGACACAGGTTGAAAAAATGTTGGGAATAGAAAGCCATGAGAGCTCAAGACTCCTGCTCCTGGATTCAATGTCACAAGAGTTTAATAACCTCACACCAATGGTCAAGGTCAGTGAATTAATCCTCAAATATCATATCCTACCAACTGGACCTCAGATATTCCTCAATCAATGATACCCTGATTGCTCACCTACCAACAATCTCTAGCAATCAGGACATATATCTAGCACAACCCTGGTTTTACCCACCCTGTCCCAGGCCCTGGGTGTGCCTGTATAGCTGAACCCCTACAGAGGTGGCTGTGCTGTCAATTATTGGGAAGGCCATTGCTAAACCTGTAGTCAACAGTGAGGCTGAAACCATTGAGGATTATATGGTATCATATCTATTTGTACTCTCACATCTTACTTCTCCTTCCCCTTTATCATCCACTCTCTTCTGATTGCAGATGTACAAGGACTATCCTCCTTAAATTCACTCCTCCCTTCACCACAGCATTATCATTTTACCATTTTTCCTTTTAGATAGATACCTAGGGCTACAACCAACCACAGTGCAGGATCACCAAGAAGAAATAATGATAGAGATACACTCACAATTGTGCAGTCACAACCACCTGCTGAGACTGACACTGCTTGAAGTGCAGAGGATAGCATCAAGAAGGACTCTACACATGTTGAGATGCTGCACATCAGTGGGCCTATGACTAGGATAATGGAATTGCATTAAAATGAATTGAACTAGCTTTATTGTCACACGTACTCAAATGAGTACAGTGAAAAGTTTATAAGTCGCCACTTACAGCACTATCTTAGGTACAAAGGTACCTAGGTATTGCTTCTTCAGTTACAAGATTGGTTACAGTGCAATTACTGCAATGGGCAAGCATAGTGACGATACCTGCTTACTGGAGGGCCAGTTACACACAGGTTCTGCAGAGGACCTCCATGGACCAGGTTACAAAGCAAGGCTGATGAAATGAAATGCTTGGCACAGTGCCAGATCTGCCAGACACCAAGAATGTATTGTCAGGAAACATCGAGGAGTAGGCAAAACATATTGCAGAGAGCTTGAAGCCAAAACCTCTCAGGGTGGAAGTGATGGCCAACTCCATTGGCAAATATGTGGAGACATCCATATTGTTGTGCTTGATAGCCAATGTCTTGGCCTTCATGGCAGAATAAACACCTTCCACAGAAGTCTCAGTGCTGCAGTATAAACTCAGACAGAGGTCATACAGTTGCAACTTGTGGCCATACAGGCTCAGACTGCTGCCATCATGGCTGCAGGTACCAGTGCTCAAAGGGGCTTGCAAGATGTTGTAGCTGTCCTGCAATCTGTCCACCATCAGATTACTCGGAGAGCTGGAGCACCATTCAGGCAATGGCTAGTGGCTCCCTGCAATATCAATTTCTCTCAGGATGCCATTCCTAAAACCTACCATTGTTCTGACATTGCCTGTCAGCCAGCCTGTCCTGACTAATTTTTACCTATGCCACGATAGTGTAGTTGGAAGCCAAGCCTACTCAGCACAGAGCTGCTAGGGGTTGTGCTCAAAAGTCATCAGCAGTGAACTCCACTGAAAATTGTCAGCCTTTCACTAGCAGAGATTGGGGTAGCACACCAAAGGAGGATGATGACACATAAAGGCACCAGGAAGAAGTCAGTGCACAAGGCAAATTTAATTAGTATTTGTATGGGATATGGCATGGTTTAATTTAGAAATTTGGCTCATTTTGTAGCAGCTTTTATGCTTATATTGAGGCCAACACAGTGATGCGATGGCCATGAGAGAGGGAATGTAAAGAGTCGGTGCATGGTAAATTTAAATTATGGTAACACTCAAAATGGTTCTTAATTTACAGCTATGGCAAAAAAGAGTAGTTTGCCACCCCCTTCCCTCTTGATCCTTCTCCTCCCTCCTCTAGCAGCTTGTCCTGCTTGGTGTGGCTCTGCTTAATCTCCCAGTCATGCTGTAGTCCAAAGAGCGGTCTACCAGCACACCCTTCCTGGCAAAAATTGGTTTGTACAGAAAAATACAGAAAAATAGTGTATAAGTAGAAATATGGATTAAGCAATATTTAGTAGCTATAAAATGAACAGTAAACTGTAAAATTGCTATTGCCAGAGGACCATAAGACTGTTCTCTCTTTAGAGAGAGATGACTGCAGGTGGTTAGACCTGAGGGGCACCAGACCTCAGGTGAGGAGTGAGGTTGAGAAGGAGAATCCTTTGTGGAACCTCAGCAGGTGCAGGAACTGAGCCCACACTGATGAAATCAGTCTGCATCACAAACCAGCCATCCAGCCAACTGAGCTAAACAACTAACCACGAGGAAAAGCAGGAATATCAAAGGAGATTGTGAAAGGACTGATAATTGAAGGGAACACCTGAAGAAGGACAGAGGGGAGGCCAGAGGCAAGGAGAAGGCTTTCTACAGCGATAGTAAGTGTGTTCTGTACATGTAGAGGGTCACAATCAGACTAAAAACAAATCAAACTAAAAATCAATATCCACTATTTTTCTCTTTATCATCTTGCAAAAGAAGGCCTCACAGAGAATAGGCAGTACAATGGCAGTGGCATAAGATCTGTTTGCATGTGTTACCGCACAATGCAAACACAGCCAATTGAGTGAAACAGGAACTGAAAAATCTTCTTGTGCATGCAGTCAGTTAAGGCTTTTGCACTGAAGGGAAGCACTGATTGCAGAGCAAAGCTGAATAAGCTCCACTAGCCCTCAAGGGAATACCTGATTCTTTTCTCTTTAAACCATTGTCTGTGTTTTTCCAATAATACCAAGTTAATTTGTTTCCTTTGCACTAGTGACCTCCTGTTCAGTTTTCTCTTTAGAGCATTAAAATGGAGTAATGAAGGATTGCAGAGGGTTGAACTTATATGACTCAAACCAACATTTGCAAATGTCCGATATTCATCTAGCACTGAATTGGAGAGGGGTTCAAATATGCCGATTGACTCCCAAAACTTAAACATTTCACTTACATTCCTGCTTCCCAGAAGGTATTGTCCTCCCTAAGGGCAGCAGGGAATGTTAGCCTCTGTGCTCCTTGCTACTTTGACAGCTATAACTGAGCTTCAGGAAGCCTGGTGACTACTTTGACAGCTTGTCTCAGATAATTTTGGTGGGTGCCTTCTGGTTGAATGAGGCATAGAGGCTTCCAGCCCGATAGGGATTTCCTGCATAGGTGCAGGTATAACCTCTTGGGCCTGACATGATGCTAGTGTTTGGGTCCCTGGCAGATGGAGGGATGGTGTAGTTGTGTACCTCTGGAGTGTGCTGTGATGACAGTGCTTGGATGCCTGTCTATCACTCCTCCTCTCTGTACCAATGCACAATGGCACTCCTTCACACCTTGAGTGAAAGAAGCACCAAGAAGGAGGTCAAGGTCCCCCCGCCCTCTCTCGCCTAGCTAATGAATGAATGCATCCTTGTGTTGAGTAAAGGGCCTCACACTCATCTGGCAGATTATGATTGTTCTGCTGTACCTGGCTCTCCACAGCAGGGCCACTCAGACAATGGAGGCAGCCATATGCTCATCAGACAGAACTTGGGCGGAGGCCTCTGCTCTGCTTTTAACTCCAAATGTACCTGATCTGGTACCTCTTAGAATCACTGCAGTGTGGAAACAGGCCATTCAGCCCAACAAGTCCACGCCAACCCTCTGAAGAGCATCCCACCCAGACCCGAACCCCCACCCTATCCCTGTAATCCTGCATTTCCCATGGCTAATCTACCTAGCCTGCACATCCTTGAACACTATGGGCAATTTAGCATGGCCAATCTACCTGACTTGCACATCTTTGGACTGTGAGAGGAATCTGAAGCACTGGGGGGAAACCCAGCAGACACAGGGAGAATGTGCAAACTTTACACAGACAGTTGCCTGAGGGTGGAATTGAATCTGGATCCCTGGCACTGTGAGGCAGCAGTGCTAACCACTGAGCCACCATGCTGCTGCCCACTGCCAGACATCCCCTGTATCCATTTGCATCACCATCAGTTCCGTAATAGCTGAGTCTAGAGGCTCATTATCTGTGCTGGGGCCTGTTTCCCAGCAATCCTATGTGTGTCAGAGACCATACCCATTTTTCTTGCTACAGCAGCAGGTCTGTCACTGTTGTGCTCACCAGAATGTGACCCTGAGCCTCCCATATACATTACCCACCAACGTGAATGTCTATGTTGGTGGGAGGGTAGGGTGTCTTAATAGTGCAACCTTTGAGACATTCATGTATCACCCAAGAGTATGAATTGTTTTCCTCTGTCCTGGCTTGGGAATGGGATGCAGAGGATGCACAGAAAAACACAAACAGTGTTGACAGCCACCATCTTGACCCAAGGTTTTATGAAGAGGTTGATGTTTAAAGGGCTGAGAACAGCAAATTGGAGGCTTGCTGGCCAGATGGTGCTGGATGTTCAATCTCCCCTTCATCACAGTCACAAGCCCCTTGCTGTCCTGCCAACTCAATGGCCTGCTTCTCAAAGACGAGGAGTCTAATGTCAGAACTCCACAAACCCCACCCCCACCTGGCTTGTACGTATTCATGTTTGTTTCATATGTTCTTTTCTTGCAGAAGGTGAGAAACATTATGATACATCAACATGGGTATATGACCACTTCGCTTGTATTTCGAGATACAAATAGCAATTTCAGCCCCTAGAGCTGTGATTGTCCATGTACATTACCAGTAAATTGGATGTGGTTTCTCATGAAGGAAATTACAAGTTAAGGGTTCTGAATGAAATATGGTACAATGTTGTCAAAGAAGATAGTTGGCGAAAATCAATATATTACTGTATTATGTGCGCTTGAGCTTCCCAAGATGTGATCACCCCAAGCCATCTCTTATGGTTGTGTCCTTGTTTCATGTAGGCCTTTGCTATAAAGCTATCAGATGTGCACATTTTTTTCATTGAGATGAAAGATCAGTGAGATGATGGTGTGTGAGCTGCTGAGTGTTGTTTTAAGTATGAACCCAGGCAGATGTTTGTACGTTAGCAACTGCATTGCAGTGAAGACATTGTTTGCACACGAGGCATCAGATTGAGGCAGTTGGCACTCAGTCTTGTGTGACTGTCTTGTGCAGTGGCATTCTTACAGCGTTAACTCACACTAATGAAGGCATGAAGCATTATATAGGCATTGGTACATACCCTGGCAGAGGTCAAAAAATTGTTCATCTTCTTGTAGCACGACAGCTACATTCTCATTAGTGACTCAAGGATACTGATATTCACAGACACTTCTCTCAGGCTACTTTCATCAGTTAAGATGGCCTCTTGTTGGAGGGAAAAAAAGTTTCCCTTCTCTCCTGGGCAACCTTAAGGGGAATCTCTATACAGTCATCTTTAAAGTGCAGTGCCAATTTTTGCTGGTTTCTGATATTTCCAGGGGTGTGTGGGATGGTGGGAAAAGATTGTGCAATTTTTCTAGGTTTCCAAAGAGCGAATCGGTGGCCTTTTACAAGTGGTGCCTGCAGGTTGGAGCCCCAAAGGTGGCGGAGGGCAGAATGTCTTGCCTTCCCACCCATAAAACTTGGACATTTTATCTATTGCTGCATATGTAATGAGCTTTAGAAGAACATAATTGTGCAAAAGAAATTGACAGACCCTGAAATATCACCTGTTTGTAGGCCTGTCTCTACATCTGGTCTCAAACAAACATGATTCCACCCTGAGAGCTGACGACTCTTAAAAGACTGTTTGTGTATCAGCTGAAATTCTAACCTGACAATGCAATGTGTTGACTTGTAGGTGGATGATCAAATGAAACTACTGCAAAACTGCTGGAGTGAGTTGTTGGTACTGGACCATATCTGTAGACAAGTACACCATGGGAAGGAAAACAGTCTTCTTCTGGTGACAGGCCAAGAGGTAATGAACTTTACAATGGTTCCATAGTAGAATGGTGTCTGACTCATTATTCAATAAAAATACAATGTTTGACGGAGGATACACAGTAAATTTCAGTATTAATAAGGGTTACATCCACTAAACCTTTGGTGCTTTATTGCAAGGAATAATTTTCATTTACATATCTCCTTCCCTGACCACAGGATCATAAGATCATAAGAACTAGGAACAGGAGTAGTCTGTTTGGCCCCTTGAGCCTGGTTCCCCCACCCCTCCCCCTTGTAAAGTCCTTTATGGCCTGTGAAACATTTCTGGAGTGCAGCCAAAATTGCATTGTTTGCAAACTAAGCTAGTTGTTGGTTTTAATTACAAAATCAAACCTAAGATGTTTTCTACCCTTCTTCCATATCTACCCAAAGCTTTTCTGGCACACTTTTTTTGGCCAAGCAGCTGTTTGGGCATCAACAGAGGGGCCATGCAGGCACATGCAGTCCAAAGGACTTGCTTCTTCCTTGAGTTGACTTGGTGGAGACTGCACCAGTCCATTCTCAAGGAATTTCTCAAGGAAGTTCTATTTTTGGTCAATTCAGCCACTCATTTAATAATAACTATTTTAAAACCATCAGGTGTATTCTTTTTTGGTGAGCTTGATATTTTTGGGGTGGAGCAGAGTTGTCCAGTTCGTCAGCTCCATACAATTGAGGAAACGATTGGGAGCAGGTTCTTTATGTTGTTTCGCTATCCCCAGTTTAGGATGAAAAAAATCTAGGTTTGGATTCTTGTTGATTGAGAACCAGTGACTATCTGACTGCAGACAACTCATGAAAACTAGATCAGATTTGGCCAGCAGTCAAAGATTTGCATGTACTTTATAAAGTTTTGACTATTCAGAACCCAAATAAACCATAGTCTCATACTTCTTTTATAAATAGACCATCATTACGTCTTAGATTAACATTAAATGAAGTGTCACTGCACTCCTGTAATTTTTTGTTTTTTCACATGTATATTTATTACAGTTTATATTGCTGTTTTAATATGAACACATATCATTGCATTTCAGACATGTTGACTCGCAAAAATGGTATAATGTCGACAAAATAAAACTCTTTTAGCAGACGCAAAATAGTCAAGTAATTCTTTGTAAATTCCTTATGTGCTGGACTGTCTTGTTTCTGTATCAGAGAAAAACACTGATCTACAGATAGACTAAATGTGGCCACAAATCATAGTCAAAAGCATTTGCGATAGCTTTTCAGCAAACCTCAGTGCACTGCAATAACTTTAAGTCCATAGTTTCCCACACGAAAGTTCGATTTGATGCTCATGTTTATAGTAGTTGGTTTGGGAAACAGTCACCACTAGGTAGACAATATAAATTGCTGTTAATTTTAGTTGAAAATGATCAGCGTTCTGTTTTAAGCATAAAAGTAACAAAGGCTAGAATTAACACATGAATCCAATTAATTGCATTCCTAAACCTGTGAGAATTCTGTTACTTATGGTTTGTAAAACTTATTAATTGTTTTAAAACTTCAAAAACTTTAAAGTTTCAAATTCTCAAAATAAAATGGAGTCCTATAAGTAATGTCCAGATGTCTGGCAATGCTAGTTTTGAGCAGGTCAGCAAATGACAAACAAATGTTGACTCTACCCCATCACCATTACTTTTCTTTCGGTGCTTGAACAAACACAAAATGCAACCCAAGATAAATGTCTCTTGCTTTGTATGCACAATCCTTTCTTTGGCAAAATTAATGAAATGAGAAATATAAAATTCATAACAAAAACCGAAAGAAATGTGGATGCTATAAATCAGGAACAAAAACAGAAGTTGGTGTAAAAGCTCAGCAGCTCTGGCTGTATCTGAAGAAAGAAATCAGAGTTAACATTTCATGTCCAGTGACCCTTCCTTAGAACTGATGGTCGCTCGTAAAACCTTGGTTTATATGCAGAAAATAGGGTGGGATATGGGGTAGGGAGTAAACGATAGGATAGAGCCTGAAGAGACAGAAGATCAGTTGGATAGACAAAGGAATTGATAACGATCTGGCTAGGAGGGTGAATAGTTGTTAGTGGGGACTGTTAGTGACTCACAATAGATAGTGTGTAATGGCAGGCTATTGATAACAAGGCCTGGTATGTGGCATAGGAGGCTAAGACATGGGAGGGTTTAGGCCCTAAAATTGAACTGCAAATTAATTTTAGGGCCTAAACTCTTCCATATCTTAGCCCCCTACCCGACACACTAGGCCTTGTTATCAATGGCCTGACATCACACACTACCTATTGAGAGTCACTAACAGTCCCCACTAACAACTATTCACCCTCCAAGTCAGATCGTTTACAAACTCCATTGTCTATCCAACTGCTGTTCTCTCTCTTCAGGCTCTATCCGATCATTTACTCCCTACCCCATATCCCGCTATTTTCTGCATATAAGCCGATGTTTTATGAGCTACCATCAGTTCTGAGGAAGGGTCACTGGACCTGAAATGTTAACTCATATAAAATTCCTAGTTAATATTTAGTAGAGATAATTTTAACTTTGCGCAATAACAGACCAGGCCCGTACTGAATAGTTTTTCAGCTCTCCACAGATGTAATATTTAGAGCGGGAGGGCACAGGAAATCTATAAGGCAGACTTGCCAGAAAGTTCTCCCACCAACCCCTTTTCCCAGGAACACATCGAATGCAATGCCAGCAACCTGGAAAACAATTGAGGTTGTCCAGGAAGTAATTAACAGTTGGAATTTTACCTGTAGTGTATGGGACGTTTGCAATGTCTGTATTCTGTAACTAGCCAACTCCCAAGAAGCGAGTGCACAGCAGAGGTCAAGAATGAAAGTGACATACAAGCTGAAGTTTAAATGGTGATAATGGCATGCTAAAGGCCATTTGTAAACAGAGGCTGACAATTAAATTACTATCTCATTGAGACTGCTATCAGTCAGCGCTCAGGGTGAAGAAATATTGGCCAGCTCCTTCATCCTCAGCAGCAACCCTCTGAATGCACCAGCTGTGAAGGCTGCTTGCACCCCTGTGTGTGGTGATTTACCCTCCCATTTCATTAAGCTGCTTGCAGTCCTTAGTTGAATGGTAGTCTTGGAGGCAGGTTCTGAATTTGATACCTTCTGGAAAATTGAATGGGAAACATTCAGTCCGTTTGTACGTCTTGGTTTATTTCCTGAGAGAATTCTTCAATGTAATTGGCCACGTGTTCTCTTTGATGAGATCACAGTTGCTGGAAACTCCTTTGACTTGGCAAAAGATTCTCTGTATATCTCTCCTCCTCTAATAATTGTTAATACTAATACTCTCTTGAGTTTAAAAAGCAAAGAGTTACTTCCCCTGAGTTCAGATATAGTTGCCTCTGCAAAAGTCAGGATGGAGATAGGAGTAGGGTGAATGTCACAATGGGGAAGGGACACCCCAGTGGTGGGAGTGAATGGTGGAAGAGAAGGAGTGGGGTTTTGTTGGAGAGGTGAGGGAAGGAGGCAGACTGCCGTGACCTGGGAGATGAGTGCAGGCATTGGCATTGTCACAATCAGGAAAGGGGTCTGGGAAGGAGGATCCAAGCAGGCTATCCTGCTGGCCTTCAGTCCGCAAGCCCCAACCCTCATTATCAAAATTGAAGCCACCCTGTGAAACCTGGGAGGTCTGTAGAGTGGCCAGTGAGTGTGACAATATAATGAACAGGGAACTATAAATCATGGGGACAGGTAATAAGACAAGTTTAGAAAGATAGCAGGAGGGCTCACTGAGAGAAATCCTGAATGAAATTTGCCAAAATCGACACTTAGTGGATTTTTGATAAAATTCACCATAATACTATCCTTCCTCTAAGAAAAGCAGGATTTCAGGCAGCGTCATCTGGGTGCATCTTCTATCAAGGAGTGTGTTACTTGATCTAATGTATGAAAATGTTCAGTTTTTTAGCAGTGCAATTCTGTACAGCAACAAGCACAATAAACTGCAAAAACTCTTTTCTCATTCAGGTTGAGTTATCCACAATTGCCAACCAAGCTGGAGCAACTCTCATTAACTTGGTATTGAGAGCCCAGGAACTGGCAGCTAAACTGCAGTCTTTACAGGTCGATAGAAGGGATATTGTCTGCTTTAAGTTTCTCCTCTTATTTAGTCCTGGTAAGCAACATACTTTAATCTTATTATTAAACAGTGAAATAGAACAACTGTATGCTTGCATATTATCTGGTCAGTTATAGGAAATTATATTCAGTATGGCATGAAGTCATTTAACCAAACTTCCCCAAAAGGAAAACATTCAGTTTGAGCTGACCATCCATTTTGCACTGGTATGCTTTTCTTCTTCATTGAAATTAACCCAGGACTAAAATTGAACAGGTAGAAAGCTGGTGTTCTGTTGGATATTATCAGTTACCTGCTGGGTGAATTAAGTTACTATTTCTCCCATACATTCTCTGAAATCCTAGTAGTAATGTCACTGGCCTAGTAATTCAATGACCAAGGCAAATGCCTTAGGAAAATGGGTTCAAATTCCAACTGGGGGGAATTTAAATTGATTAAAAAATCCAGAAGTGAACGTTAGTCTCAGTTATGAATAACCATGAAACTATCACTGATTGTTGTAAAATCTCATCTGGTGCATTAATGTCTTTTAGCGAAGGAAAAACTACTGTCCTTACCTAGCCTGTGTGTGACTCCAAACCCATAGTAATATGATTGAGTCTTAACTTTCTAGGCCATTTTGAAGGAAAGTTATCAAGTTCAGGGGCAGTTTGGAATGGGTAATAAATGGCAAGGGACACCCATATCCCATGAATGAATTATTTAAAAAGAATAAAATATCTTCAGTTACGGAATATCAATAAGTGGTTGATATCAATTGTAGACACCTCTGCCCTACTAACTCAACAAAAATATTTTATTTACAGATTTGATCTGAGACCATTTGAAGTATACATTAATGTGTTTGTGCAGTCCAGGCCTGACCTTTGGAGTAATTTAATGCTTAGAGTAGCTCTTACTGTATTTAATGAATCATAGGAAGCTCCTGAACAAATGTTAATTATTTAAACAAATTGTCTTCTTTAAAAATTATAAAACACAACAAATGTGGAAATTACCTTTTGGATTTTGAAATAAAATATTTCGAATATTTTCAATATTGAAACCCAATATTTTATGACTTCAGGCTGTTACAAGATGGGTTGATTGCTATAATTCTTGCAAGTTTTCTCTTTAAAAGTAGATAGTGGTAGTGGAACCGAAACAAGCAGCCGTGTTTCGGCTTAGTACAATCGGGATGATTATGTCTGTTCTAATGTGCGTCAGCTGGATGACTTTTCCAAACCCGTCATGTCTTTGGGTTGCAGTTGTTGGCTTTTTAACCGCCAGAAAGTCTCTGGTAAAACCAGCTTTGTCTTTGTGCACATACCTATTCCTCTTAGACAAAACAAATATAACTGTTACTCAGAACATTTCACTTGATTTTGAGCTAAATTTTGGCAGTCCTGAGGGTGTCAAGGCACAACAATATTAAATAAAGTATGATCTAATTAAAGGTACAAAGTGAAAGCTTGCATTTATTTAGATAGGAACAAGAAAGTAGAAATAATATAAAGTGTCACAGAACCTTCCTATTTGGAATTGGTGGTATCCATAGATGCATTCGACAAATATTTCACTTTCCTTTTAGTAACCATAATTAGACAAACGTTAATTTTTTAATCACTAATGCTGTGGACGTGGCACAGACATTGAATTGTATTCCCAGATACTGTCCTTTTAATGTTTATGAAGTCTAACTTGTCCATTTTGGATTTATAAATATTTGGCTTTGAGCACTAATTTGTCATCAAACTTAACCTAATTTTTAACTGAAGAGGCATACAAACCACTGTGATTTTGCTGAGATTGGAAATTGTGTGTGCATCTGTGTGACATCTGAGTACTTCTGCCACATTTTCAACAAATATGATGAGCAGCTTCTCTCAGCAGTCTGTTAGAAATGACTGTCCATATATGCATGAAATAGAAGCCTTGAGTTTGAAGAAACGGTGTACTGACTTTGAGTGAACTACAGATTGTTAAATCTTGTTGGCTTGGGAGAAGAGATACAGGTTATTATTGAGGTAGTGTCTAAAAGTTATATTAAGACAGTAATGATAAGTCCCAGAATGTGGCAGTACAAATTGTTCTTCTCAATACTGTATCTTAGTTTAAAAAGTGGTGCTCACTATGCTGCCTTTTTATCGTGCCCTTTATAAGTGCCTCTCCTGCTGGTCAAACACAAGGTTGTGTTAAAAGGTTTGCAGCCCATTACACCCAAAGCAAGTCAGCATGGAGAAAATAAAAAAAAACTGTAAAATAAAGTTAAAGTCAGAGAATCAGCAATTTCAAAGGTCTGTGACCTGAGGTGTCTACTATTCTATCAACAGCAAAATAATTAATATAGATTCCACCCCTCACTCTGTCCCCACCATGACCATATTACAAATCTCAAAAATGGGATCTTTTTACTATTAAGGGTAAGTGTCATATGAGTAGTGGCACAATATAGGCATCTACCCAGCAGAATCAGGGGGTCAAGAAGTTGGAAGCACCCTTGATTCAGAGAAACTGGGAGCAGAAGTAGACCAGTTGGCCCTTTTGAGCTTGCTTCACCATTCAATTATAATGGTGGTTGATCCCCAATCTCAATAACCCCACCGCCCACTCCCCTTCATGCCTTTAAAATCCAAAGAAAATCTGTTGAATATTTTCAGTGACTTGGTTTCCATATCCTTTTATAGTAGAGAATTTCACATGTTCACTGCTCTCTCAGTGGAGAAATTTTCCTCATCTTCATCCTAAATCAACCCTGTATCCTGAGACTGTGACCCCTGGTTCTCGACTCCCGACCCACGGAAATGTCTCCCTGCATCTAGTTTGTTCAGCTATAGACACCAGAACCCTTCTCATGATTCTAAACACTGACTACAGACCCACTCAAGCCAATTTCTCCTCAGAGGACAATCCTGCAATCCCTGCTATCAGCTTTGTGAACCTTTGCTGCACTCCCTCTGTGACAAGTATGTCCTCTCTTGGGTAGGGAGACCAAAACTGCATGTATTACTCCAGATGTGGTCTCACCAAGACCCTATAATTACTGCAGTAAGACATCCCTTCTTCTGAACTCAAATTCTCTTGCGATGAAAAGCAATTTTTTGTGAGAGGTAAAGAGAAAACTCACCTCTTCAGTCACTTCTTCATGGCAGGCCTCAACAATAGCTGTTGTTTGATCCTATGCGTACTTTCTGACAGAACTCCCATGGAGGTAGAAAGAGTCCCTCAGCCAAACTCCCAAAAGTGACATTGAGGCAGATTATACAAATGTAATTGATGGTCAGTTAGCTCAGCTGGCTGGGGAGTTCAGATGGAGAGCAGAGGCCTTGCCCCATTTCAATATTATAAATGTGTCGTGTGAGTTCTGTTAACCATTCTGGCTAAGTGAATCCCTTTCCCCCTTACTCCATTTGTCTGGACTTCAGTGCCACTCTGAACAATTTCGGGTAGATTGGGACTGAAAATCAACTTTGGCAGCGACACAAGACAGGGGATTGAAACTCAACCATTCATATGCATTTTGGCTGATTTTGCTTTCTATTGGCTTTCTTTGCAGAGCTCCCTGACTTCTACTTGTAAGATCAGTAATATTGACTATAATCTATCAATACTGGATATCAGTGGAAAGGAAGTTGGGTGGGAAGATGGCTGATCTGCTAGTACCTGTTTTGTTCTCTTGCCCAAATTAGATTTTACTCATGCCCCCTTTTATGTATTACTTCTTTAGTGATGACGTGTGGTCTCCATTTCTCTCATTCCATCCGAATTGGGTGTATGTCTGAAACAAAAACAGAAAGTGCTGGAGCAATTCAGCTAATTGGTAGCATCTATAAAGAGATAAACATAGTTACCTTTTTGAGTCCAGTAATCCTTTGTCAGAATTGAGAAAAGCTGGAAAAGGTGGTATTTATGCTGATGATTGGGAGGGGGTATGGGGTGAGAAGTGAATTTGGTATGAAATGGTGCCCAGAGGGAGAGAGAAAAAGAAATAGGTAAACAAAGAGATTTGTTCCCAGTTTTTCGGAGGATTCTATATTATTATGGAGGATATTTGGATTCTACATATACGTAACCATTAGTTTTATAAGATAGCCAAAGAACTTTCACCCAAGCTTCTGCCATTATTGCCAGAAGGTGACTGTCCAACCAGTCTCTTTAAAATTGAATATCATGTAGGAAAAAGGAGAACTGACACAAACCTCATTAGCTTATCTGTCACACATTATTTCGTATTACCACACAACCCAGTCTACAATTGTCTCAAGCACCGCAAATAAGACAGAATTCTATTTGGTAATTATGTTCTGCATATACTCCTGCTATGCTATGAATCACTGCAACCACGTTTCTCTCCTGAAATGCCAGGGAAGAATGACTACGTTCTATACATGTAAGTTGCATTTCATCAGCCCTTTTAGCCAATAAGTGCAGAATGTCATCAAAACCAGAACTGAAACATTCAAGCTAACAAGGTGTAGAGCTGGATGAACACAGAAGGCCAAGCAGCATCAGAGGAGCAGGAAGGCTGACGTTTCGGGCCTAGACCCTTCTTCAGAAATGGGGGAGGGAAAGGGGGTTCTGAAATAAATAGGGAGAGAGGGGGAGGTGGATAGAAGATGGATAGAGGAGAAGATAGGTGGAGAGGAGACAGACAGGTCAAAGAGGCGGGGATGGAGCCAGTAAACGTGAGTGTAGGTGGGGAGTTAGGGAGGAGATAGGTCAGTCCAGGGAGGACAGACAGGTCAAGAGGGTGGGATGAGGTTAGTAGGTAGGAGATGGGGGTGGGGCTTGAGCTGGGAGGAGGGGTTGGTGGGAGGAAGGACAGGTTAGGGAGGCGGGGACGAGCTGGGCTGGTATTGGGATGCGGTAGGGGGAGGGGAGATTTTGAAGCTTGTGAAGTCCACATTGATACCTTTGGGCTGCAGTGTTCCCAAGCGGAATATGAGTTGCTGTTCGTGCAACCTTCGGGTGGCATCGTTGTGGCACTGCAGGAGGCCCAGGATGGACATGTCGTCTGAGGAATGGGAGGGGGAGTTGAAATGGTTCGCGACTGGGAGGTGCAGTTGTTTAGTGCGAACCGAGCGTAGGTGTTTTGCAAAGCGGTCCCCAAGTCTCCGCTTGGTTTCCCCGATGTAGAGGAGGCCACAACAGGAACAGCGGATGCAGTATACCACATGAGCAGACGTGCAGGTGAACATCTGCTTGATGTGGAAAGTCTTCTTGGGGCCTGGGATGGGGGTGACAGGGGAGGAGTAGGGGCAGGTGTAGCACTTCCTGCGGTTGCAGGGAACAGTGCCGGGTGTGGTGGGGCTGGAGGGGAGTGTGGAGCGGACAAGGGAGTCACAGAGAGAGTGGTCCCTCCGGAAAGCAGATAAAGGTGGGGAGGGAAAAATGTCTTTGGTGGTGGGTTCGGATTGCAGATGGCGGAAGTGTTGGAGGATGATGCGTTGGATCCGGACATTGGTGGGGTGGTACGTGAGGATGAGGGGGATTCTGTTTTGGTTGCTATTGCGGGGAGGGGGTGTGAGGGATGAGTTGCGGGAAATGCCGGAGACACAGTCGAGGGCGTTCTCGACCACTGAGGGGGGGAGGTTGTGGTCCTTGAAAAACGAGGACATCTGAGATGTACGGGAGTGGAATGCCTCATCCTGGGAGCAGATGCGGCAGAGGCGAAGGAATTGGGAATAGAGAATGGCATTTTTGCAGGAAGGTGGGTGGGAGGAGGTGTATTCTAGGTAGCTAGGTAGAACACCCTCGACCGTGTCTCCTGCATTTCCCGCAACTCATCCCTCACAGCCCCTCCCTGCAATAACAACCAAAACAGAATCCCCCTCATCCTCACGTACCACCCCACCAACTTCCAGATCCAACGCATCATCCTCCAACACTTCCGCCATCTGCAATCTGACCCCACCACCAAAGACATTTTTCCCTCCCCACCCTTATCTGCTTTCCGGAGGGACCACTCTCTCCGTGACTCCCTTGTCCGCTCCACACTCCCCTCCAGCCCCACCACACCCGGCACTTTTCCCTGCAATCGCAGGAAGTGCTACACCTGCCCCTATACCTCCCCCCTCACCCCCATCCCAGGTCCCAAGAAGACTTTCCACATCAAGCAGATGTTCACCTGAAAATCTGCTAATGTGGTATACTGCATCCGCTGTTCCCATTGTGGCCTCTTCTACATCAGGGAAACCAAGAGGAGGCTTGGGGACCGCTTTGCAGAACACCTACGCTCGGTTCGCACTAAACAACTGCATCTCCCAGTCGCAAACCATTTCAACTCCCCCTCCCATTCCTCAGACGACATGTCCATCCTGGGCCTCCTGCAGTGCCACAACAATGCCACCGGAAGGTTGCAGGAACAGAAACTCATATTCTGCTTGGGAACCCTGCAGCCCAGTGGTATCAAAGTGGACTTCACAAGCTTCAAAATCTCCCCTCCCCCTACCGCATCCCAATACCAGCCCAGCTCGTCCCCGCCTCCCTAACCTGTCCTTCCTCCCACCTATCCCCTCCTCCCAGCTCAAGCCCCACCCCCATCTCCTACCTACTAACCTCATCCCGTCCCCTTGACCTGTCCGTCCTCCCTGGACTGACCTACCTCCTCCCTAACTCCCCACCTACACTCACCTTTACTGGCTATATCCCCACCTCTTTGACCTGTCTGTCTCCTCTCCACCTATCTTCTCCTCTATCCCATCTTCTATCCGCCTCCCTCTCTCTCCCTATTTATTTCAGAACCCCCTTCCCCTCCCCCATTTCTGAAGAAGGGTCTAGGCCCGAAACGTCAGCCTTCCTGCTCCTCTGATGCTGCTTGGCCTTCTGTGTTCATCCAGCTCTACACCTTGTTATCTCAGATTCTCCAGCATCTGCAGTTCCTACTATCTCTGAAACATTCAATTCCCTTTTTATCATATTAATTAGAAAAAAATGACGAGGCTATAACAATGAGTGACTATGACACCAGAAACAGTTTCGGACACTCTGGAGGAGTTGAATTCCTGCTTGCAAAATCCGAGATATGCTGCAGTCCTTCCCACTTCCCAGTGTTGAAACAGTGGTCTAAGGGGAGAAGAGAATCTTTTCCCAATAGCACAAAGCATGCCAGTAAAACTATTGAAGATTGCTATGAAATTTGCCTGATTATAGCTATCCT
Organism: Rhincodon typus; assembly: GCF_021869965.1. NCBI lineage: Eukaryota > Metazoa > Chordata > Chondrichthyes > Orectolobiformes > Rhincodontidae > Rhincodon > Rhincodon typus. The sequence goes on along the minus strand of NC_063359.1, from coordinate 23,110,940 downwards.
GCTTCATTTTCGTGTCAAAATTATTTTCTTTGCTTCTGAGTCGTCCCCATGATTTGTCCACTGCATAGTTAATAAGATGAGAGAACAAACTGTTCCCAAGTGCCTGCTGATGGCAAGTTGAAAGTGCAAAGTGATAGCCAGTGTGATCTGCTTTCTGAACACCCTGCCCCTGCAGACAGTGGTTTCTATTGCCATGGGAATGGAGTCAAATATGTCTTCTTAACAAGCTTCCTGAAGTGAGGTGAAATTGTACCCATGGTGAAGTCTTTGAAGCTCTATCTCTATGTGAATGTTGTTAGCAATGTACAAATATTGTTGTTAATGGAACAATTCCAAATAAGAATATAAGGACAAATTGATTTCATAATTTACCTGTATGGAAATGTGGTTTGTAAAACCTGTCTTTTGAAAGTTAACTAAGTGCTTGATTTTCCACTTCCGGGTGTGGGAAGGATAATGGTGAGCACAATCAGACAAGAGTCCAAAAATCAGCTTCTCAGCATTGAGATAAACATTTGCAAGTAAGTCCACCCTTCTTAGGTGGTAGTGAGAAGTCTATCTGCATGTAATTGCATCTCTTTAATTACCCTACTGCCAGAATTAAGATTCCTTTCCCAATTAATGTCTTCCTAATTGAGAGGGAACATGGGAGAACTAAGTACCTGCTTTTTTGAAATGGGGTGGAATTCACAACTGGAATGTGAGGTCACCCAGATTCAGCTGATTACACAATGCTTATACATCTGCCTTCACTATTGAGCAGAACATTCCTCATACCATTCATTAAAAATACCATTTTTTTTCTCATATCATCCATATCAACATGTTCTTGTGATGCACTGGTAGTGTCTCTACCTGCAATAGGGTTAGGGTTAGCACCATGTTGTTAATTAGCACAATGTTTTCCTCATACTGTCCAATTTTGACTTCATTTTGTGACAAACTGAGTGAGAGGACATTGTGCTCTGATTGACTTTGGAGTTCACACCAAGATGCCAATAGTCAATAGAGATAGGCACATTCACTCAAAACCCATTGGTCAAGATACATTTTCTGGGATTGTAAACCATCACATTGCAGCTGCTGTATCTTCACACATAACATGTAGGGTGTTGGGAGAGGGATCCTCTGGTAGGCTTAGGAGGAAGAGAGGAGGGGAGGAGGGAGTGTCCACCTGGCAGTGGCTCAATTCCAAGGTGACATGGTCACTTCCTCAGGTCAACTTCCATAAGGTCAAGATGACTGCTGTAGCATGGGATTAAGTATAGTCAGGCTTGAAGGTAATCCTGCGGCAGGAGATATCTCCAAGCTTCTGTGGCGTTGGTGACACAAAGCATTCCCCTCAAACACATCAAAACAGGATCATGTGGAGTGCGTGCTGCTTGATCAGGTGGAATACTATCCTCTGTGAGGCATAACCTGGAGCTTCATGGGGAAGGATGCCCCTTTGCTAAGACTGTGTACTTTCACTTGCTACATTTGGAGATCTGCTGCACTTGAGAAGGCAGCTCAGTCTAGCAGTTCTTCTAATGGTCTTACTGCAAACGAGCTGCTGCAGAAGACACGAGAGACAACAATGGTTCTGCACAGCCTCCAGGGGGAGCAACTGCAGCTCTTGTACAGATTAAGATCTCCATAAGGCCCAGCTATCTGAAAATGAGAGCTATGCAGTGCAGAAGATGACTAAGCATGTCCCAAGCCATTGTCACACCAGTGCCAGCTGCTGAACAAGGATCTGTAGTCACAGCGAATGGGTGACAAACCTGTGACAGTTTTCCTAAAGGTATCAGCTGCCCTTCATTTCTTTGCCAGCTGATCGTTCCAGGGAGTGACAGGGGAGCTCTGTGGCATTTCACAGCTATCCACTGATCACTGTATCCAGGATGGTACTGTTGCTGTCTTCACAAGAGCTGCCAATTAATCTAATTCACCCCCCTACCGATGTGTGGAGGCCAACAGACAATGGCATCTGGGTTCTCAGTCAATGCTGGCTTCTTGAGGTCTAGCATGTAATTGGTTGCACCCACACTGTAATCAGAGCACGTTATCATGAACCAGCACTCTTCATGAAACCCTGAAAGAGATTCCACTTCTCTTTAATGTTCAATTCATTTGTGATCAAAGCAGCCCAATAATGCAGCTCTGCATTAGATATCCAGGGAACGCCACAATTCATGCATCTGGGAGTGGTTCAGGATGTCAGCTTCTTCCAGAGGCCCTCAATATAAGGATGGTTGCTAGACAACATGGGATATCCCTCTGCACTTAGCTGATGGAACTGCTAAGAAATCTTCAAACTACTGCCATGCTTTGACCAGGGCCATTGAAGAACAGGCCTCCTGAAGATGAGATTTCAACACCGGGACCAGTCAGCATGTGCCATGCAGTATACCCCCTGACAGGATGTCTCTGCACCCTCCACAATCTCAGTCGCCATTTGGGGTATGTGTTGGCTGAGGAGGTGAAGGGGTGAGAGGAAACCTCAGACAAGGCAGATGAGGGTGAGGAATCTCAAAGTGGGCCAGGAGGATTGTTAAACAGCTGAAGACAATGATCCAATGAGAGATCAGAGAGAATCTTATTGCCACCTGCTTCAAAGATGTTTGAGCTGGGTAGAGACGTTTTCCTTTCTTGGTATTATTTCATTTAGACAATAGCTGTCAGTTCTCTGCTTTGCCGAATGCCACATTCTTCAAGTATTGACTTGTATAGATACATTAAACATAAAAATAATAAAGTATTTTGTTTTCCTGTCAACTGGCTCTGCTATCCTCACCTCAGTAAAAAGTAACATGTGTGCACAAACCATACCCTATACAAACATTGATGCAAAAGCAGCAGTGATACAGTGAACAATTCCATTACATCACACACTTGGATGTGTGAATTAAGATTGTCCTTGTATTAAAAACATGAGATTCACATCAGGGAGTCCACACCCTGGTGAATACCATAGAGTTATTCTACATTCTGAGAGTGCTCCTTAAGTGCCTTACACCCTCACTATCCCTGCACTGCTGCAGAATTCAATCACTCTTCACCAAACCTTTGCAATGCAGGTGCCATTCATTGGTGTGCCGATTGATATGTACATAGCTTCCAGCAGTGGCATAGTGGGAATGTTACTGCTAATGCTTCTACTACTATGGGCTGCAAAGTATGGATCTGTCCCGTCAGTTCATCTTACATCCATCTTTCACGACTTTGCCCATTCACCTAATCAATCAATATCCTGTTGTAATTTTATGCTAAATAAATTCGGAAGAACTGCGGATGTTGTAAATCAGGAACAAAAACAAAGTTGCTGGAAAAGCTCAGCAGGTCTGGCAGCATCTGTGAAGGAAAAATCAGAGTTAATGTTTCGAGTCTGAAAGGTTAACTCTATTTTTAACTTCACAGATGCTGCCAGACCTGCTGTGCTTTTCCAGCAACTTTGTTTTTGTTCCTGTTGTTGTTGTAATTTTATGCTGTTGTCAACAGTCTACAATGCCACCCAATTTTGTGTTGAAGCAAAATCGGATATTTGACTTTTAATGCCACTATCCATGTATTTAATGAATATTGTGAATAACAGAGGACCCAACACAGATCCCTACGGGTCACCACTAGTGACTTCCTGTCAATTCGAACTCTCTGTTTCCTGCCACTCAACCAAACTCCTATCCGTAACACCATTAGATATGGGAGCAGAATTAAGCCATGACTGTGCTATTTTCTGCATCTGTAGATTGTTAAGATGCAAAGATGGCTTTAACTAGAGTGATGTGCTCTTCCTGTCAGACATGGGAGATTAGCGAGAATTACTGATGATTATGTCTGCAGGAAGAGTGTTTGGTTGCAAATCCTATCGGATCACATGGATTGGTTGGAGCAGCAGTTAGAGGCAATGAGGAATTTACAGGAGCTAGGGGGAGTGATGGATAGGAATTGCAGGAAGGGAAATAAACTTAAAATACAGACAAGTAGATGGGTGACCTCCAGGAAAGGTAGGAGAGGGAGGCAGATAGTGCAGGAGTCTCCTGTGGCTATCCCCATCTCAAACAAGTATACTGTTTTGGAAAATATAGGGGGTGATGGACTCTTAGGGGAATGTAGCACTGATAGCCAGGTTTCTGGTACCGAGACTGGCTCTAATGTAATGAATGGTACACCAGATTCCAAGCGGTCAATTATGATAGGGGACTGTCTGGTCAGTGGCTCAGACAGATGTTTCAGTGGATGACAGTGAGACATCAGAATGCTGTGTTGCCTCGCTGGCGCTAGGGTCAAGGATATCTCAGAGAGGATGCAGAATATTCTCAAAGGGGAGAGAGACCAGCAGGAGGTCATTGTACACATTGGAACTAATGACATACGAAGAGAAAAGACAAGATTCTGAGGAGACAATATAGGAAGTTAGGCAGGAATTTAAAAATTAGGTCCTCAAGGGTAGTAATATCTGGATTACTCCCAGTGCCACGAGCTAGTGAGGGTGGGAACAGGAAGATTGCACAGTTGAGTGCATGGTTGAGCAGCCGGTGCAGGGGAGAAGGATTCACATTTTTGGATCATTGGAATTTCTCCTGGGGTAGAAGTGACCCTGTATAAGATGGATTACACCTGAATTGAAAGGGGACTAATTAACTGGCGGGGAGATTTGCTAAAGCTGCTCGGGAGGATATAAACTAGTAAGGGGGAGGAGGTTTGGTGGTTGGGACCCAGGGAGACAGTGAGGAAAGACAGCTGTCTGAGACTGGTGCAGTTGGGAAAAGGAGCAAGTCAAACAGTCAGGGCAGGCAGGAACAAAGCAGAGAACGAGGTATGACTGATAAATTTAACTGCATTTATTTCAATGCACGAGGCCTAACCAGCGAGGCAGATGAACTGAGGTCTTGGCTGGGAACATGGGACTGGGATATCATAGCAATTACAGATGTGGCTCAGGGATGAACAGGATTGACAGCTTAATGTTCCACGGTTTGGATGCTTTGGAAAGATAGACAGGGAGGCAAGAGAGAAGGGGGAGTGATGTTTTTGATCAGGAATAACATTACAGCTGTACTTACAGAGGATATTCCTGGGAATATGTCCAGAGAAGTTATTTGGATGGAATTGAGAAAAAAGAAAGGGATGATCTCCTTATTGGGATTGTACTATAGACCCCCCCCCCCCCCCCCCCCCAATAGTCAGCGGGAAATTGAGAAACAATTTTGTAAGCAGATCTCAGTTATCTGTAAAAATAATAGGGTGGTTATGGTCGGGAATTTTAACTTTCCAAACATACACTGAGACTGCCATAGTGTTAAGGGCTTGGATGGAGAGGAAGTGATTGCTGGGCCTCTTGCTGAGATATTTGTATCATCGCTAGCCACAGGTGAGATGCCAGAAGGCTGGAGGTTGGCTGACATGATGCCACCATTTAAGAGAGGTAGTAAGGAAGAGCCAGGGAATTATAGACTGTGAGGCTGACATCAGTGGTTGGAGGGAATTCTGAGAGACAGGATTTACATATATTTAGAAAGATAAGGACTTATTAGGGATATTCAACATGGTTTTGTGTGTGGGAAATCATGTCTCACTAACTTAATGGAGTTTTTTTAAAGAAGTAACAAAGAGGATTGATGAGGGTAGAGTGGTGGCCGTTGGCTATATGGACTTCAGTAAGGCCATTTGACAAGGTTCCTAATGGTAGACTGGTTAGCAAGGTTAAATCACATGGAACATAGGGAGAACTAGCCATTTGGGTACAGAACTAACTCGAAGGTAGAAGACAGAGGGTGGTGGTGGAGGGTTGCTTTTCAGACTGGAGGCCTGTGACCAGCGGTGTGCCATAAGGATCGGTGCTGGGCCACTGCTTTTCATCATTTATAGAAGTGATTTGGATGTGACCATAGGAGGTATGGTCAGTAAGTTTGCAGATGACACCAAAATTGAAGGTGTAGTGGACAGCGAAGAAGATTACCTCAGAGTACAACGGGATCTTGATCAGATGGGCCAATGGGCCGAGAAGTGGCAGATGGAGTTTATTCTAGATAAATGTGAGATGCAGCATTTTGGAAAGGCAAATCAAGGCAGGACTTAGACACTTAATGGTAAGGTCCTGGGGAGTGTTGCTGAACAAAGAGACCTTGGAATGCAGGTTCATAGTTCTTTGAAAGTGGAGTCGCAGGTAGATAGGATAGTGAAGGTGGCATTTGGTATGCTTGCCTTTATTGGTCAGTACATTGAGTATAGAGGTTGGGATGTCATGTTGCGGCTGTACAGGACATTGGATAGGCCAGTATTGGAATACTGCATGCAGTTCTGGTCTCCCTGCTATAGGAAGGATGTTGTGAAACTTGAAAGTGTTCAGAAAAGATTTAAAAGGATGTTGCCAGAGTTGGAGGGTTTGAGATATAGGGAGAGGCTGAATAAGCTGGGGCTATTTTCCCAGGAGCGTTGGAGGCTGAAGGGTGACCATATAGATGTTTATAAAATCATGAGGGGCATGGATGAGTGAATAGACAAGGACTTTTCGCCAGGATGGAGGAATCCAAAACTAGAGGGCCTAAGTTTAATGTGAGAGGGAAGAGATATAAAAGGGACCTAAAAGCCAACTTTTTTATGCTGAAGGTGGTGTATGTATGGAATGAGCTGCCAGAAGAAGTGGTAGAGGCTGGTACAATCACATCATACAAAAGGCATCTGAATGAGTATATGAATAGGAAGGGTTTAGGGGGATATAGGGCAAATGCTGGCAAGTGGGACTAGATTTATTTAGGATAGGTGGTTGGCATGGACAAGTTGGATGGAAAGTTCTGTTTCTATGCTGTACATCTCTGTGACCTTATGTCTTGGCCTCTACAGCCTTCTGCGCCAATAGCTCCACAGATTAACAACCCTCTGTTTGAAGAAATTCCTCCTCATCTCCGTTCTAAATGGTCACCCCTTCACTCTGAGGCTGTGCCCTTGGGGTCTAATCTCTCCTAGTGGAAACATCTCCACCATGTTCACTCTATCTAGGCCTCTCAGTATTCTGTAAATTTCAATCAATCCCCCCTCAACCTTCTAAACTCCATCGAGTACAGACCCACAGTTCTCAACTGCTCCTCATATGACAAGCTTTATCCTGGAATCATTCTTGTAAACCTCCTCTAGACTCCTCCAACTTCAGAACATCCTTCCTTAGATACAGGGCCCAAAATGGCTCACAACGTTCCAAAAATGGTCTGACTAAACCCTTATACAGCCTGAACAGTACATCTCTGCTCTTGTATTCTTGCCCACTTGAAATGAATGCCAGCATTGCATTTGCCTTCCTACTTGCCAACTGAAACTGCATGCTAACCTTAAGTGAACCTTGAACTAGGACTCCAAAGTCCCTTTATGCTTCTGATTTCCAAAGCCTTTCCCCATTTAGAAAATAGTCCACGCTTTTACTCTTCCTACCAAAGTGCATAATCTCACACTTTGCCACATTGTATTCCGTCTACCACTTGTTTGCCCACTCTCCTAGCCTGTCCAAGTTCTTCTGCAGCCTCCCCACTTCCTCAACACTACATGTCCCGCCACCTATCTTTCTGTCATCTGCAAATTTAGCAACAATCCCATCAGTTCTTTCATCTCAATTGTTAATATATTACATGAATAGTTGTGGTCCCAATACAGATTGCTGTGGAATTCCACTAATCACCAGCTGCCATCCTGAAAAAGACCCTTTTATTCCTCACTTTCCTTCTTTTGCCAGTCAGCTAATCCTCTATCGATGCCAGTACCCTGCCCCTAACCCCAACGGGCTCTCATTGTATTTAGCACCTCTATAGCACCTTGTCAAAAGCTTTCTGGAAATCCAAATTGATCACATTGACTGGCTGTCTTTTTCTAACTTGCTTATTACCTCCTCAAAGAATTCTAACAGATATGTCAGGCATGATCTCCCCTTGATGAAGCCATGCTGTCTCAGTCCTATTTTACCACACATTTCCAAGTATTCTGCAATCTTGACCTTAATAACGGACTCTAAAATCTTACCATTGACTAAGGTCAGACTAACTAGCCCATAGTTTCCTGTCTTCTGCCTCCCTTTCTTCTTAAACAGGGGTGTTTCATTAGCCATTTCCAGCCTTGTGACACCCTCCCTGACTCCACTGATTCCTGAAAGATCACTACCAATGCCTCTAAAACCTCCTGAGCTATCTCCTAAAGAAATTTGGGGTGTATTCTATCTGGTCCAGGTTACTTATCTACCTTCAGACCTTTTAACTTCCCCAGCACCTTCTACTTAGTGATAACCAGTACACTCACATCTGTCCTCTGAGTCTCATGCAGCTCCAATATACTAATGGCGTGTTCCACCATGAAAACTGATGCAAAATACCTATTCAGTTCCTCCGTCATTTCTTTGCACCCCATTACTATTTCTCCAGCCTCATTTTCCAGTGGTCCAATGTCCACTCTTGTATCTCTCTTACCTTTAAGATATCTAAAAAAATAACTCATCTCTTATATTACTAGCTAGCTTACACTCATTTCATCTTTTCTATGCAACCCCCCCATTGCTTTTTTAGTTATTGTCTGCTGGCTTTTAAAGACTTCCCTATACTCTGGCTTCCCACTAATATTCATCACATTGTATGCTTTTTGTTTTGTTTTTATGCTACTCCTGACTTTCCTTGTCAGCCATGGTTGCTTCATCCTCCCCTTAGAATGTTTCTTCTTCCTTGAGATGGATTTCTGCTGTGTCTCCCGAATTACCCCCAGAAACTTGTATCATTGCTGTTCCACCGTCTTTCCTGCTAGGCTGCCTTTCCTAACAACTCTGGACAGCGCCTCCCTTGTGTCTTTGTAGTTATCTTTACTCAGCATTACATCTGATCCCAGCTTTTCCCTGTCAATCTGCAAGGTGAATCTATCTTATTATGATCACTGCCCCCTCGGGGTTCCTTCATCTTAAGCTCCCTAAAGAAGTCTGCCTCATTACACATCACCAAATCCAGAATTGCCTGTTCACTAGTGGGCTCTACCTCAAGCTGCTCCAATAAACATCTTGCAGACATTCCACAAATTCTTCTTTTTCTGATTTTCCCAGTCTACCTGCATATTGAAGCTTCCCATGATTATTATAATAGTGCCTTTCTTATATGCCTTTTCTATCTCCTGATTTATTTTCTTCCTCACATCCTGACACTGCTAGGAGGCCTGCATACTATTCCTGTCAGGGTTTTTCTTCCCTTTGCGGTTCCTCCACACAGATTCTATGCCTCTGACTCTATATCACTTATTGTTATCAATGTAATTTCATTTCTTCATGACAAGGCAACCCTGCCCCTATTGCCCATCAGCCTGTCCCTTTCATAGGACATGTATCCATGGATATTTAGTTCCCAGTCTTGATCCCTTTGCAGCAATGTCTCTGTGATACCCAAAACATTGTACCTGCTGATTTCAATCTGCACAATAAGTTCATTTCCCTTGTTTTGTAGACTACCTGCATTTAAGTACCTCACCCTCAGTCCTGCGTAGACTACTCCCCCTTCTCATAACTGTCTCCTTATCTAATGTGCCCGAAGTTAGATTCCTGACCCTTTCCATACTTCTCTCCTGTTACTTGTTCGGGAAACTTTTTAATAACCCCTGCTGAGCCCTCCCTGCACCTCCCGACCCCGACCTTAACTTTTTCCATAATTAGTTTAGAGCCCTTAACACAGCCCTTGTTATGCAAATCACCAGGTCTCTGTTCCCAGCATGGTTCAAGTCCACCCATCCCATCGGAACAGCTCCCATCTTCCCCAGTACTGGTGCCAATGTCCCATGAATTTGATCCTGTTTCTTCCACTCCAATCTTTGAGCCACGCATTTACTTCCTTAATCTTGTTGACTCTGTGCCAATTAGCTTGTGGCTCAGGTAGTAATCCAGAGATTTTTAACTTTTTGGTTCTACTTTTTAATTTTGCCCCTAGCTGCTCATATTCCCTCAGCAGCACCTCTTTCCTCCCTCAACCAACGTCATTGGTACCTACGTGGACCACGTGGGATCTTTCCCCTCCCACTCCATGTTCCTCTGCAGCCTGGATGAGATATCCTGAACCCAGGCAACAGGCAGATAATATAGTCTTCAGGACTCTTGATCCTGGCTACAGAGAACAGTGTCTACTCCCTTGACTATCTCCATTGACACCTACCTTTCTCTTTTCTCCCCCCTCTTGAATGGCTCACTGTACTACAATGAAATGGTCAGCTTGCCCACCCTCCATAAAGCCTCTCTCTCATCCACACAAGGAAGAAGAATCTCAAACCTGTTAGACAAGCTCAAGGGCTGAGGCTCCATCAGCACAACCTCCTGGATCTCACTGTCTGCCTTGCTCATAATCAAAGCTTCTTGTCCCTGACCACTTACCAAATTTGACATAGTTAATTTAAGGGTTGTGACTGCCTCCTGAAACACAGCAGCCAGTTGACTCTTCCCCCTCCCTGACGTGTTACAGTGTTCGAAGCACAGACTCGAGCTCATCAACTCAGAGCCAGACATCTTGAAGCACCCAACACTTGCTACAGATGTGGTCATTATCAACCACAATGGGGTCCACCAGCTCCCACATCATGCAGTTACAACACAATGCCTGCCTGGCATCTCAATTTTAATTACTTAGCTCTTAATTTGATTATTAAAAATTTCGTACTGGTCCTTTACTTTGTAGTCTACAAGTCTTCCCCCTATTTATCTTCAATCTAAAAGTAATGTATAATAGCTGATAGTTTAACTATCACCAACCAATGAATTTAAGGTTTACCTGTGATGCCACTTTCCTGTACTGGGCCCTGATCCTGGGCTTCAATTTATCCTATTTTTAAAAAAACCTTACAAACTATGAGCCAAAAAAGTAAGCTAAAAGCACCTCTTTCCCCTCTAGGCCAACTTGCCACATTGCCTCCAAATTCTCTAAACTTTATACTCACTCGGGCTGTGTCTCGCTCTGGATGTCATCTCACCTTCCTAATCATGCTCCATGTCAGTAATTTGCCCTCAATTCTGTGGGCTTCTAGCTTAGCTAACAGTCTTTTGTATAGGACCTTTTCAAGATCCTTCTGGAAGACTGTATAAACAACATCCATTGACTTACCTCAGTCCACCACCTTCATCACCTCCTCAAAAAGCTCTGCGGTTTGTCAGGCATAACTGACCTTCAGGAATCCATGCTGACTCTCCCTGATTAATTGATATTTTTGAGGTGATCAGTTACCCTATCCTTCATTATAGACTCCAGTAATTTCCTCACCACAGATGCTAGGCTAACTGTTCTGTAATTCACTGGTTTCCCTCTTTCACCCTTCTTAAAGAGCAGAGTGACATGAACAAATTTTCAGCGCAGGAAATTCCTGAATCCAGGGAACTCTGATAGGTTATAGTTAGGGCATCTGCTATGACAACAAATTGACATGTGATGCACCCATTTCCCACCTCTCACTCTTAAATGTTGTAGTGTGGCTTTGAGAACCCCAGACTTCGGATAGACCTTTTCCTCCTGGAGCTTGTGGATACACAACTGATTCCACCATATGCCCCCGGCTCTTCCCCTTGATCTTACTGCTCCCCTCGATCTTATTGTTCCCCTCAATCTTATTGTTCCCCTCGGTATCATCAGAGATTCATGTGTGACACCTGGACTGCAATCCCTACCTTCTAGGTGAGGGGGTTTGTTAACATGTGAGACTGTCTTCAGTCACTGACTTTGTGATTGTGACAGAGGTTCCAAGGTGAGCATCTCAGCAATCAGAATAGGGATCTGAGCATTGTGTCTCTACCTCTACTGATGCCACAGTGGTTGCAATATGTAGAACTGATGAGGACAGCAAGAGTAAAGATCTATAGTTGCAGAGAATGTGCACACGTCTGTTCTCATTGTGAGATTGGTAAGCTTCTGCTTTACATTTGAGCCACAGAAATGTTATTTCTTTCCACTACTTTCTTATTTTGACTATTTTCAACCGAGTGCTGGAAAGTGGTCTTGTTATTTGCAAGGAATGAAAAGACGTGAATTGACAACAGGCAATGGGAGGCCTTGAAACAGATGATTAACTGTTTGCAAGACTGCTTTGTACTGGAGTAATGTGGGTGGGGAGTCATTTTTGCATCTGGTTGCCATGTGGATGGTCTAAGCAACGATGAGAGCCATCTGAGGCAGCAATAACACTGCTGCTGGAATGCCGTTGGGGGCAGCATCACACGTTGCCTCATTCTAGTCAGAACAACCTGAAGAGACCAAATGCTCTGGACTTTATTCTTGCAAGTCCAAACCTTATTGTGTTGCAATGTTATGTGTTGAGCAACACAGCATGACCATTCTGGAGACTGTAACTGCTGTGTACTGAGGGCACCTCTGAGTCTGTTCACACACCCAGAAGGGATCTTCAGCATGCTGATAGATTGCCCAGTGATGCACTTGCTAGCCATATGGTTTCCACTGCATCCCTCCCAGTGATCAGGTTCCATGAGTATCATTGGCCACATTTTAAGTTGGTATCTCTTAGATCTAAGCAGCCAGTAAGTCTGCATCAAGAAGCAAGGAAATCAGGATTGCTGCAGGCTAAAAGCACCATTGTAGTTGGCCATGAATCTTCTGCACACCACCAAAAAGATCTCTATATGGTTTAAAACCAGCTGCACTTTGATGGAATGGAAGTCCTCGCAGTTATGAAAATTCAGGAGTGATATGGTGATATTTTAATTCCCACATGTTTGCAGTTGGTGGTACCCTGCCCCTGAGAGAAGCTAGCCAGAACTTCAAATCCACAAGCCTGCTCATTCTGACTGATGTCATCACAGGAGAAGTTGACACAATTGTCTGCCTTGAGAAACAAGCCGTCAGTCCAAATTTGTTAAAATAACCATGGCACCTGCTGTGCACAAAACCTTGCATAAAAGCAGGCCAGAAAGTAGCTGTGTGGTGTCAGTACTTGTTGGCATTTTTCATAGTCTTTAGCATCCTCAATTCCTGCTTTCGCTTTTACTGGTGAATTCCAGGAAACTCATGGATCCCCAGTTACATTGCAAAAGCCATGTCGATTTCACTGTCATTGACCTGTTAATGTATTAAAATTGACAATCTATTTCTCCTGAAAAGGTTCCTCGTGCAAATTGCTGCACTAAATGTGGAAGCTTATGGACTGGAGTGGGTTACCAGAATGCAGTCAGTTTCCCCAGACCTGCTCCCAAACCCATATGTTCTTGGATGTAAGAATTCAGCCCATGTTGTTGCTTATTTCTGTTTCCTGTGACAAACCCAATGTTTAGGTTAATATTAATATTATGAAGCATCCTCTCAAAAAGAAACTATTATTGAAATACAACTAAGAAAATATATCTTCAAATGACGTGTACGGCTTCTTCCAAACACAGTGAAATTAAAGACTTCACACAGAAAAATTTAATTTACACAAACACGTTTTTGATCACAAAAAAATTTGAAGGTGGGCTCTTTTCTCCCATTCAGGGTCATTTTCACCAGATTTTAACGTTTTTTTTATCTGAAAGCATTGTGTTGAGGTGTTTTGTATTTTCCATAGAATCAGCTGCAGAGGCAGGTTTTTTATGATGCTTGCAAGACATAATTACCTTCAACAGTGCACAGTTTTCACAATCAGCCTACCACAGCATTCACAAAGCAAAATATTTACAAAAGCGTGTGACATTTGTTGTCCATATTGATTTTTCTCCTAAGCAGGTAAGGAGATTTAATTAAAATTAGAATTTTACAAAAAGCAATATTTATGAAGAAGGTACATGTTGGCTTTGTTCTAAAGAAGCATTTAAAAGAGCCTTGACGAATTGACCTATCGTTCTATTTCCTGCCTTTCAATCGGGATGATCCTTTGCTGGAAAAGGCTTTTATAACACATTCTCTTAAGCGATTGCAAGTTAGCAGCAGCCTCTTGTGAACAAAGACCGCTCCAAATAATGCGAACAGCTAAAGAGAGAGAAATATTCCGAAGAATGTTGACAATTGTGAGGATGAGCTTTATATGACAGAGGAATCATTGCAATGACTTGCTTTGAGTTCATGCAATTTAGAAGCTTCTGTGAATTAATGTTTATTGTTACCATGGGAAGAATATTTGAATTTAAAATATAAAGGTCTTATTTGCAATTATTGTTTTAACAGAATGGAATTAATTCACTGAGGTTATGTGATTTTGACCAACACAAGGGCTCCCAAACTCTAAGGCTTTTGACTTTAGTTCTACTACAAACTTGAATGTTGAAAATTTGGATAGTTACTGAAACAAGCACAGGAATTGAGATGTCTGTATTAATGCCTGTTTGTTGCATGAATGCAGGTAGCATGCCATCTTTGTGCTGTCTGCTTATGTACATGTTTTCTGCTTGTGACCAGTGATAAATGCATAAATAGTCCTAAATCGCTAACATTACTTAAAGCCAGCCTGCACCTCTCAAAGCAGAAGTGCATTGTGGCTGGAGTAGATGCTGAGAGTCTTTTGAGAGCAAAATCTGAGGTTGAATGTGAAAGAGACTAGGCACCCATACTTTTTCTTGATGGTGCACTACATGGTAGAAGAGATGGAAAGGAGGAAAGGCTTCCTTTTCCTGCAGGGAACAGAAGGCCCTCCAGATACACAGTTTCCTGACAGTGTGAGGAGTTAACTATGGAAATCAATGCCTTAATTTTAATGCCAAGTACCTGAATGCAGTGCTGTCGGAAACACACAGACCGCATACAGGTGATCAAGATCAGTGAATGTGTCTTCAAATCCCATATGATAGTAACTGCATCTCTAGTCTCAGATACTACTAAATGCATTGGGAGACCTGCCAGGCACTCTGTGGTCAACATCAATGAACATGGGGGACACCAAGGCTCTCCATTCTGGAACAGGTCCTCAAATCTATTCTCAGACGAGCAGACTCACTCATATTTTACATCACAACATAAATGATTTTCACCAAAGATATAAGTTCTGCAGTGGGGTGAAGTGGTGAAGTTCAAACTGTTCCCATCTTGTACATGGATATCAATATTCAAAATGGTTTACAGGGTGTCACAAAACCATAGCACTGTATTCTTCAAAAAAATGACTAGGATTGATGAGGTGTTTGCTGTGGGAGTGAGGGATGAATGGGAGAAGCTAAGAGAGTGGAGCAGTAGCTCCATGAATCAGGAGCCTGTTTGCCTCTTTCAGGACAATATCACTCTTCCTCATCTCTGTCGATCTGCCCTTGCTGTTTCCTATTAGCCAGACTGTGGCCACCGATGCTGAGCAGTATGGTCTGTGGCTGGACTTATTCAGCCTAGTGTTACTTGAGACTATCCTGCAAAGGATCTCCACACTTCTCAACTGAAAATAAGCAGCCTTCCAATAGCCACGCTGCAGAGAATTCAACAAGAGTTCTCGGACAAGTAAAGGCACATTGAGGACAAAGGCACGGAAGAGAATACACAAGTGCCACTTATTTGCAATGTGGTGGTGTTATAGGATTCATTTTGATTATTTATTTTTGTAGTGGCCTTTACATTGCAGCCAAAGGGCATCCCCTTCAGAATGCCCTAAAGCCCATTTACATGATTGACCCTGGCACCCAGAAGGTAACATACCAACATGAAGGCACATTTCCAACCGCTAAGGTGCCTGTCTACACCTGGCACTAACAATCCCGTACCACTACTGTCCTTCCACAAATCTTCCCTGTCCCCCCTCCCCGAGCAGCTTGACAACCCACAATGCCGTTGCCTTAGGTGTGGCTGGCCTCCACAGAGGAACTGTCTCTCTCACCGTTTTCTAAAGTCAAAAAATGGTTTGTAAATGAAGTGTTCCCGGGGAATTCTCTCATAACCTGCCTTGGATCCCAGTCTTGTAATTTAAAATCAACCATTACCTCTCTAACTGCACTTCCTTAAACTGCACAGTGACCGTGTCCTGACACAAGCTATCCGTGACCCTCTCAGTTTTGGGAATGCACTGAAGTGTCACAACTGCTGCTCACACACCCAACACCTAGAGCTCAAACTGTATCAGCCAGGGGCCCCTCCTGCACACACAGTCATTCAGACTGTCAGGATTCCCTACATAGTCCAGGATGCGCAAACCACGGGCCAGAGCTCCCAGGCATATTATAACTAAATAGAACATGGATGCTTATTTAAACAAAAGATTTTCTAGTCTATACTTATGTTCTGACTCCCATTCAGGTCCTCTACATGTCTCTTCACTTCTCTGTGAAAGTCCTCACCTCACCCTCTCCTCTCAGTGACACTGACTGCCCATCACTGGGTCCTCACCACACCCCCTCCTCTCAGTGACATTGACTGCCCATCACTGGGTCCTCACCTTGCCTGCTCCTCTCTAATATATATAGAAAGCAGCAAAATAGAATTGTAGCAAAATCTCAGCAAAATCTAACCTGTAAGGTAGATCATGATCTCTTTAAATAATGCTGCTCAGGGAGCTCTTTTATCCTTCTTAAAGTGTTCAGTCATAGAAGCATAAGAAGAGACACAGGCTGGAGCTATGAGCTCCAAAGCAATATTATTGTTGAAGCAATGTCGTTTGATTTTTGACATTATGAGCTTCTTACTCTGCTTCCTTCCAACAGGTGTTACCTGTGCACCAACACTTTCTGTTTCATAGCATCTGCTGTTCTTTGTTTTTTTTTTCAATAACAGGACCGTGTGAGAAGGAAATATTGGCCTGAAGCATGACAAGGCAACCATTGTAGGCTCACATTGAGAAAGGGGGAGGGGTCCACACTTGACTGCTGGTGAGATCTCCCCCAGCTGGACTTGTTCAGGTTGCTGGTCATCCATGGAGGGGGCTCCCCTTAATGATCATGTCCAGACAGATGTGGAATTATAAACATTAAAAACACTCTGACCTTTGCAACCTCTACCTCTCCATTATGAATCAACTCCAACTGTCGCTGGTGGGCTGCTGCTGGGACATTTTCTTGGGAGCTCCTGCCATTAATCGGCCTGGCCCTTTAAAACCTGTGTCAACATGATTTGATCTGGCCCTGACTTTCGATTCCTAACCATGCACTGAAAGTCCAGTCCCATGTTCCAACATGGCTGTAGCTTTGATTTGTCAAGTTTTACCATTACCCAGCTGTTCTTGTGTACATTGTCCCCTATCAATGAAACCTAAGATCCTGTACTTTTACAAAATGTGTAATTATAAAGATTTGTTTGTGTGAATCCTTAAATCTCTCTTTCTCAAAATTTAACCATTTAGTAAATATATTTTCTTTTTGTTCATCCTCTCAAACCTTACCAACTTAAATTTCTGTGCAGTAAATGCCATCTGTATCAATAAAAAACGTATCAGATTAAAAAGTGCTACTGCAAAAACTGGAACAAAAATACAATGTTTCTTCCCCTGTAAGAATGCTATTCCCCATAGCTTCACGTCTAAATTTTCTTGAATAATGCTTCTCTGCACAGGCAGCATAAACATATGAAACAATTGTGCTTTGTATCACAGATTTTAAAGGGTAGAAGGTGAACCCTTATATGGGGGAATCGTTCAATCTAATGATGTCTCTGACAGTTAAATTAAAGTTACAAATTATCAATGGCCCATTCTGGTCCAACTCATCTTGTATATCTCAAAACGTTAGCTTAAATACAACCACTACGTTCATTTCTAAGTATCAATAGTTTTAACTGTATTTGACTTTGGGTTTGGCCTGAGTGTGGAAACTGGGAGTGCTTTCCTCTCGGGTGAAGCCCAGCAGGAAGAATATTGGGAAAATGAACTTAATGTGCAATATTTATATACAACAGACTCTGTTGCATTGAACTTCAAAGACCTGGGTCTCCAATACGGTGAACTCTACAAAATAATAGTATCATTAATGTAGAGAAATTGAATGTTGTTAAAATGTAATGGATTTGGATCATTTTGCTAACTGAGAAACATGATAAGTAGATTAGCAATGTTACCTTTCAAAAAAATTTAACACGTATACGTCTGAACTCAAATAACCATGTTACTAAACTCGTGCTAAATCCTTTCTGTCCCTAACAGATGTCAAGGTTTTAGAGAACAGACATCTGATTGAAAGCGTTCAAGAACAGGTCCATGCTGCCCTCTTGGACTACACCATGTGCAACTACCCACAGCATGGGGACAAATTTGGACAGCTGTTGCTGAGGTTACCTGAAATCCGTGCAATAAGTATGCAGGCAGAGGAATACCTGTACTACAAACACTTAAGTGGAGAGGTGCCATGTAACAACTTACTGATTGAGATGCTTCATGCCAAGAGAGCTTAAGGCCTTGATCTATGAACTACATAACAGCCACAATTTTCCAAAGGAAGGTTGTTGATTCCTATATAAATATATAAATACATATTATATTCCTTTATATTACAGAAATAATGTAATTAGAAAATAACAAATGATTTTTAAATATACAGAAGCTATGTAATCTTGGAATACATGCATAAATAGTATGTACAAAGTTTTTCAGATAAGAACTTTTTTCTTCCCCTTTCATGGTAAGAATTTTGACTTTATCTTAAAACAGGTTGTTTCTTTATAACCACAGCGCAGTCATTACTAGAGTCATTAGTAGTCGTTAGTATTTACTGCATCAATGAAACTGCAAACCAGCAAAAGAATGGCATCTGCATTTTAGAAAAACTGTACAACATGGCAACTTTTTGAACTGAGGTTACATGAAGCATATCCATTGGTAATGACTTAATGTAAGGGACTACAATTTCCATTTGTTTCTCTTGAAACAATAATGCACATTATTAAACAACACCTTCTTAAAAACTTCAAATTATAGTAAAAATGAATGTAAAATAATATGCAAAATTAAAGTCAGCACAGTGATATTTTTTGAGCCCTCAGCAACTGAAAGCTGAGAATATCAGGCTAAGAACCATTGTGTCTTGAAGATAAATCATTTGAGTTTGCTTTATACACTTCTGCAAGAAAACTGTGCACACTTGTACTTTAATATTTGAAAGCTGAATGCACTTGTATTTTTTTCAAAGAGTTGCAAACAGTTGAGAGTAATGTATTTGTTATTTTTATGTTTCAAGTGTGTTTTTCTGAGGGATATAGTAAATTGTGGAAGATGAGAAAATTACAGTTAAAAAACGTTTTACGGGAATTAATATTTAATTAGTACACAAATGCTAATATTGTCAATTTTTAACATATTCTTTGCATAATAGCTATACTGTATTTACAGTATTCTTGTATTGTGTTTTCTTGCATGTTTTCCCTCTTTTCCTTCTAGTGAAATAAAACTGATCAGATTTGTACACCAGAGGTGTTCCTATTTATAACTCCTTAAGTGCCAAATAAAAACTTTAAGTTATCCAACCCAACAGATAAAGGAGGTTTTGTTCCCTTTACAATGTCATAATGTTAACATAGCTACAGCTGTTTTGTGGGAGTCACCAATATCGCTGTCTATTAGAATGATAATTCATACAGGTGAAAAATTAAAATGGCACACACATGCGAACAAATTGGCTATGGTGCACAGACTCTGTAGTTGCTTGAAAATTTATGCTAAGGTTGTAGACAGTGTTCCCTCCCAGTGAATAATGTATATATATCAACTGGTGTTTTTTTTTTAAATCTATCATTTATTAACAAAAATACAAATCTTTTGTGACACAAAATTTATTATTCCATATAATGTCATCAGAAAACAACTGTTTCTTTTCCAATCACTTTTATTTAACATGGCAGCACTAGCAAACAGGTGGATCGGTGTCTGATTTCAGCTCGGGAACATATTAAATTTTTTAGTCATTATAACTAATGAAGGTTGAAACTTTTGTATTCCATCGTGATTAGACCAGCAATCTATAAAATATTTTGCTGTTTTTTTTAATTCCTCAAGGGAATCATAAAAGCACTGTCTGGAAAGTTGGGCAACAATATATTAATTTGTCCCCTACACTTATAATCAGCTACAAAACAATTTTTTTTTTACAAATAGAAATTTGTAAATCTATAATATGAAAGAATTGGGGGTAAAAGGGGTAGCTATTTTATTTAGTTCTGTTGAGAAAATTTGCTGAGGCTGTACTGCAATTGGGATTTTTGCCTACACAAAGCAGACTGCGTATTGTGCCTTTCCTTCAATGTGTCCTCGATATTTTACCAATAGCTGCAACTGCTATTCTATCAATTGTGCAAAAGACAGCAATGAGCTTTTGTCTCACAAACTGAATGGAAGATGTTCTCCAGTCATTGTTCAACTGTGAACTTGTGTTTTAAGTTTATTTTTTAATTTTGCAATTATTTTAAATTAATTAATTTCAACTTTTTTATGTGGTCTGCATGCATTTCATTGATACATATAAAATTGTGGTCATTAGACAAAAGTAACAGAAGTGCCAGTGGATGACGCATGTTCATACCTTCATTATAGAATTTTATTCAAGCAAGTTGACCATTGTGAAAGAGGAAGTTACATAGGAGAGTGACATAGAATTTCTTGCTGAATTATTATAGTTTTATTTACTCCTGTATACTTCACATTATGTATGTGTCAACTGGAACATTAAGAAGTGGCGAATGTTTGGTAAACTTTGATATTTCATTCAGGGAAAACAATTTGCTAGATTAAATGAAACAGCAAACAGTTACAGAATGTGAAAGGAAGGACCATTTCAAAGTAGATAGTAAAAGGTTCTCATCCTGATTGTTTCTCAGTTTGCTGATTTTTAAATTTCATAGTATATTTATTGTCATTTATTTTTATTCACTTTTTCACAAATGACTTAATGGTTAAATAAATCACATCACCACAATCACAAAATCCTCACAATGTGGATTCTTTTTACATTATGTCTCACTAAATTTGTTGAGACATCCTGATCTATTATTTTATTATAGATGTTTAGATGCCTGCTCTGTCATAGATCAAGAGATAACAAGGTGTAGGCTGGATGAACACAGCAGGCCAAGCAGCATCAGAGGAGCAGGAAGGCTGACGTTTCGGGCCTAGATCCTGCTCCTCTGATGCTGCTGAGCCTGCTGTGTTCATCCAGCTCTACACCTTGTTATCTCAGATTTTCCAGCATCTGCAGTTCCTACTATCTCTGTAATAGATCAATTTCATTTCTATTTCTGCAGAGTATATTGCCATGAAAAGTAAATATGTAGCTTTAGGATTTTTGCTGTGTTGAAACCAATTATAATGGTCAAATTATTCTAACATGACTTTTTTTCTGGTCTTTCATCATTTTGCACAGGCTTAAAATGGACATTTTACTGTATGCTTTACAGCTACTGGCTTCAATCTCAGGTTGAAGTTCAGTCCTGAACTTTCACTGATAATTTTCAAATATTTCGTTCTGAATGCATCATTCATATTTTTTTTTCTATACCAATCAGAGATAACTTGCCAATTTTCCAAATCTTCAGCCATGTTCCAATACATAAAAGTAATGAAATCTCATCAGTCATTACAATGTAACTATGGAAACTGCAATCTTTTACAAGTCAATGCTGTAAAAATTAAAACATTTACACAATGATTTTTTTCTTTCCATTTAACATTTTGAACACATCTTTGAAGTACGTAACATGCATCGCCACTTTCCTAAACAAATCCATATTGGTTACATTACGTAGACTATACCAACACTCAAAAACATAATGTTAAAGGACATTGTTTTGATATTTCATTAGGATTTAATTTCAAATATACTATCCTCTTACAATAGATGCAGGGTGGAAGGCAAGGGAAGAAATCAATGGTTTTTGGGAGAAGTGGCGCTGATGGGTTGATTGGTTGTTTCTCATTTGGACTTAGAATTTAATAATTCGCAACATAATTCCATTTGTTTGAAAGTTCATGACATTGTGAATTGCTATGTTCTTGTGGATGAACATATTACTGCGAAATAATTATATTCACTTAAAATAAATGCATTTCAAACTTCACGAAATATCAATTACACAATTTTAATGTGAATAAATTCTAACAGATTTAATGAAACCAAAGCCATTTCATACCTTCATCATCACCTATCATTTTGCTCCTTTGTTGGTAATCTCTACCCTTAGTTCTTTTAAAAATTGCTACTAAATAGAGAGGAAATTGCAGGATCAGATTGAATAATGGAAATCTCAAATTCATCAAATGTATCAGAACATTAATTCTCAGGATATGACTATACATTTAAAACTATAAGTATATAAAAATAACTGCTCAGTGAAGAATGTTTGATATTTTTAGAGTTTAAGTCTTCAGATTTCAAGGATTAATTTGGAGACCGATTTTTGTCAAAAACAAAAATAAGATCTTGCTTAAAAAATATTTTCTTCTGTACTTCCCTTCATCACAATTCAACATTTCTGGATGATTTATATTTAAGAACCAATACAACAAAGCAATGTTCTGCAACTGCTATCAGTATAACTATGTCAAAAATGTATTCTGAGCAATGTGTCTTAATGCATTGAAACATTTTGTTTTAAGTGCAACAATTTTAAAAGATAAGAAATGTCGACTAGTTATAGTGTTTATTATGATTTCATACATATATTTTGGAAAATAGTTTTTAAAGATATTTTGGAATGGCAACAGAGCAGAATACTTCATTGATTCTTCTAAGAATATCTGTATTTTAATCACTGCCACAAGTGACTGTGTTATGTAATATTTTCATTAAAGATGTATTGCAATAAATTATGTTTTTTTTATTTGCTTGGAATAGTGTATTAAGTATAGTTATAAAGAACACTGGGCTGAATCCTCTTTCTTTAGCTAAGTACGAGTTGCGTTGAGATTTTTAGAGGGATTCTCATTGCAAGGTGCAGAGAGATTTCTTGCCATATCTTAACAAATACATTTCATTAACTACCTACCTTGTTCCATAGTGCCACTACATCTGATTCTATTCCCATCTTATCATTGTTCCCACAACAACTGGCTACTCACTGGATATCTGCAAAGAGATAGGCATCCCTTGTGCCTGTGACATCTTTAACGGCCCATTGTGCAGCTGGTTAAGGACTGTCAGCCCAGAGCTGTCCTGCATGTTTCCTGACACTTGCTCTGGACGTGGCTGATGGGGAGACTGGCATGCCAATTTATGGGCTGTGTTCTGGAGGTCCTGCAGGACACGATGGTGCAGGGGTTGGATGTCCTCTTCCTCCAGGACCAGCACTGGAGGAAGAAGATCAATGACCTCTCTACCAGCAGAAATGACACCATCTCGCTCACCCCAACCCTATACGCCACCAACTCGGTATACCCTATGCACCACTTGCTCAGAACAAATCCCTACCTG
>NC_063359.1:23081142-23087685 GCF_021869965.1 Rhincodon typus | reverse complement strand
ACTCGGTATACCCTATGCACCACTTGCTCAGAACAAATCCCTACCTGCCCCAAATCTAACAGCTTTTCCATGCACTTTCATCTCCTGTAATCTTTTTACATGATTCACCTGTGGGACATTGCAGGCTGGGCAGCATTTATTGCCCATCCCTAGGTGCCCTCAAGAGCTGCTTTTTTCACCATTGCAATCCAATACCTGACTGACTCTCATTCCACCATAGCAACATGTGATGAAGCTTGACTGAAGAGAGTTTAATGGGCTTGTGTCCTATAGAGGTGCTATGTGATAACGTTGAAGGATTCTTAACTCTGTGGTCTTCATAGGCCCTCTTTGTGTGGGCCTGTGCTACTTTGATGCACATCTTGCTCACTTTGGTGCCCTGTAGCTGGATGATAAACTGTCTCTTCTATGCGCTGGGTGGTAAATTCCAGTTCAGAGACCAGTCATATGACAAATTTGCAACATTTGTACCAATTAAAAGTTCCATTTGGAATAGTGTTAAACATTATATCCAGCATTTTGCATTGTATCCAGCATATCAGCTGGTATGCCTCTTACCTAGTTCCCACTGAATTTATGCTTCACAAACTCGGAAGGTCGTAATCAGTTGATTTGTCGTGGGAGAATTCTGTCCAGAGGGGTCTTTCCCGGCATTACTGAACTCTGGATTGAAAGGCATTAGATTGTGCAGTGGTCACAAAACCATTATTTCATCCGTTTTGCCAACATCCTTGTTAACTGCCTGATCTGCAGTCAGAACAAAACTGCATCGTCAAGCAATACCTGATATTGCAGTCCTTTTTATGCTATTGGAAAGATTTACTGTACCTTTCATCAGTTAATGCACTGGCCAGAAATCCTGTTGCTGGGTCGATTCTTTAGTACAGTGAGAGTACAGGTTCAGGATGTGGAATATCACCAGAAGCAGTCTCTTTCCCTTCTTGACAATATTTAGAGTTCTACTCGTAAGATATGGAGTAGGAACAGGAGGTGTCCAGTGATTCATCAAAAACCATCTGTAACTTTGCAAAGGCACAACTGATTCCTAGCATTATGAGATCATTCCTCTAGAATACAAGTATAAATACCCAGGAACGATTTTAGTTTAACAGGCTGACTGAACGTGTTAGTAGCATGCTGTCAAAACAAAAATTCTCTGAAAATGATTAGTGATGTTTGGTGTAAATTAAGGTCACCCTTCACGATTCCATCCATAGTACAGATACTACATTCATGGAAGTATATCACCCGTACAGCACATTTAGCCATCAGGTTTATGGCCCAGGAGTCGCTTGACATCCCTTTTTGTCTATTTAAGCTTATCAGCTTAACCATCTATTCTGTTCTCACATATTTACTTAGTATCACTGCATTAAAGCTAATTACCTCTGCTATTTCTGGTGTAATCCAGTTGCACATTCCTTCTGGATAAAGACATTTCTCCTGAATTCACTGCTATATTTTTTAGAAATTGTTTCATTTTTATAGTTCTTATTTTGGTTCAGCATGTGTAATATCTTTATCTGCCTGCCCATATTGAGAGCTCTAGGACATGTATGCAAGGACATAGAGTACAAACAAGTGGATGAATTTTTATTACATCTACCTATTGAAACCCTTCCATTATCTTAGACAGACCTTTCAGGTCATCCTTCAGCTCTTCACTTTTTAGAGAGAGAAAAAACACAGCGAGTTCAAGCTTTCCTGATGGCTGTAACGTACAAGACTTTTTATAAATCTTTTCTCCATCATGTATCTCATGCACTAGAATCATTGAATGGTACAACACCAATATCACAGGCTTCTATCCTTCGGTTCAGTTTCTCTGAATGTACCAACACTGTTATACAGTTTTCTCTAAATAAATGATGGTAGGGGTGAACAAAAGGATATTAAAGTTGATAAACATTTTCCAATAGCTTTTTGAAGAGAAAATGATGGGAAGATTGTTTTTAAAAAACATAAAGGTATTGAAGGGAATCATTCACATCGCTTGCCTTTTATTTTCAATCTTTGATGATCACATTTGGAAGAATACAGTATAGAATCATCCGTTCCACCTTCTTCATACAGGCAAAGTTTTTAAAAGTTATAGCTGAGGGCATAATTATAAACCTCAACAATAACAGGATTCTAAGGCTAAATTAACTTACCTCTGTTTGTATCACGATCCTATATCAGTGAATTAACCTGAGAAACCAGAAGTCACAACACTATTGTATCATTCACAAAGTGTCTTTTGTTTTATTCCTGTCTAAAATCACTTTCAGAAAACAGCGATTCTGTCCACTGTGTTAGAATGTGAGCAGTTTCGATACTATGTAACACTATCTTCACCTATCACTTTCGATATTCCTGGCCTGAGGCTGCAGTAAATATCACTACATGACATTATACAGTGCTTAATATTTAATGTATTGTAAAGAGAGAAACTAGAAATTTAAAACATAGACTTCAATGGATTGGTGATCAGTATCTTCGTAGCAGTCTTGTTTGATTAGGTTCTGAGTCCCTGCTGCAGGAACATTGAAGATCTTGGTTCCATAAGTTCAACTTTTGGAAATAGTCATTGGTTTTCCTTCAAATATCAACTACAAGGTCACTCAGTGAAATGTACATCACCCCCATCAGAACTCCTGCATTGATGCTTCACACTCCTGCAAATCAACAGAAAAAATGAACATTGATATCAAATCATGGAGCATTACTCTGAATCATCCAAGATACAGTCTAAAAGCTTCCAACATATTCAATATTATCCACAGCTGGAAAATAAGTAAATGCTTTTCCCCATTATAAAAACGTTAGCTCAGTTGGTTGGATGCCTGGATTGTAATACAGAGAGACACTAACAGTAAAGGTTCATTTCCTACAATGGCTGAGATTGCCATGAAGGACTCTCCTTCCCAACCTCTTCCCCTTGCCTGAGGTGTGATGACCCTCAAGTTAAACCACCTCCAACTGTGTCTCTGATGAGAGAGTAGGACTATGGTGGCTTTACCTTATTACAAGGAAATTCTAAGTGTTAGAGGAAGTAAATGTAACACTAGCAGGAAATGCACACTAAGTGAAATAATTTATTTAAGTAAAGACTTATTGTAGATATTTTGAATCAAGCAGATCATAAAACTTTATGATACACTTCTGGAACAGGTGGGACCTGACCAAGAGATACGGACACTATCACTGCACCAAGGGGGCCCTTTGTCGATATTCTATATCCTAAATTATAAGAGTCATACAGCAAAGAATAAGTCTACACCAACCTAACTAAACTAGTCCCAATTCACTGCGCTTAGCCCATAGCCTTGAATGTCATGACATTTCTAGTGTTCATCCATGTACCTTTTAAAGGTTGAGAGGTTTCCCAACTCTGCTACCCTCCCAGGCAGTGTATTCAAGATTCCTACCACCCTCTGGGTGAAAAGGTTTTCCTCAAATCCCAAATCTAAATCTCCTGCCCTTCACCCTAAAATTATGGTCCCCCATTACTGACCCTTCAATTAAGGGGTACAGCTGCTTCCTATCCATGCTGTCCATGCCCCTCATTACCTTATACACCTCAATCAAGTACCCCCTCAGCCTTCTCTGTTCTAAAGAAAACAACCCAAGCTTCTCTAGCCTCGCTTCATAGCTAAAATGCTCCAGCCCAAGCAACATCCAGGTAAATCTCCTCTGAACCCCCTCCAGTGCAATCACATCCTTCCTACAGTGCAATGACCAGAACTGCACACAGCTGTGGCCTAACCACAGTTTTGTACAGCTCCAACATAACCTCATTCCTTTTATCATTGCTATAGGGGAGGCAATGACATAATGGTTATGATCATTGGATTGTTAATCCAGAGACCCAGATAATGTTCTGCGGACCCAGGTTTGATGGCAGATAATGGAATTTGAATTCAATAAACATATCTTGAATTAAGAATCTAATGATGACCATGAATCCATTGTTGATTGTCGGAAAAACCCATCTGGTTCACTAATGTCCTTTAAGGAAGGAAACTGCCATCCTTACCTGGTCTGGCCTACATGTAACTCCAGGCCCACAGCAATGTGGTTGACTCTGACCTGCGCTCTGGGCAATTAGGGATGGGCAATAAATGCTGCCTGGCCAACGATGCCCTCATCCCATTAATGAATAAAAAAAAACTATGCCATGATTAATAAAGTCGTGTTCTAAATTGAAATAAACGTCATTAAATTCTTAGTCACAGAGGTATCTAGCTGTTTACCCTTGTCAATCCTGGTTTAACAATCAGGACCAACAAATGTGCTGATTACTCAGTCCTCAACAAGTATACGTCTGAACCAGTGAGCAAGGAAGTTATTTTGAACTTTTTAGGACACCTGCTCAGCATCAGCTGGCGTATTAGACCAGTTCTGGGCATCATACTTCAACATGGATCTGAAGACCTTGGAGAGGGCACAGAAAAAAATTGTTCCAGGGATGAGGAACTTCAGTAATGAAGATAGATTGGACTGTTTAACTTGAAGAACAGAAGGCTGTAAGGAGGTTTGATTATAAGGTGTAGCTCTGGAGGAACACAGCAGGCCAGGCAGCATCAGAAGAGCAGGAAAGCTGACGTTTCGGGTCTGGACCCTTCTTCAGATTTTCTGTCAGCTTCCCTGCTCCTCTGATGCTGCCTGTCCTGCTGTGTTCATCCAGCTCTACACCTTGTTATCTCAGACTCCAGCATCAGCAGTTCTTATTATCTCCGAAGGAGGTTTGATTGATGTATTCGAAATCATGAAGTGTTAGAACAGAGAAGATAGTGAGAAACCGCTCTCACTCATGAAAGGATAAAAATAAGAGGAGCAGATTTAAAGTAATTGGTAAAAGAAGCTGAAAAGAGACAATGGGGAAAACCTTTCTGCAGTGAGTAGGTAAGGTTTGGAATGCACTACCTGACAGTGTGTTTGAGACAGATTGAATTGAGGCATTCAAAGGTGAAGTTAGCTTGTTATCTGAAAAGGGAGAACATGCCAGGTTATGTGGACAGGAAAGGTTATTACAAATAAAACCTGCTCAACTGCCTGCTTCCTGTGCTAGAAGAACAGAGTCATAATGTGGATACTGTCCATCAAGAGGCACGGTGGCCATGATTGCCACAACAAGACAAATTCAAGGAAAGCCATGATCTTCACCAACAGATCCACCACAGACCCAATACAGGTGTAAACTGTGAGCAAGCAAAGTTGTGTCATCACACTGATGGTCTCCTCCATCTTCACTGCAACACTCTGCCCCATATCCATAGGGCTTTCTGTTGGAGTGGAGCTTCTATATAGGACAGGCAGGAAACAGTTCAATCAATGCCACCTCTAGTTTAGAACCAAGATCACTGCAACCTCAGTCAATGAGCTGCAGGACACAGATGGCATTTGCGTGTGTACACATTCAGACGCTAAGCTCCAAACTACTGTAAGTGTACTCACAGAGGCATGTGGCTCAGATGGTGATGATTTCGTATGTGTAACAAGTATGTTGCCATCACTAGCTAATTAGCTTTTTGGTTAGCCTTGGAAAAGATTGCTAGTGGGTTGACATGTCTTCTGTGTCTTTCTAAACGTTTGCAGAATTTTTGTCATCAAATTGTGCCAATTCATTTGGATTTTATTCACAACAATTTTCAGCTTTGGTAATTAGTTTATTCTCTGCACTCATCCAAGTTGTAATTGAGACATGTATTATAATAATAATAATAAGCAAGCCTTGTGAAATCACTCTTATTTTTGTAAGCGATTTTGTTTTGAAAGTATTCTAATTTTGTTAACAACACAGATAAAATGTGTGTTATATAAAGATGTCTTTAGCCTAGATTTTCTGATATGGATGCAGTTTAGTCCTAAATAGCATGAAATAGTGTTTTCATTGACATTAGTGGTAAAAATATCCAATGTGTTGTCTTTCTGGAAAGCTCACTGACCACTTTGTGTTATTACTTAGAATTTGCCAAATTTTCCAAGGCTTGCTTATTATTATTATTATAATACATGTCTCAATTACAACTTGGATGAGTGCAGAGAATAAACTAATTACCAAAGCTGAAAATTGTTGTGAATAAAATCCAAATGAATTGGCACAATTTGATGACAAAAATTCTGCAAACGTTTAGAAAGACACAGAAGACATGTCAACCCACTAGCAATCTTTTCCAAGGCTAACCAAGTGAGCTATTAAGAATTGGTCAACAAAACTAAAGGGAAAGGAAAATTAAAGTGCAAGCATGTGTCTGCAATCAAGAAACAGGGTTACCCAATACCCAAACCACTTGGTTGTTGGAGTGGATATAGATCTAATTTTAATAGCAGTGGATATGCCAGCCCTGCCCTGCATTAGTTTTAGCAGCAGATGGTTGACTCTGTACTTGGTTCTAACATTATCAAGGTCCTGTAAAGAGAATTCATATGAAGTAGGTGTCACAGGATCTATATAGATACAATACACTAATTTCTTGCCAAAGGAAGATACATTCTTATCTGTTTGCAAAACAAGTGAGCAAGCATGGATAACAAGGTGTAGAGCTGGATGAACACAGC
>NC_063359.1:23062733-23080742 GCF_021869965.1 Rhincodon typus | reverse complement strand
TAGGCCCAAAACGTCAGCCTTCCTGCTCCTCTGATGCTGCTTGGCCTTCTGTGTTCATCCAGCTCTACACCTCATTATCTCAGATTCTCCAGCATCTGCAGTTCCTACTATCTCTGAAGCAAGCACGGATCCTGAGTGCAGTGAGGTCTTAGCAACATTCAGACTTGACTGAATAAGTGGCAAGTAACATTCCCACCACACAAGCTGCAGGCAATGAACATCTTCAAGAAAGCATAAATACTAGAGTGTACCAATCCCACACTCCAATGCTGACACCCAGCACAGTTTGTGGGGTCAAAGCAAAATCTCTTTGCCGATCATTTGTAGATGCTTAGATCACATCTGGCCAAGGTGTATACCACAGTACCCCTGGTCACAATAATACCTAGAGTACACCAAACTGGTTCAGTTTTTGGGCACTCTTTGGAAATAGCAGTCCTAAGTACTTGGAGGTTCTTTATCACCAGTTAGGCATATTGAATAACTGGCTTCATATAGACAGCGGGCCTCCTGCCTATAACATGTACACCAAACATTCAAAGAAAGGATGTATCCTAGGAAAAGAAAAGCAAAGGCAGACAGAAGAGAAAATTCACTTGATTCAGTTTTAAATTTATAAAACCAAACTAAATTCCTCTAACATCAAATACATTATAAAAGGACCATCAATTTGTAAAACTGAAAATCTTATTGATGATTACTTTGAGGTGAAATTTGTCTGGAACATATCTTCCTTACTGTTACTTTTCACTCCGTCTACTTATATTTTCCATAGGGATCAACCACAAAGGATATTGGACAGTGTGCAAAACGAGTTTCTGAGGCACTATCAAACATTTTGCAGCCCTGTCCAAGATTAATGTTATCGCCCATTGAAAACAGCAGTGCTTCCTCAGGTTATAATAGCGAACCTTAACCAAAGCTGTGGTTTAGTAAATTGTAGAGTCCACAAAACATGTTTTCATTTAAAAAATATTTATCTAGATAAGTTTGTCATCGACCTGTCAAATGTATACATCACTACAAGATTAGATTTTGTCTACTTGTCAGTTTTAGAATTCAGGGTTCACTGTGAATTGTTGAGAGATTTAGTTCCCCCCATTACAGCAAGAAAGCAATGGTACTGTAGTTGGACATACCTGATACTCTGAATGCTGTCAACTGAATCGCCTAAAAACAAAATTGGTGCAATGAAATTCAACCAAAAGTAACTTAATATGTCATACAGTCACAATATATCCCATACAGTATATGCATAAGGGGACATCTTCCCTACATTTGCCCAACCAATTCTTTTTTCATAATTTTAAAAAGCTCTATCCTTAGTCTTTTTTCCAGAAAAGGAGCCATAGCCTTTGCTAATAGATATAACCTCTTAGTTCCAGTTTTGTTCTAGTAAATTGTTTTTCATCTTTTTGATATTCTCTGCATTCTTTTTAAGCTGAAGTCCAGAACTATTCGCAGCACTCCATGTGCAGCCTAACCAAGATTCTACAAAGGGTTAAAGTAACTTCTCTACTTGTCAATTCTAGACCTACAGAAAGGAGTTCCAAAGATAGGGTTGGAGTTTGTGTTTGTGTTGTATGATCTATCTACTTGAATCAGCGCTTTTACATGTATGTACCCCTCTAGGTCCCTCCATTCCTCATTCATGTCTAAATGCTACTTTCCAATGATACCTTTATTCTTCCCATCAAAACAGAGCACCACACACTTATCTACATTGAAGTTAATTCTATTGGTTTCCAATACCAAACATAGCTACTGAACCGTACATTGTCAGCGAATGATAGATTATTTTTTAATTCATAATGCTGCTAAGAGTAATGAACTATTCTTAGTATGACATGTGTGGTCGGTACTGAGTGCATAGCAAATCAGAAATAGGCTGGGAAAAGTGGGGCATTGGAATAGATTTAATACACAACCATTTCAGCTCTGATAGAAATATTTCAATTCCATTCTATTCTTTGTTATGTAACAGAAACATAGCTGTCTTGGGTCTCCTTTATACCAATTTACACTGGAAAGTGTATGCTGTCAGAGGTCTAACATATCTGACACATGTTAAGTTATTTTAATTCAAATTCATCTTGTAGAATCCTAAGTTACTTAATTCAAATTAAAGTCACCAGAAATTGAAAATAGATAAAATTTTTGGCAAAGGAAATAATTAAACCAAGTTCATACGATGTTTAAGCTGATCCATCTACAATGTTTTAATATAATAGTGCCTCTTGTTGCCAATGTTACTGGAAAAACATTTAAAATTCAGCTTTGCTCAGGATGAAAATTTCTGGTGTGACAATTTTACATAAATAAATTTTAATTTTAAGAATAAATTAGTGATTCAGTAAAATTACTGAACAATGCTTCGAAATTGACCACTTTGGAATTACTTGCAATGTGACAGAACTGTGAGTTTCACATTATTAGGAAAGAAGGATGGTCAGAGACTGCAATCTGATATTGATCAGCTGGTGAATTGAGCAGAGCAGTGGCAGATGGAATTTAATCCAGATGACTGTGAGGTGATGCATTTGGCGAGGTACAATAACGGAAGGAAATACACAATGAATGGTAGGTCCCTAGGGAGCACTGAGGAATAAAGGGACCTTGGTGTACAAGTCCATAGATCTATGAAGGTGTTGGTACAGGTAGACAGGGTGGTAAAGAAGACATCAAGGGATATTTGACATCACAGAGGAGCAAGGAAGTCTTGTTACTATTTTATAAAATATTGGTAAGGCAACAGATGGAATACTGTGTGCAGTTCTGGTCACCACATTATCAGGTTTCACAGGACAAGATACAGAGGATGTTTCTTGGGATGGAAATTCTCAGTTATAAGGAGAGACTGGTAGGCTGGGTTTGTTTTCCCTGGAGCAGAGCAGGCTGAGAGCAGTGGTGTTAAGGGTGGGGTTGGGGGAGGGTGTATTTGATTGAGTTTTACAAAATTATGAGAGGCAGAGACAGGGTAGATCATGAGAATCTTTTCTCCCTGGCAGATATACCCCTACAGGCCATAAATTTAAGGTAAGGAGTATGCGGTTTAGAGGGCTTCTGAGGAAACATTTCTCACCCAGAGGGTGGTAGAAAAATGGAATGCACTGCCTGACAGGGTGGTGCAGGCAGATACTTTCACAACATTTAAGAAACATCTAGATGAGGGAGGGAATACATAACCATCAGAAGGATGAAAAGTCCAGAAGGGGATGTGGAGAAAGTTAGAGAGATAGTGGAGCATTCACAACCAAACAAAAAGCATTGGAGGCTTTTGGTCTGGATGCGTCAATGACTGAGAAGAGAGTCAGCTGCAGATAAGCTGAGGTAAGGGTGCGGGCGGATGCCTTTTTATATGTAAGTCTGAGTGTTCTTTGTAATGGAGGAGATATGAATTCAGAAATTTAGCTTGGGGTTGAATAGAATGTCCAAGTGTCAAATAATCTAGTTAGTGTGTGAGGAATTGAGGGGGTGGATTAAATCACTGGAAGGTGTATGCATTTTGTGGCCAAAACTGAAGCCAACAATTTTGATTTTCCAAATGTTAGCTGGAGGAAGTTCCAACTCATTCAATATTAGATATCAGATAAAATCACTCTCTGTCACCACAAAGACAGTGGAAGTGTCACGAAAGGTGCTTAGGAGGCAGAGCTACATGTCATCAAAATACAGGCGGAAGATAATCTCAAAGATGTGATAATATTACAAAGGTGATAAGACAGAGGAGGTCAATGATAGATCCAATAGTAACAAGGCAGTAGAACAAAGAGCATCATTACTGCAGATCATCTGCCTAATTGTATGAGCAAGAGAGGAATTAAGTCAGGGTAATGCAATTGAGCTGGACAGAGGTTGAGGATAGTTACTGGATGACATGGATCCTGTACAGAGGAATGTTCATGCTTAATGTGATCCAGTTCCATTCTATGGTGGATGGTGAATGCAACTGCATACTTGTATCCTCAAGTCTTTGGACTTGAGGGAGCGGAGATAGTTTCATTCAGGGAGGGATGAACAGGATTGGAGATAATAAACTTGGTCCTTGGTACCTAGCCCTCAAAAGTGGAGCTGAGAAAGTAGCTGGGCAAGTTGAGAGCTGCAGAAGCCTTGTGACAAATGGAAGACTAAAAATGAAAGTGCAATCTGTAAAGGGGGAGACTTTTTTCTCCCTCCCCCAAAAGAGATGCAGATGGTGTACGTTTGAAAGGAGTAAGACAGGGTTCATGAGAAATGGCTTCATAGTGACTGACGCATTGACAACAGAAAGGCCAAATGAGATAACGAGGTCTAGGCTGTGATTCAGAACAAAGATTAAATTGAAATTATCTATCTCACAGTCACTAGCAGGCAAATAACTTTTTATTTTATTCCAGTTATGACTGTAAAGAAAATCAGAGTAGGTTTAGATCTTTTTTCTAAAACAAGATGTTACATCTCCTTAACTGGAGATGAAAGTAACCTGAACATACAAGGCCAGAAATGGTATGAAATTGGTTTTGAAATGTTCAGCTAAAAGATGGAAACAATCATTTTTCTTAAGAGTTTCTATATAAAAATGTTCACAAATCGTTTTCCAATCACCATAAACTATTCATAGCCAGTCAGCAAATGCAATAGCATCCCAAGTGTGATCACATGACAGCAGCCGCTGTTGAATGAAATGGGAGAATAGGGAGACAATATTGTGGTTGGAAAGATGTTGGATTATCAGTCTCAGCTGGAATGCCTGGGATAGAGGCCAAGAGGAGGAGAAAAACTCATGTGTGATCATTCTGCGTGGGACACTATGAAACAATCTGGGCCTCTTGCCTGGTGATTCTTGTAGACAACAAAATTCCCAAAACATGAAAGAAAACTAATTATCACTGCAGTTGCAGTTTAAAACTGTATGGTCACAGAGATGTAATATTACAGGGATCTGAGTGACTTGGACTATGGTGAAAATGTGGCAGAACCAGATGAGAAATTGCTCAAGACCAATCACGATGGTAGGAAGAACTTGCTCCATCTTTAATGCTTTCCACTAATGGCAAGATTTTCATCAGGCAGTGGTGAGTTGTCTATTCAGAAGAATTATTGCCTGTTAACCACCTTGTTGATGGTAGTACCATTAACTCCAATAACATTCAGCTTTCTTTCTTATCATATTACCAAATAAACTAAACATTGAGTAAACGGCGACTTAGAAACCACAGCAGGTACCTGGTTGACCCAGTCTGCCAGCTTGCTCCAAATGACTTCCATGTTGCACACAGCCAAACACCACCTTAGGGCACGAGCCATGGGCACTAGCCTTACACATCCCTCAGCTACAACTATTGGCATCCAATCATCTGCAAACCCCTGACAATAATCATGACACCTCTCCGATGCACCAGCAGTGCCCTGTGGATCCAGAGGCCTGCACTACACTTCAAGCTAGCATTGAAAGGCTGCAGCAGGAACATGTTGTTGTGCAGGGACAGGCATCCAGCTCAAACTGGACCACGCTGAATCTCAGGTCTGCTCACTCACTCACTCAGCACATCACTGGATGGTCTGTGTACGTGTGTGTGTGCTTGTGTGTGTGTCTGTGTCTGTGTGTGTGTGTCTCTGCCTGTGTGTGTGTGTTTCTGTATGTGTTTGTCTGTGTGTGTGTGTGTGTGTCTGTGTGTGTCTGTGTGTCTGTGTGTGTGTGTGTCTGTGTGTGTGTGTGTCTGTATGTGTTTGTCTGTGTGTGTGTGTGTGTGTGTGTGTGTGTGTGCGTGTGTGTCTGTGTGTGTGTGTGTGTGTCTGTGTGTGTCTCTGCCTGTGTGTGTGTGTCTGTATGTGTTTGTCTGTGTGTGTGTGTGTGTGTCTGTGTGTGTGTGTGTGTCTGTGCCTGTGTGTGTGTCTGTATGTGTTTGTCTGTGTGTGTGTGTGTGTGTGTGTGTGTGTCTGTGTGTGTGTGTTTGTGTTTGTGTCTGTGTGTGTTTGTGTGTCTGTGTGTGTATGTGTGTGTCTGTGTGTGTGTGTGTGTGTCTGTCTGTCTGCCTGTCTGCCTGTCTGCCTGTCTGTGTGTGTCTGTCTGTGTGTGTCTGTGTGTCCAGCAGACCCTGAGGATGCTGCACCTGATTCTCCATCGCAGCCACCAACTGCTCTACGGAGACAGATAGACAGACAGTCACCTGCTCGAAGCAGATGGGGCCCCATAGTGTAGCTGCCCTCCTGCAGCTTCAGGGCAGTGCTCTTGCTGTCTGCTGCTCCTGCTCCTCCCTATGCACGTGGACAAAATCCCTGACTGCTAACACCACAGGGTCCTCTGCTGCCTGGCATTCCATGAGCTTGGTCTCCAGCAGCCTTCTGAGTGCCAGAAGCCTGGGGCATTTCTTCCTTGGCCAGCTGTGGGCCAGTGACAGCGAGCTGCTCACCAGCTCCACATTCTCTAAGCTGAACGGATTGTCTGTGGTGTCTCTATCAGAGTTGGGGGAGGGGGGTGCAGGAGGCAGCTTTGCCAATACTTCCTCTGAGTCCCCACCATTCTCATCCTCAGAGATCAAGGAGGTGCCTTCATGCTGAGCGGCCTATTCTGCTGTAGGGGAGATGGTCACCCCACTGACACCTGCTAGACATCAAGGAGAGTAGGTGTAGCCGCCAGCGGTCTGAAATAAATGACAAATGTGGTGAAATGAAGAGTGGTACATACATGGTCGGTACAACATCAATGTCTTCAGCATCACCATAGAGCGATCCTGAGGATCGCTGAGGGTTCTGAGGAAGGGTCACCGGACCCGAAACGTTAACTCTGTTTTCTCCTCCACAGATGCTGCCAGACCTGCTGAGCTTTTCCAGCAACTTTGTTTTTGTTCCCGATTTACAGCATCTGCAGTTCTTTTGGTTTTTATGGAGCGATCCCAGCTTGTCCCGAGAGGACCAGGATTCTCTCCACCCTGTGAGTGAGGAGTCAAATGACAGGCAAAACAACCCCACAGCCTAGTTTGTCCCGAAATGAGAACTGATGAGGTGAAAGTGGGTGGCACTGCTGTTAGCGCTGGTGTGGATTGTTGAAAGATAGTGAGGTGTTCTGAGGTAGTGAGGAGGCAGCACAGAGAGTATGCAGAGTTAGTAGTGTGGGAAGTTGGGGACGGTCATAGCCAGTGAGGGAAGATTTTTCGGGCAAAAGTGAGGGTGGCAGAGCACGAGGCTTGGTGAGAGGTCGGGGTAGTAGCAGAGATAAAGTTAACGGGAGGTGGCCGAGAGAGGAGTGTGGCACTTTATCCTGGTGGAGCAGAGAAGGAAGCCTCAGGAACGTGGACTCCTGCTCCGTACACCATCCCAGTTGCCAGGATTTCCAGGTCTCTGTCAGAGAATCACGGTGCCAGCTTCCCCTGATATGACATGTTCAGACTGGGTCCTTGACTGAGTGGGGCAGTTTCAGAATGCTGCTTCCTGTCTGGGTACACAGCGACCTTTTAAAGACATCACAGGTGCAAGAGTGCCAATGTTTTGGCAGATACCTGGTGAGTGGTGAGTTGTTCTGGGAATGGTGCATGGTAAGATTGGACCAGAATTGTAATTACTGAGGTGAGTAAGATACCTCAGAGAACTCGCCAGGCTACACAGTAACAAACCTTCCAAAAAACTCGACACAACTCGCTCTTAGCCAAAAAGCAATGTAAGATTCAGTCTTGTTGTCACAGACTATGCTTCAGAACTTTACTACTTATTGCTCTCTGTTCGGCATTTCCATTAGTTTTGATGAAATAAATCTGCAGCTGATTTTACCAAATGAAAACCATGTGGGAAACAAATACGTTCAGTGATCAAAATGACCCAACTCTTTCAGCACTGCAATCCCTTGAAATGTATCGCACAAGGAGCAAATCTTAAGGACAAAACATCTCCACTCACAGAAAGACAAAGCAAAATGGAACACAAATATGTCAAAGAATCATACAATCTGCACAATGTGGAAGCAGGCCATTCAGCCTACTAATTTCACAGAGACCCCCCTACCAGCGTCCCACCCAGACCCACTCCCCTACATTTTCCATGGCCAATCCACCCAGCCTGCACATCACTGGACAGTATGGGCAATTTTGCACGGGCAGTCCACCTAACCTGCACATCCTTGGACTGTGGGAGGAAACCAGAGCACCCAGAAGAAACCCACACAGACAAGGGCAGAATGTGCAAACTCCATACAGACAGTTGCCCGAGAGTAGAATCTAACTCAGGTCCCTGGTGCTGTGAGACAGCAGTGCTACCCACTGAGCCACTGTGCTACCCATATAGTTTTCAATTTTCCACATTCTGTCAAGTACAGAGATTTGTAGCTTTGAAATTGAAAGGTTTAAAAGGTAGAGACAGCATAAGGAAGCTGTGATAATCAGATATTGACAATGGGCTTTCAAAATGTACAAATCAATCGTAAAAGCTTCTATAGATATGTGAAAAGAAAAAGGTTAATGAAGTTAAATACAGGTCCCCTGCATTCAGAAATAAGGGAATTTATAACGGGGAACAAAGAGGTGAGAGACCAATTAAATACCACACTTCAGGTCTATTTTCACAAAATAAGATACAAATAACATCCCAAAAATATGGGGAATCTCAAGAACTAATATGTAGGAGGAATTGAAAAAAAAAATCAGAATTAGTAGCAAAATGGTATTGGGCAAACTAAGGGGATTAAAGTTAGATAAGTCCTCAGGGCTTGATAACCTCCACCCCAGAATACTTAAGCAAATGGTCCTGGAAAAAGCAAATGGTCATCTTCCAAAATTCTAAACTTCCAAAGTTCCCATAGATTGGAGATAGCCAATATAACCCTACTATTTAAGAAGGGAGGTAGAGAGAAAACAGTGAACGAAAGACCAGTTATCTTGACATTGGAAGTGAGAAGAATGCTGGAGTCATTGTAAAGATGTAAAGCAGAGCACTTGGAAGATAGTAACAGGATCAGACAGAGTCAGCACAGATTTACAAGGGGTTTGATAAATCTGTGGGAACGTTTGGATGATGTAACTAATAGAGTGGATAAGGGGAAGCCAGTGGATGTGGTTTACTTGGATTTTCAGAGGCTTTTGATAAGGTCCCACAAAACAGATTAGTACGTAAAATTAAAGGACTTGTGATTAGAGGTCATGTGTTGAAGTAGATTAAGAACTGGTTGGCAGGCAGGAAATTAAGAAAGGAATAAGCAGGTCTTTTTCAAGTGGTTGGCAATGACTAGTGGGTTACCAAGGGATCAGTGGTTAGATCACAGCTATTCACAATATATAGTAATGACTTAGATGATGGAACTGTGTCATATCTCCTATCTTGCAAATAATGCAAACCTGGCTGAGGGTGTGAGCTGTGACGAGGATGCAGAGAAGTCTCAGTGTGAGTTGGACAAGTTATATTAAGTAGACAAATACATTTAATGTGGATAAATTCAAGGTTACCGACTTTGATAGCAAATAAGTAAGGCAGATTATTATCTGGATGGCAGTAGGTTGGGAAAGGGAGAGGGGCAATGAGACCTAGGTGTCTTTGTGCACCAATTGCTGAAAGTCAGTGTGCAGGTGCAGCAGATGGTGAAGGAGACAAATGGTATGTTGGCCTTCATACCGAGAGGTTTCGGGTACAGAAGCAAGGATATCTTGTTCCAATTGTACAGGGTCTTGGTGTGACCACATCTGGATGACTGTGTCAGTTTTGGTCTCCTTATCTGAGGAAGGATGTTAGACCATTGAGGGAGGGCAAAGAAGGTTTACCACACTAATTCCTGGGAATGGTGGGACTGATGTTTGGGGAGAGACTGGATCAGTTAGGATTATACTCACTGGAGTTTAGAAAAATGCGGGGGGAGTCTCATAGAAACCTATAAAATTCTAATAGGACTAGATAGGGAGATGCAGGTAGGATGTTCTTGGTAGGGGAAGTCCAGAACCAGGGGTGTAGGTCTAAGGGGTAGGCCGTTTAGCACAGGGATGAGAAGAAATTTCTTCACCAAGACAATAGTGAGCCTGTGGAATTCTCTGTCACAGAAAATTATTGAGGCCAAAACATTAAAGACTTTGAAGGAAGATGTAGATACAGTTCTTAGGACTAAATGGATCAAAGGATATGTGGAGAAAGCAGGAATAGGGTACTGAGTTGTTTGTCAGGCATGATCACATTGAATGGTGGAGCAGACTCCAAGGACCAAGTGGCCTATCCTGCTCCTATATTCTACGTTTCTAAAACTTAGACCGATAAAGCAACTGACAGTAGACACCATCTGATTGTGGCCAGCTGAAGCTGTTAGCTCAAAAATTATTTACTCATTCTTCCTACTTCTATCTTTGGGTTTCCACTGAGAACTCTTAATCAAAGTATCAGCTTGAAATCTGAAGCACTCACACAAATAGTGGACTTGGTTCTAAGTAAGTACAACATTCATTTGTAAGATGCCAATCTGATTATCTTTATCACCTCATGGTACACGAGGAAGATCAAAGGCTCCCTGATGTGTCAGCTTAGACAATTATTTACGCTGCAAAGTAGTGTGAAACCCAGTCAATGTTGACGTATACAAGTGGAAATTTCCAGACCCAAATTGAATGTGGTGTTTCATACCCACCAGATTTAATGTGATATTAATTTTTCCAAGTAGCTAGGCTGTCAGAGCAATATATTTTGTTTCCCACACTTCTGGATATGAGACAATTTCTTTCCTATCCTGCCTGTACAGGTGGATCGGTTTACTTGTCTAGGAAGCACCACACAACATGTGTAGCAATGATCCACAAGGCGACTATGCTAATGGATCATCTTGGAGCATAAGGCCAATGATTACTCAAGGAGTTCACAGAAGACTTGTCTATATTTGATGTGTGAATAAGTTCTCTCAAACAATACTTAATGCCTCAGAAAGGTTGAACAATACACATTCCATCAGAGATGTCAGGGAAAGGATAAGCCCATTAAAAAAAAATGTAGCAGCATTAAGGCAACTTGCTTCGACATGAGAATTTGGCACCAATTAAACACGGAACTAATTACATGAAAATATTTTAATTCCAAGAATTAGAGACCTCCTCACAGAAGAGGATGAATGCCCAGACTGAGGAGGTGATGGCCTAGTGGTATTATCACTCAACTGTAAATACAAAAACACAGTTAATATTCTGGGAACTGGGGCTCAAATCCACCATGCTGGAATATGGTGGAATTAAGAATCTACAGATGACTGTGAAACCATTGTCAATTGTCAGAAAAAACCCATCTGGCTCACTAATGTCCTTGAGGGAAGGAAACTGTCATCCTTACCTCATCAGGCCTACATGTGACTCCAGACCCACAGCAACTTGGTTGACTCTTAACTGACCTCTGGACCATTAGGGACAAGCAATAAATGCTGGTCTTGCCTGACAGCCCTCATCCCATGAATGTGAAAGCTGTCAGGCAAGAAAAGTGTCAGGCAGCATGCACCCCCCCACCCCCCCTCCCCTTCACTGTAAAAGACAGAGTCAGGCAGCCTGCCCCCCCCACCTCTCTCTCACTGTAACAGACAGAGTCAGGCAGCATACCCCCCCCATCTCTCTGTCACTATAACACACAGTGTCAGGCAGCATGCAACCCTCCACCTCTCTGTCACTGTAACACACAGTTTCAGGCAGCAGCTTTGTTTCACTGATGGCACCTTACTAAAGGCAGTCAGCCTGTGTGAAAGGAGGGGTACGTGAATGGCATGGTCCTGCATCAGAGTCAGAGCTGGAGCTTATGTGGCAAATATATGGTTTAAGAATAAAACATTACATGAAAGGGAAAGGGGAGACATGCTTTGTAAAGTGAGGGTGGACTTCTGTCAATCAGAGGGCATTGCCATGGTCAGTCCAGGCACTTGGCCATTTCCAATCCAGGCGCGTGGCCATGGTCAGTCCAGGGGCTTGGTGATGACTAGTCCAGGCGCGTGGCCATGGTCAGTCCAGGGGCTTGGCCATTTCCAATCCAGGCACTTGGCCATGGTCAGTCCAGGGGCTTGGTGATGACTAGTCCAGGCACGTGGCCATGGTCAGTCAGGCAGATGGTCCAATGCAAGTGAGGGGACCTGCTTCATTACAGGCTGAGGTGATGGCTGCCCGGTGAAATCAGTCAGCACCATGCTGCTCACTCAGCTGGGGTCATCTTGTGAATTCAGTCTGGGCAGTGAGCCACAATGAGTCAGTGTGTGTGAGGCATCTCTGGGTTTCTACAGGAGGCTACCACAAGCTGAGGAGGAGGTCCAGGGCTTGGGTCAGGTAGCGTCCAGCTGCCCTTTACATCTGCTGCCTGAAACTTCAACCTCAGAAGATCCTGCCAGAGGCCACAGCCTCCTGGCTCCTCCCCACATAATGTGGCAAGTAACTAGTGCAACATCTTGCTTGCATAGATAATGAGTTCTGAAGCAGGTAACGGCATGAGGTTACTCAGCTCAGGCACTGGCCAACCAACCCAATGCCACAATGAAAAGTCTCACCCATAGTAAATAATCCCACAATAGCTCTGTATCCTATTTGTGTTTTCACTTGCAGTGCACAAAATATTTCTAAAGGGAAATATCCAAAAATAAGCATTTCTCAGGTATAACCAAAGTTTCAAACGTCTTGACTGCAAGGATAAATCATGGACTTGTCAAAATGCAACCACTCACAAAGCTCAAAATAATCTTCACCCTAGGATGTCCCCTCTGGCTTCTCTTTTGCTTGGTTTGTAAGACTAATTTTAGGGTTCAGTGAAACTCCCAGCCGAGGGACAGACTTTGTAAAACAAAAGTCTCATTTTTTAAATTCAATACACGAACAGCTGCCACAAATATATTTCTCATTTATTCATATATTTCTCTGCACTCCCGGAGGGAAATATCACAAAGAAAGAAACTAATTCATCTATTTAAAGCTAAACCAATCATATTCAATATCAAAACCTATCAAGATACAGAAGAACTAAGTATACAAATGCAACATGTTTTGTTCAGAGTCACAATGTGATGTTATTGCTGATACAGCAGTGTCAAGTTACAATTAACACAAATTGGGGTCACTGTGAGGTTTCATTAACACTCATCTAAAGACTGCTGGAAAAACCCTCAAGTAAATGGCACGTATGTTAGAGATGACATTTGATCTCCTTAGAGCAGTAACAAGTGAAGTTTAACACATT
Organism: Rhincodon typus; assembly: GCF_021869965.1. Classification (NCBI taxonomy): domain Eukaryota; kingdom Metazoa; phylum Chordata; class Chondrichthyes; order Orectolobiformes; family Rhincodontidae; genus Rhincodon; species Rhincodon typus. Next base: position 23,067,611 of record NC_063359.1, on the reverse strand, counting down.
GCAAGCTGCACATAGTCTTCAACGCCCCCAACTGTGAAGTTAATAATAAAGTCACACCTGACAGTTCCAAAGCTTTGGACAATTCCAGGGTTCATAGTTATCACAAAGTCACTTCAAAGATCCATAACAGCAGACTTCATGATAACCAAAAAATATGTACATTTTTGGATATTTCTTGTGACTGAACCATCAATGACTTAGAGACATCTCTTTGATCAGTTCTCAATATTATTTGCTAGTAGCACTCATACTATTTTCTAATTCCACCCCATTTTAATATTTGAAAATTAAACATGTTTCCTGATGCCAACAAAAACAGCTGAATTCTAACCTTAAATTCGATGGCAGCTCACAGTTGTGTTTCTCATTTTCAAGGGGTTTATTTTGGCCTTACTCATTCTTTCCCTTTTGAAGGTTCTGATTCTTGCTTGCACATGAAGGCAATGGACGTGGGGAACTAGACTTTAAACGCTGCTAAAAAGAGGTGAGAAATTAAAGCATTTCGTCTTGGACTCAGCAGAAGTAGGACATGAAACAGGTTTGAACAAAGAGGCTCCACTTTATAGGAGCAAATTACTGCAGATGCTGGAATCTGTTCTGAAAACAACAAATGCCGGAGATCACAGTGGGTCAGTCAGCATCCATGTAAAGACAGGAAACTAACGTTTCAAGTTTAGACGATTTGAATGCTCTGCTGAAGAGTCATCTAGACTCAAAATGTTAGCTTGTTCTCTCTCCATGGATGCAACCTGATCCATTGTTAGCTCCAGCATTTATTGCTTTCAGCACAGGCTCCATTTATGCTACTGTCAAGCCAGAGGGTTACATATATAAATACTCAAGACCTTGTTTTACATGGATAAAAGGAATTTGTACATATATTGCAGCTTTTTCAAAAAGGTCATGGATACTGCCAAAGTGTATTGCATCCCCATGGCAATATCCTCACCAATCAGAATCTACCTGTCTGGTCTGAGAATTAAGATTGACAGTTAATTGATCTTTCTGTATTCTCATATCAATTATGGCCCAAACAATCAGCACCCTCTTTTCACTCTCTATGAAATGATGTCTCTTTTCAAGTTTGCTTCCTGCATTCTAGTTCTAATAAGTGCAAGATAAACAGTTTCAACTGCTCGTCGCCTTTTGCAATGTTTAAGTACTGTGCTAACTAGATTTTAATCAAAGCTTTGAGAATGGGGATCTTGATCTTACCCACGAATTGACACATTGAGATATCGAGTTGAGGTAGATGTAGAACATGAGGTTCAGGCTACGCAAAACCATTTCAGCTCCCCTTTCAAATTTCAACTGCAGGCATTACTTTCCTAAAAACCAGGAGGGGCCCAATTTAACATAGCTTCATGACATCATCAACGCAGTAAAGTAAATTTATCAGTGACTGAGACAAAGGTTTGAACTGCAGAAAAGCGGCTGTCTGCTCTCCAACACAAGTGGTTCTTTTAGCACTCCCCATGCATGAGTCAGGAAGAAAGACTTCAGCCAACTGTACCAGCTCTGAGCAATGCCCTGAGTTTCTGCACTCAGCTAGTTTTAATTTGATTAGATGGCTGGGAAGACAGTAACCAGTTTGTCAGCTCCAGAATTAAAACCAAGACCTTCTTGTGTCAAGACTCTCTGTTTAACATCAGAAAAGCTCTGGTTTCTTGAGTGATGCTTTTAACCCAGGCCCTGTCTGTCCTCTCAGGTGGATGAAAAACATCCAATGACATTATTTTGAAGAACAGCAGGGGAGCTATTCTCAGTATCCATCTGATATTTATTCATCAATCAACATCTCAAAAAATGTTATAATCCCAGTGCAATTTATAGAACTTTGTGCACAAATTTGCTGCCACCTTTCCTACATTACATCAATGACTACATTTCAAAAGTAGTTCATTATCTGTGTTATGTTTTGGGACATTCTAAGATCACGGGACGTTATATAAATGCCAATCTTTAATTTGTTACAAAAGAATTGGATTGTATACAATAGGAAAACAATTGGAATAGCTGCCTTATAATCTATTGTAAGGTTGTAACACAATGAAGAAATTCAAATGCCAAGAACAAAACAAGCCTCAAATACCTAAGATCAGAACTTGAGGTTGTCTTCAAATCTTAGCATTATAACAAACTATTCAAGATACTTTTCCAAAAAAAGTGTTGCCTTCAGTGTGACTTTATTTCAGGTTTTGCTAGAGGGTTTCATGACATTTGACACTTTGCAAGGACATGGTTTGAGTAGTGCTGGTTATCCCTTGCTTCCTACCCAATGATCACTACTAATGTGCAAACTTGGAGAACAACTATCAGGAGACTTTTCAAATGCCACACACATTCGTTCCTTGAATAGGGAGAAGCAGTTCAAGTTTTCTTGCAACACTGCAGCTTGTCTGAATGTTACTGGATATCTCCTTACTGCCAATCTCACACGACCCTCACCAATTTCTCACCAATGCTCGTGTCTTTTAGTGCTTGGGGAAAGTCAGCCCAAAAAATTCACAGTGAAAAATAGAAGTATTGGCAACCATTAATTAAAAATGAATAAACTACAATACATATAAATTACAATATGGATAAAGACAATTTGCCACAACATGTCTAACCTGCTGTTTATGCCATTTTTTCTCATCGGCATATTGGCTGAGCCCAATATGTCTGAGAGAAACATTTTGGCTTTTATGATAGAGCGGAGCAGAATTTGTTGACCTTGTATAATATTTGTACACAGCTGCCTCTTAATCTCCCTAAGTTTCTTGTTACACCATTTTAATCTTCAGTAACTAAGCAATACTGCATTAGAGATTTACTAAGCAAGAAAGAAAGTTGATAATGGCTTTGTGACAGATAATACAGATAACAAGTAGCAGTTACAAACTATAATTTAAATTCACTTTAGGCTAATTGAAGAAATGTCCTCCTACTAAATATGGGGAAGTCCAAAACTTCTGTTTCCTTGACGCCAACTCCATCCCTCTCCTTGGCAAGCTTCATGTCATTTCTTTGTTTTTATATTTGTTCACAGGATGTAGGATCATTGGTTAGGCCAACGTTTATTACCCGCTCCTAATTGTTCTTGAGAAGATAGTGATGAGCCGCCTTCCTGAGTCTATGGGCTGTAGGACTACTTACAAGGCTGTTAGGAAAGGAGTTCCAGGAGATTGCTTTAGTTACATTAATGAACAGTGATGTAGTTCCAAGGCAGGATGGTGTGTAATTTAGAGGGGAACTTGTAGGTGGTGGTGTTCCCATGCATCTTGGACTGGACTTCCCCATCACTGACGATGGAAACATTTGTGGAACCTCTTCCTCCAGCAAGTTGCGGCAGGACTGCAAAGTTTAGATATGATCTGTTTGTTGTTGAATTGCTTATCCCTGTTTATCACTCACTACTTATGCTGTTTGGCATGCAAACAGCCTTGTTTTGTACCTTCACCAGGTTGGCATCTGATTTTCAGGTATCCCTGGTGCTGCTCCTGGAATGCCCTCCTGCATTCTTCACAGAACTAGAGATGATCCCTTGGCTTAGTGCTAATGGTAGACTGGGAGAAATGCTGGGCCATGAGGTTGCAGATTGTGTTTGAATATGATTCTATTGCTGCTGGTGGCCCGTAGCACCTTAGGGATGCCCAGTCTTGAAGCTGTTCAAAATCTGTCCCATTAGCACAGTGATGGTGCCAAACAATATGATGGAAGATATCTCCATGTGGACTGTGTGAAGGTTATTCCACTGATTCTATCACGTATGTGTCATTCTGTCATCTGTGACGAGCAGCTTGGAGAGAATAAGGTCAAGTTTGTTTTTCTCTCTTGTTTGTTCCTTCATTACCTGCTGCAAGATCAGTCTAGAAGCTTTTGTACTTGACCAGCTCAATCAGTAGTAGTACTACTGAGGTATTCATGATGACAGACATTGAAGTCCCAGAGTGCATTCTATGTGGGCCCTTGCTAACCACAGTGCTTCTTGCCAATGCTGTTGGACATGGAGTAGGATTTATTCATCAGCTAAGAAGGTTGGCGTGTCAAGGGGGTGGAGGTGAAATGTGGTAATCAGCGAGAGGTTTCCTTGCTCATATTCGATGTGAGGCCAAGAGACTTCATGGGGTCTGGAGTCAATGTTAAGGCCTCTGAGGCCAACTCATTCCTGGCTGTATGTCATGGTACACCACCTCTGCTGGAGAGGGCATACCCAGAGGTGCTAATAATGTTGTCTAAGACACTGCAAAGTATGTTTCTGTGAGTATGACTGGGTCAGTCTTTGTTTGACTAGTCGATGAGAGTTCTTTCCCAATTTTGGCACCAGCCCCCAAATGTTACAATGGAGGACTTTGCAGCTTCAGCTGCGTTGAGTTTGCTATTATCATTTCCTAGGTTAGTGCTTTGTGGTCCATCCAACTTCATTCCTTTCTTTAGGTTTTGTCGCTGTTTGATGCAGCTGCATGGTTTGCTAGGCCATTTCAGACAGCAGTTAACTGTCAACCATATTGCTTTGGATCTGGAGTCACACATCAGCCAGATCAAGTGAAAGTAATGGATTTTCTCCCCTAAAGTGAATCCCAGATGGGTTTTTTTTTACAACAATCGATAACAGTCATCATGAGATTTTAATTCCAGATGTACTTTTTAAAATTCAAATTCTACCATCTTCCACGGTGAGATTTGAACCTAAGAATCAGTTGCATGTCTGGAATCCTAGTCCAGCAACAACACCACGACACCATCTCCCGCTCAGCCTCTGACCTTCCCCTGAGACCGCAGTATTTATGTGGCATGTACATCTGACCCATATAGCTTCTGGGTATATGTTGATGTCATCAGTGCTATGAAAAACTGCAGACCTGAAATAATAAGGTGTAGAGCTGGATGAACACA
>NC_063359.1:23038497-23062333 GCF_021869965.1 Rhincodon typus | reverse complement strand
CGTCAGCCTTCCTGCTCCTCTGATGCTGCTTGGCCTGCTGTGTTCATACAACTCTACACCTTGTTATCTCAGATTCTCTAGCATCTGCAGTTCCTGCTATCTCTGCAGACCTGAAATGATAGCTTTGCTTTTCCATCCACAGATGCTGCCTAACCTGCTGAGAGTCTCCGGTATTCTCTGTTTTAATTTTGTTTCATTCATAAGACTGTCTGTTCGCTCCTTCACCACACTGCTGACAATGCTACCACCATAGCTCATCTACTGATGAAATCCTAATTCATCCCTTTGAAACGTCTCCATTGGAATATTCTACAAGAGGGGTTGGGTCCGGGGGGAAAGCTTAATTCTGGGAACTCATCCTGAACAGGAAACAGGAAGTGACTGAGTTGGTGAATTAATTGGCTAAGCGGCCAATCGCTAGCCAATCGGCCGGCAAGGGTATGGGATCATTCCTCTGCAGGAAACTGGGGGAAGCAGTACCTTGGCAGTGATTGCTGGGCTTTGTGGATTATAAATTCATGGACGTGCTGGCAAGTCACAGGGAAGTGAGTAAAAGTGAAATTCACCAGACTCACGTAGGAGCTTTCTGAAGGAATCTCAAGATGATCTCTTCTCTTATTGAAAGGAGCAAAAGCCTCTGAAGGTTTCCTAAGCTTGTATCTTCAGCTTGCCTGGTCAGTGTTATTTCAAATGAAGTGGATGAATGATAGGATGCTGGCCTTTGTGTTTTGTCTTTTCTTTTACATCTTGAGTGCTGACTGAACCATGGAAATAATGCAAGGGAGAACAAATAGATGAATTTAAAGAGACTAAGTGCTTTAAGGGGACACTCTGTACACATGAAGTAAATGATTTTCCCCAACAAATTTAAGTGAAGATTTTGTAGTAAATCAATCCTAATAGAGATTAGCTTGGGGACATCTAACTTCACATTGTCCCTTGGGAGTTAACAGCTAAGTGAGGTCAACTTGCTCACCTTATAACACAGCAGGAAATTACTCCCTGGTGGGCTACAACATTTACAGTGAGGCAACCAAGTTTACATTTGGGCAGCAGCTAGCACTAAGGACTGGTTATTCCATGTAGCTTTCTTTGCTGATCTGTCCTCTGAATAAAGCAAAACCACAACTGACTTTTCTAAGATGTCTGCTCCAACATCAGGATGTCACAACAGAGCACCGACCAGGAATTTCAGTATTAGGCAATTCCCAGGTTCTCCAATACAGTCCTCAAGGCTTTGCTGGATGCAATGAGGGAGAGTGTGGATATCACCTTGTTAGAAGCGAGGAAAAATCCAACCTCAGTGACCACAAGGCCATGATTGCCGTGAACACTACAGGAGACATTTAGCACAAATAGATTAAATGCCACACGCGAATTACTGACCTCCTTGGATCTGGTAAGGTGAATATGATCTCCACCTGATGGGACAGGCTCTCGGGCTTATAGCCTACAACACTCTCAAATTGCTAAGGAGCCAGAAGGCAGATGCTGTTCCTCAACGTTAGAAGGGCTTGTGCCCCAGAACGTGAACTGATCTCTTGGAGAAGCTCCAAGGCATGTTGATTCTGTGGATAGGGAACTACTACAACGTGCTGACTGTGAAGATTTTTAGAAGCTGCCCTCTTCCAGTAAGAGTACATTGCCTCACTGTCTTGTCTTTGTGGGAATTACCTGTGCATGAAACCCACAAAATGGCAGGTCTGGTGGAATTATTCAGTCTGTGAGGATGTCAAAAGAGTCTGCATTGAAAATTCAAAGGGTTCTTGATAGGGAGGTGTTGTAGAGACTGCAAGAGACTAAGAACAGTGCAATTACCTTTGCAAATTTGGAGCCACATAGGAACAGGAGGTTGTCTGGCAGGTCACACAATGCACCAAGCAATGCCCAGTGCATATGTTCATCAACATTCTTCAGTATTAGCCCTATCAAGGACCTCACCTGAGCACTCTGCATCAGAGGCTGTCTATGATTTTGTTCTCCTTTAGTCCTAGGCTGACCACAGGACACTGATGCCCAGAAGATTCATCACACGCCTTACCATTTCTCTGTGTTTCTAAGGTACAAGATACATTTACTGACCACTTCTTGACTGACCTAAACCTACATTTTTTGGACAAAATGTATTATAAACTAATGTGGAAAAAGACGAAATGAAAAATTCACACAGCAGCACTGCTCAGCTCCAAGGGTGTGACAGAGAAGTGAGGAAGGGGTGTAAATACAGACAGTGATTTTATCTAAAAAAATACTAGCTGGGGGGAGCATTTTTCATTAAATAAACTCCTTTCAGTTTTACTCTCCTTTGGTTTGGTCTGTTGTATTGATCAAAATAAACTGAAATACACAGCAGGAGAAACATTATGATAAATCACAACTCTTTGCAACATGTTTAAAGGGTTGCTGTTGCTGTCGCACTTCAAATCATTTATTATAAAGTTAATAAAATATGTGAATAGTTACTAAAATTAAAAACTAAATTACTAAAGTAACTAGCTCTGTATATCAAGTGCATTACTATTTGGCTGACAGTCAATAGACTGCCAATAGCAACACAACACAACAAACACAACACAGTACAAAGAACACAATAATGGGATTAAAGGAAAAGTGTAAGAAGGAGTACATTCAACATGAAGAACTTCTCCCCCAAATTCAGTTTGAAAACACTTCATTTTGTAGTTCTTTTAAATTTTTATTTCCGTTGCCTCCTAATGAGCTGCCATTTTTGATCACACAATCCTATAAGTTTCTTCTAATGTCAGCTATTACGTGTGCCCTTCCATAAGGTGTAGTGCAAATCAATATCTTTAATGTCTGGCCTGTAAGTAAGGTGTAAGTGATTGACACACACTAATACTGAACATTATTACATTTTCTAGTCTGACCAACGCCTGACCATCATTGTTACATTCTGTGAAAAGTTATTGACAGAACTCCAGAGTCTCTGAAGGAGGAAGAGAAAATCAAAATGATAGTCCTGCCTGGCTTACTCTCAAGTAATTTCTAATAGTTTGCACAAATATTCTCACTGTGCTTGTAACCCAGAAAACAGGGGAAAATTTCAAACATTAAGACTATCCCACAAAATAAAAACACTCCAGAAAATAATATCTTCTGTAACATTGGCCTTTCATCTAAGATTAATCAAAGTATATCTAATTGTTGTCCACATGTATGTTAACATTATTCCACTCCATCTCACCACCACTTCTCTTGACCCTCTACGGTCTTGACAGTACTCAAACTACCCATATTTTATGAGTATAAACTTCCTCTAATTAAATATAGGGATGACCAAAGCTATTGGCTTTGGATCTCCACCCAAGATTTGTTTGCTGGTGACTTATTCCATCAATCTGCTTAGCAACTGTCTGAGGCTCAAACAGACCATTTGTTACTCAATTATCATCTTTGACCCAAGCTGAGGTTCTGAATGCATATGTACTCCATCAATGACACCTACTAATCTCACCTCATATCACCACCTGACTTCACTCCTACATCAATACATCTGCTATTGAAACACTCACCCACGTCTTTGTTACATGAAACTCGATTATCTTAGTGCTCTCTTGCACTGTAGAGAAACATTTAATCATTGAAAACCCTATTACAGGTAGTTCTCCTATCATGCGATAGTTGCGTTCTTGTGTGACCTCGCGCTATAGAAAATCGCTTTATAGGGAAATCGCTGTAGAAGATCCCTATACCTGTACAGCATAAAGTTTGCATTATCCAAACAGTGTTGACTATTCATCAATTGTGTTACATCCAAATTGCGTTAAAGAATAGGCATTATAGCAGAACTACCTGTATACTGTTTCAACTTCTCCCTTGCCCTGTTCACCCATCAGGCCCATGCTCACCAAACTACATTGGCTCCTGGTTCGATAACGTCTCAACATTTTCACCCTTTCTTTTAAATCCCATATGGCCATGGCTCTCACTGTCTCTAGAACCCTCTTCCAATCATACAAGCCTTCACAATCTTGCACTCTTCCAATTCTGACACATCTCCAACTTTAATTGCTCTGTCATTCAGCTGCCCTAGGCTCTGGGATTCTATTCCTAAACATCAGCATCTCTCTCTCCTTTCTTAGGATGTTCTGTAAAACCTACTTCTTTTGACAAACTTTTAGTTATGCATTCTGATATCCCCCGCTGTGGCTCAGTGTCAAATTTTGGAATCACTTTTATGAAGTGCCTCGGGACATGTTGCTGCATTAACGGTACAATATAAATGTGTTTTGTTATTTCCAGCTTGCCCTCTCTCTCCACAGTGATGCAATTCTACACGCAGTGATACCCTAGTACTTTACTATCTGGCACCAAGAGCAAGTGACAATTGGCTACAAGATGACAGGAGCACAGCTGACATCCAAGCATTTGCACATCCAGGAGGGATCATTAAATTGTGAGGAAGAAACCAAAAAGATTTTCTCCCAGCCTGGTGCATCGAGGCCAATTGTAATGCCAATTGCTGCACTTGCTACGATTAATAAACTCAGCATAGTCTGACAACTGAAGCTGGAAATTTACTGGTATTTATAGCTGTGCATTGGATAATCTTGTGGAACTGCTGTAATTCATGTAACTTAATTTAGTTAATGAATTGACACCAGAATGGTTAACTTTCTATAGAATTTTTTTTATCAACAATAGATCAGAATTTACTCACTGTTTTGTCAAGAGCTAAGTTTTCTGAGAAACACATCACATCTTCTGCTCTATTTTCCCTGTTGAAAATCACAGATGCCCCTGAAACAAAATCCAAGAAAGAATTAGTGAAGAAATTGAAACGTTTGAGTAACCAATGAGTAAATATTAGGAATGCTGGTTAGTTCTGTCATGCACGGGGAAAAGCACTTTATAAATATAATTTTAGACTACAACTTGAACCCCTGTGAAACTTTAGAGGACTGTTGTAGCTGTACAATGACGTTGGATCCTATAGAGACTATGGACTATGTTGTGGCTGGCTTTGTTCTGTCCTACGCTATGGATTTTGGTCATACTTGTTAGCATTTATCATCATTAGCCTCAACATCTTTCAGTGTGCTTAACAAATTTAAATATAAATGACAGACTTGCTAAAGGCATTTTTTTCTTCAGGATCTCATTTTCAAAATACAATCACAACAGGTCCTGTGCAGCATTAACCCCCACATTTATGAATAGGTTGGTGGGGGGAGATGCTGAATAGAACTAAGGGAAAATTCATATAAAAAGTTTTTAAACATTTAGTGAGAATATGCAGAGAAGGCTCAGAAATATTATTCCCAATATTAAGTGTGAGCTGAGCTAGGACAAAGGAAATCCAACATTCTGCACATGCTTCATCACCGTCTTCCCTCTGGGTTTTCCAGCTATTCAGCAACAGTAGTTTTGCACAATGTAATCTCAACCCCAGCACATAAAGAGACAATCCAAAGATGCAACTTGAAAGAGTTGGCAGATGGAGATGTAGAAGATCAAAACGGAGTCCAGATGCTCAAATCTGTGCCCTGTTTTACTTAAGAAAATCTTTTAATGTGTTGCCAAGGGTGGTGGGGAGGAACAGAGAGATAGCTTTCCCTAGCAACAGGAAAAAGTAGCCTGCAGCTGAGAAAAGGCAGCATGTTGGAGCTTACAGAGGAGGTCAGTCACAGGAGTGCTGAGATTCATCTTCCACTGTAACTTTGTGGATAGTTCATGGAAAAAGTGAAGAAAGGCTCAGATGGTGCTTTACACATTTCTCTAGGCTTTCCAGCAATCTTTCACTGAAGTTCCAGCCAGAAATTTTGTGCGCCCTGCACAAATTCCTGGTAATTAATTCTGGAAATGATCTAGCTACATGCTTCAGGAATTTACTTGTGAGAAGTTAGAGAGCAGTGGTTCAACATCTGGCATTTCACATTATTTTACCCATTGCTTGGGTGTAGCACTCAATCATGGTGTCATTTCAATGAATGTTACAGCAAACTGTATAAGTCAGCAGCATATGATTGGGGGGTTGACTCAGAAGGGTACTTTTGCAGGGTTCTGCCATGGTCACTGCCGTGGGAGATTGGAGAAACCCTATAGAAAAGGTGTAACTAACGCTTTCCAGCTGTTTATATTGTTTCTGTTGGAGTTCTACTGATGGTTTACTGACATTTTAGTGACCAATTGGGTAGACACTGTGGATATTCCAAAAGTACATGTTTACCTTTGTTGGATGCTGATTTATTGGTTGCTGATTTCAAAGTATTCTTCTCAGGTGTAGAAACAGAACATTTTCCAACATCCAGTGAGGTGGTCATCTTCGGACTGGTAAGACAACTTGATGGTCTTGAGCTTGTGCAGTTCTGCAGCAGCAAAATGGCAGGGTATCAAAACAGAAACAGAAGTTGCTGGAAAAGCTCAACCAGTCAGAGTATCAAAACAGATGGATAAATTGGGCTTTCCACCTTTTGCCAGCTCCCAAAACTGGAAGAGATGCGAGATGAAGTTGGATTATGTCTTGAGTCCTGATATTTGCTTATGGCTTATGGAAACTTACTAATAATTACACCATGGCACGCAGAAATAGGTGGGGAAAAAATAGTGCTTTAATATTTAAAATCATAAAGTTAAACATTTTTGAATAGTCTTATAAAAAATAGCACTGCTTTAAACAGAATTTAGGAAGGATCTTTCCTATAGCTGAGTATGACTGCTTGGAATACTTTGTCTGAATTTTATGGTCAAAAACAATGTCCTGAAAATTCCTTTTTAGCAGATGGCAATTGGTCACCACTGTTAGTAAATTTACCTGCTGCTCCACATTTCTTTTACCCCCACTGTACGTCAGTGTCTCCCAGTTTTAAAGTTATTGCTGCACCAGAGGTGAAAGTGGGATCTTAAAAATGTTCAGAAAATTAATATAGTTTAATCTAAAAATAGTAGTATTGATTGTACTTATTTTACACTTCAAAACGTAGTGGTCCCTCTACTCTGAAAAGAATCAACCTTTCCCTTAATTAGAATAAAATGCCACACCATGTATGATAAATACAACGATTTTTCAGTTCAACAGCTATATTGCTTTTTTCAATTGATACATGTTTACTGCTAGTAAACACCATTTGATATTTTATAAGCATAGACACAGATGCTGGAGGATAATAGTGCATAGCTGTGAAATAGGAGTATAAAGAATGACGAGAATGAACCCAGCAGTAACATGCTATAGTGATTTATTAACTCTACATGCTGACTCAAAATAAAGAATTGTTTTCAAAACATGAACAAAAACGAAGTCTGACGTTGTGAGCATGCAATATATGTAACTTTATTACTGATCAACCGACTACATCAGATTGTGTATTTTTTAAAAAGATCGCCCAACTGCCCAGGAATTGACCCTTTGTATTTAAAAATTGTAAATGCCTGCTATTTATTAAAAAGAAACAGGGAAATAATCGACTTGTTAGTCTAGCATCTGTTGTGGGGAAGTTATTGGAATTGGAATTAAAGGTAGATTGACTGACCACTTAAGAGAAATTTAAGCTGATTAGAGAGAACCAACATGGTTTTGTAAAGGGCAGGTCATGTCAAACAAACCTATTTAATATTAAGCTAAAATAGGTCTAAGATTATTCATTTTTATTGACACAGGCATGTTGGATTAGAATTTGCTCTAATCTCATATGATTAAGGTTTTTGCTTTATAGAACAAATAGCTCATTTATTTGGATAGTAGCTAGAAATAATGAAATGTGTTGAGTTATTCATTCTCAGCAACATAAATTTAGATTTAGGGTTTAGTGTTTGAGGGTACAATTTAGCTGGTTAACTTCTACTGAAAGCACCTGATGTATAACACATGCCTGTTGACGCAGCCAGTTTGTGAAGTGATGTAGCCGAGTGAGTTTTAAGGAAAGGAGAAGGGACTTTGAGCTCAGGATGATTAGTTATATACTAGATGGCAAACAAATTGGCCAGAATACAGAGGAGGCGCCTACTCTCCAGTTATTTTTCAGCATCCAGAATGGGGGTAGGGAAATCTCTAGGTTAGCCCGAGGCTATTTTCACAAGCAGGTGGGCAAAGACATCCTCTAGGCTACCTGGAGTGCTGGCTGCTGGTCAACTGACATTTCCCAGTCCTACGCATCTAAACTGGACCCTGGCAATAGAAAGAAACTGGAGACAAGCCAGAAAATCTGACTGGCCTCCTTTAATTGGACTTCATAAGCACTGATTGAACCCTACTGGCTGGCCATGATAGATGTCCCTACTAGCCTTAATCTAGCTTTCACAAAAATAAAAGATGGGTGAATGGAGCTGGGAACTAGCACTTTGATCAGTATGGGACAAATTTTAACCTGTCTGCTCCTCATTCCTCAACAAATGCAAGAAATCATGTTCTCTGTCTCTACTCAAGAGGAAAATCAGGGTGATTGCATTTACTTCTTTGTATGTCTATAGCTTAGAGACATTGCCTGTATCAAACACTTGGGCAATGGCAAAAAATAATTACGTTATTAAACATATGGCTGTTGGATTCAAAATAAATTACATGGCAGACAAGGGACATATTCATGGGTGTAGTTTAAAAGAATTTCCAAAAGGAATTAAATAATGTTTCATGAAAGAGACTACTAGCTATAACTAAAGTTAGTACAATTGAAGATAAATTATTGACCTGGTTAGGAGACTGATTCAGTATTGGCAGACAGAGTTGGGATAATGACTTGTCCTCAAATTCAGAGAAACTGGCTACTGGTGTCCCATAAGGGTCTGTTTCACTACATTAATTAATAACTTAGTTAACACGATACAGAACCATACAATCAGGTTTGCCAATGACACAAAAACTGGTGATACAGTAAACACGGTAGATGGCAACGCAGCATTATAAGGAGATGATAATACATTATTTGAAGGTAAAACTGTGGCATAATAGATCTCATCCATTTTGAGCAATTCTGAGTATTTTTCAAAGATTTAATGCCAGGAAATGTGGAAATTCAAAGAATACTAGGGGTACATTTCCATTGATATCAAAAATGTAGTACAGAAATAATCAAGAAGACTAATTGAATGGAATAAAATTACAACTCAAAAGCAAATGCTGTAAATGTTGGAGAACTCAAATGAGAACAAAAAAAGTCCTGAAGGAACTCAAACAGATCCAAGAAACTGTAGAGGGAGAAACAGGTTAACATTTCATTTCCAATATGACTCTCCTTCAGAACTGAATTCACTTCACCAGCCTATCTCAATATTCTTTGAATCCCTTAGAGTTCAAAAATCTATTTATCTCAATGTTGCATATATTCAATGACTGAGTGTCGCCTGGGGTAATGAATTTCAAATCTTCACAACTCTGAGTGATAAAGCTTTTCCTCAACTTATTGGTTCACCCCTTTTCTTGAGCTGATAGTTATAAACTCCTTAGCTAGGGAGACGGCTTCATAGCAATTATATTAACAAGATCTCATAAGAATGTCATATGTTTCAATAAGATCATCTCTTATTCTTCTAAACTCCAAATAATAAAGGCCTATTCCATTAATAGGAGAACTCTCACTTCAGCAATCAATCTCATGATCCACACTCCATACCCTCTAAGGCAAGTATATCCTTCCTCGTGAAAGGAGATCAAAATTGTATACTGGACTCTAGGTGGGATTGCTAAATACTCCTGTAAAATTTCACAAAAAATTGCTTTTTTGACATTCCAACACACAAAATAAATGTTAGCATATTATTTGTGCTCATACTTTTTGCATCTCTATGTTAATTTTCTGTTTGTACAAGGTTGGACAAGAGTGGATAATCCATCTCTGCCACCTCCAGAAGTCCCCAGCCTCACAGATGCCAGCCTTAAATCAAATCAATTCAATCCATGTGATATCACAAAATGGCTGAAAGCACTGGATACTGCTAAGTATACATGTCCTGATAACATTCCAGAAATAGCACTAAAGACCTGTGCTCTAGAACTAATACACTCAGTACACTATCAATACTGGCAACTATCTGGCAGTGTGGAAAATGCCCAAAACAGAACAAAACAAGTCTAGCCTGGCCAAATCAGTTTTACTTTGATCATTGGCAAAATGATGGCAGTACTATCAAGTGGCACTTGCTTAACAATAACGTGTACTGATGGTCAGTTTGGGTTCTGTCAGGCTCACGCAGCTCCAGATCTCATTACAGCTTTGACTCAAACATGAAAAAGGAGCTGAATTCAAGAAGTTAAGTGAAGATGACTGCCTCTTCACACCACGGCAGCATTTCACTCAGTGAGAAGTTGAGGAGCCCTAGAATAACCAAAGTCAATGTGGATCAGCTGGTTGGAGTCAAACCTAGCGAAGAATTCTATATAGATGTTCTGGACAATCAAACTTATTCATGCAACAGATTCTCCCTGGGAGCTCCAAACAAGCCTAGTTACTCTAAATAGTAGAACAGCAGATAGGAGCTGAAGTTTTGGCCACAAGCAAGTTTGGAATCAGAGACAAATCAGATCTAAAAATACCAATGCCATCTGGCATGCCAGGATCCTGACACATTTACACTGGTCATTTTGAGAAAAGTGGTTTTGAGCACCGGGTTGTTAAAGGCCTTGTTATAACACTTATTGTGGGTCACATGGAAAATCACAGTCAGCCTCTAGTTTCCCAAAGGGACAGGGGATGATCCTGGGAGAGATGGATACCCGGTGTTCTATGGGCCCTCCTTAGCCACCTGTCTGAAGGTGCAGTCACAGGCCACCCAGTAAATTTTGACGGATCTGAATATTTTTCAGCAAAGCCAGTTAAAAAGCGCGAGCATAAAAATACAATTAAAATTATTCATTTTACATCAGAATCAACTGCCTAATTTGGTAGTTAAACAAGGAAAGTAAAATTTATAAACACAAAGAATCTTAATTCTGACCATTTTAATGCACCTAAAAGAGGAAATATCACATTCTGTTCTAAGTCACAAGCTATGCTCCCAAATGAGTTACACAGGCAATATTATAAAAAGACATTTGACACACAATCCTAAACAATTGCATTAAAGGTAATTTGCACGAGCTTCCCTAGGATTTTACAGCTTCTGAACTTCTTTCAAACAGAATAATTTTTGTACAAATTGTACTCACTGTGAAAGACAAAGTTTTTTTCTTTTCTTTCATTCTTTTAATGGCATTTCTCACCTACAGAAAATAAATCAGTCTCGTCATATTTATGTAAGGTATTTGATTATATCTATATCAAAAATTTGCTTCTATTTTTCTGCAATTGGAGTTGATTATGTTTGCTTTTCAGAATACATAATTTAAGAAAATAAATACAATGATTACAGGAAAGCCACAACACTGTAGACAATAGCAGATCGCAGGTTACAATACAAGAAGGAAACAGGAAATCATTTCA
Organism: Rhincodon typus; assembly: GCF_021869965.1. Lineage (NCBI taxonomy): Eukaryota > Metazoa > Chordata > Chondrichthyes > Orectolobiformes > Rhincodontidae > Rhincodon > Rhincodon typus. The sequence continues at coordinate 23,050,958 of NC_063359.1, read as the reverse complement.
TTTATGCAAATAATATGACCTAAATACTCAAAAGTTAGGCATTCATAATATCACAAAGTCTAACAATGCTACGCAGAGACTTTTTAACATTGTGCCATATTGTTAATTCCTCCTTCTTTGACAGCTGACCAAATTTCACAAAGCAACATACAAGCTTTCATTTTATGTTTGAACAAAAACATGAGATTTGAGAAGGAGGAACATGGTCACATTCCTGGTCCCACAGGTGCCACATTTGCAGCATCACTACTATTGTAGGTGAATCCTGACCTTATTTATGCCTGCAACTAGGAATTTGCCTTTTCGAGGGCAGGGTAGGAGGAGAGATAGGGAGGTGGTGGCAGGAAACTGTGTGCCAATGTTTAATATTAAACGCCTGCAGCACCTTAAAAAACAGTGGAAATGGGACAAAGAATGTTAAAAAAAGAGAAGCTTCAAGGCTTTGTGCCTGAACATACATAGCATTTGAGATAAGGTGGATCAATTAATCGTGTAATTAGATATAAACAGGTACGATATTGTTAGGATTCTGGAGACAGGATGACCAGGGATGGGAATGGAACATCCTGGGGTATTCAGTATTTATGAAGGACAGATGTAAAGGAAAAGGCAGTGGAGTTGCATTACTGTTTTAAAGAGGATGAATACACAATGTGGAGGCAAGATATTAGTTCAGTGAGAAAATATTCCTTCTAAGACCCATCCCATCTTCCTCAAAGTCTCACAGAAACTCTAACTGTCATTATGCCAGGTCATCAAATTCATATGCATTTCTACAAATTATAAAATGATAAAAATCACATTATAGTGGTCGGGTATTGATGCCTTCAAATTGATGTACACTTTAAATTATCACTTGAATTAAAACACTCATTACCAATACATTCAACTCCAGGAATTTACATGCTCCAGCTTATTTGTCAATATTTCAAATTATAGGAGACTTATTCAATTACAGCAAGCGTTTTATTAATTGACACCTGTGGGACCAGGATTGTGTCAATTGATCAAATACTTCAGATATCAACAGGTCCACATAATCGATGTAAAAACACATACCAAGTAATAAGATGTAATGCAGGGGCTACAGAAATCACTGTTATGCTTTATTTACAGTTTAAGTCACTTTAATAATAATGCAACTTTGCCTTAAACAAAACTTAGCAGCAGAGAGCCTTCGCACTCACTCCCTCAGCTGACTATCAAACCTCATGGCAGCTCACGGTATTGGAGGAGAAATTTACTTGAAATTGAATCAACTGTTGATATTTCATGTGTCCGTTCAATTGAATAATAAATACATTTACACGGGGGTAAGTAAATTAAAAACTATAATAATTGGACAGTATAATACAATAAACTTCATGGTCTGTGAGGTATATAATTTTAACTCGTTTATCAAGAGTACCGGTTCATAAGATGTCAGTTAAAAAAAAGTTTGCTGTCTATAGAAAATAGATCAACATAGAAATGAATTCTTCATACCTCACTGTTGTAAACGCCATACACCAAGAATATATATAGCCCCTAAAACAAATAAAAAATAAACATTTACTTAGACATGAATCATACTCTTCTCTTACTGATGCTTACTTGCTTTAACAAAAAGTGGTGTCATTGGACTATTTAACAAAAGATAGTTAAATCTGCTGTTGTTTCAATTGTTCACTGATGCAGGCCCTCCTTTGTAGAATAGCATGCGTTGTGGAAGAATTCAGAGATTGGTTAATAGGCTGACAGGGTTTAATATGATTGTTTGTTTCATGACCATAAACATCTTTATATCAACAGACATCGTGGGGTTTCCACAAGCTACTGCAGTTAGAGGATTGTATACAGTCTCCATACTATGAAAAAGACATAGAAACACTGCAGAAAGTGCAAGAAAGATTTATAAAGTTGGTACCAGAGCAGAAAGATGCAGCTATCAAGCAGGATTGAACAGGTTGAAGCTTTGTATTTAGGAAAGAGAAGACCTAGAGGTGTCCTGATAGATGGGTTTGAAATTACAAATAGATTTGACAGGATGGATATGGAGAGACTGTTTCCACTTGCACTAGAATTCAACAGGGCCATAAATAAACGTTTGTTCCAAATAATTCCAGTTGGAAAGTAAGAAGAAATGCATTTACTGGGATTAGAATGCATAGCTTACTACCAGAGAAAGTGGTGAGGAAAATAACTCAGATGTTTTCAAAAGGAAATTAGAGGAGTAAGACAGAAAAAACAGAATAGAAAGAAGACCTGAAAAGCTGAGATCAGAAAGATGGAATGAAATGAGACTCATGTGAGAATAAAGACCAGCACAGAATAATTGGAACGTTTCTCTGTGACAGATCCACTGGAATTTAGGAGAATGAGGAAGGATCTCATAGCAACCTGCAAATTCAAACAGAACGAGGCAGGTTAGCTGCATGAAAGATGTTCCTGATGTGGGGGATTCCAGAACTAGGGGTCATCATTTAAGGAGACAAGTGGTTAAACGCATAACATTACATGTTTCCAAGAAGAAGGCAGCTATAGTTCTTGTGGCTAAAGGGATCCCGGGATAAGGGGGAGATTGAGATTAGGGTATTGATCTCAATAATCAGCCATGAGCATATTGAATAGCAGAGCAGGCTTGAGGGGTTGAGTGGCTTACTTCTGCTCCTTTCTTCTTTGTTTCCATTCCATATAATTCTATGTTAACGTGATAACGAGAGGTGGGGATGATGAGACGGCGGTGGTGCATAGGTCTCCCTGCTGCATGTCAATCCAGAAGTGAGATTTCCAGACTTCACTCACAAGAACTGTCTGTAGCAGGGATTAAACCCTGCACATTCTGCCTCAGATTCAAGAAACTTACCATTAAGCCTAACCCTCTCTATGAGGTCAAGAGGACTGGTCAAAAGTATCAAAAGCACTTTTCAACAACAATTGTCAAAGGAAGTTACAAAGCTGTCAAAGCATTTAAATGTCCTGCCCTTTAAATCTTTGAGAAACATGTCTGTATTATTAAGCTAAATCATTGCATGCTATTTCATACTGTTAACATAAGCTAGAATGTTTCTGTAACTGTATTAGTGCTGACTGACTGATTTTACAATGATCAATTATCACAGGAGGGTGCCTGCCATTTAACAGTTTGATTGACAGGTCCAAATGCTTATGGACCCTTTGAGTGGGTATATGAATTCCAATGTTTGTTGTTATAAGTCATTGTGTAGTTCTATTGTTTGCATTTCTTTCATGACATAAATCCACAGTTTTAACTTAAAGTTCTATAACATAGGTAAGTCTCATATCTACCACTTTCAAAGTTAGATATCAGGGGTTACTCTTTACAATTATAATGTTCAGACCAAAGAGATTAACATTGCAAAAAAGAAACTACAGTTCAAAGTTCTAATCATTAATTTGCCAGTTATTTTTTATATTTCATTTTGACTGGATCACTAAATACATTGTAGTACAAGGATTGCTGTTTATAGAGAACCTGATCAAAGCAAATAGCTGATCTAAACATAGCATTTCTTGACAAGCTAGTTGCTGTGTTTATCAGGATTTAATTGTACCTTACTTCCTTTTTCAAACAGGAATTTGGGATGAATAGGGTTGTAAAATTCTTTAGGGTCATTTTCAATATCCAGTGCATCATAGACCATCAGATATGCTTTGATGGGCCAGCCCTGGTCATGACTATACCCCTTCCGTCTTGAGATGGAAGCCTCACTCCCACACAACATTCCATCCTGCAGTTCAGCTGCAATTAGCTAAACCTACCCAAGGAAGGTAAAATTGACGGATATGACTGTAATTAAAACTTTTAATGCATTAATCTGTAGCCCATCATTCTACACTAGAGCTAACAGACTCTGCAAATGTTCTTTTACGAAAAAGATAACATTTGAACTTTTATTTACATACAGATCATTATATTTTGATTAATTACATTATATCTTAATGAGATGAATAGTTGAAATAGTTACTCCGAGAGTTCATCTAACAGTTATGCCATAATGCAAAGATAGAAAGAAAGTACGAATTATGTCACAAATATGAAGTTTCTGCAACTATTATGTTTTAAATTGTCTTTATAATTTAAGGCCAAACAGAACATCGCAGAAAGAGATTTAGCAGGAGGTTGTATAACTTGGCCCATTAACAAACCAAATAGCTATGAGGGGGCAGATTGGGACTTGTGGAGCGAGGTGCAAGGTTCTCATTCCTGAAACAAAGGCTTAAGCAGCAGGACAGGCTTTCTGTCTCTGAGATTTTGTACTGAAATAGAGAGAAGGAAGGCTCTCACAGAGAGACAATAGACTAGTTAGTGTGTGGTCAGAAGAGAGGACGGTGCGTCCTTCCTGTGAGCAACCAGTCAGAATCAGGAAGGAACATGGTCTCAAGTTAAAAGTAATTATTCCCAGTACAATCTAAGAAATCCTGAACTAAATTGGGTACAACTCAAAGTAGTCCCCAACATTAACCCTTTCAGAACCACTGCTAACGCAACATCTTTCACAACTACAATACATTCCAAAGCACGACAAAGCCAATGAAGTAATTTGAAGTGTAGTTGCTTTTATAATGTAGGAAATACAGGGCTGAATTTTTCCCATTCACAGTTAAAGTGTAGCAGCAAGAGAGTTTTGTAGCATCTGGTCCACCACAGCCTGGGCCAGATTTTCTCACATAATGTTTTGCTTTTTACCTGATTAATTATGCAACTAAGCTGTTGCCACATTTGTCAGGGAATCAGATAGTGGCATGGTGTTCAAAACCCAGCTGTACACCACTCCACATACTGCAGGCCAGGGACTACCCCTCAAACTGGGACTCTGTGACTCAACTCTAAACAGAGGAAAAGAAAGCTAGCCTCCCACTTCCAAGGCAGGGGGCTGGAGGTGCTGGTGGATGGTGTGATGGAAAGGAGGGCAAATAAGGCCACACCACCAGACCCAGCCAGCCTGATCAGAAATTGCAGCTGAGCTTATGGCTGTGACTAACATCAAGCAAAGGTGCCCTGCAACGCATCAATGATCTTCTGTATCCTGCACGTTACCATCATCACCATCGTCTCTCTGCTACCTCACATTCACATATCATTCATACTAATGATTCCACTGCACATATCTCTCACCAAGGCTTGTGGGCTACAATTCCCACTATTGCATGCATCATGTCCACTCAATGGCTCTCATTCATCTCATTTTCTCAAACTTCTAACCCTTCCTGTCCTCACCACTCACCACTCACATTTCACCACTCTCTTGCTCATACATGATCACTACCTGCTATTTTATCCACTGACATTATACCCAACTTACCCATTTGTCTCGCTGCAAGAGAAATTAGCCCACAGCTAGACCAATTGGGCCAAGGCTTTGTGTGCATGTGTGTGAGTATGTGCCAATGTGTCTGTGTGTGTGTGCGCGCGTGTGCATGTGTGTGTGTGTGCATGCACACATGTGCCTCTGTGCACGTGTGCATGTGCATGTGTGCACGTGCGTGTGTGTATATGTGTGTGTTACATTTGGCCAGAGAACAGGACGACTGCTTATATGGAGACAGAGAAACTGATAGTTGACAACTATGTTTCTTGTGCTGTGCTACTTGCTGATTTGCATCAGCAATAACTCATTCTTAATCTTCACAAGCTTAATATGCATCTTATACAATTAGGTCCCTCTCTTCTATCATGCAGTCACTAGTGGCACCCAGCAAATGTTGGCACAGATGCCAGAGCCATAGACCCTCAGCTGCATGTCCACCTCTACATTTGAGGAGGAAGCCAGGAACCCTCAAAGTAAAGCTTTCCCCTGCACCTTCCCTGAGCTCAGATAGTTTCACCTCAGTGAAACCCTATCCAGATTAGTCTCGGGAGCACAGTCTGGTGAGCACTTCACTGATTGAAGAAGAACCCAGGTCTCTGAAGCTCAGAGGCTTGTATCAGTTCAGAAACTGTCACCATTGTGGGTATTATTTCTAGATCAGACTCAGGAGAACATCACTGGCTGGGGAAGAAATACCCCAGGTCTCTGCACCCAGAGGCCCACTGGAGACCAGGCACCTCCTCAGCCCCAGGCAGGAGACAATCCCCCCATGGTCTTGACCATTAACCACTTCGTGAAAACGCAGAGACAGGAGCAATGATCAGGTTTATCAGAAGTAGGCGGTAAACTGGATCGAGGATGGAGGAGTCCATCAAAGTCATTAGCGCCACATAGGGCCCAGTGGGCAAGCATCTATTTGTCTCCATGGAGATGTTGGTGACCAGAATGGAGAGCCCAGTTCAGCACATCTCCCTACCCTGCTGGATAGGTGCAGCTGTGAATTTAATTTTGCAGAGTAACTCGGAAGACTCTTCTTTGGTAAGTTTCGAGTCTTTGGACTCAAAACTCTAATTCTGTTTGTCTCCCCACAGATGCTGCCACCACCAGATTGACTTTGCAGGACAGCCCTGACTGAATGTAGCCCTGCCCCCAGACTGATATCTAAACAGCAACCTGACTGACTCATTTTTAATCCCCAGATGGTTGCACTTGACCTGCAGGACTGACCTTGGCCCAATCCCCTGACTCTGGTGGGACCAGCACCTTACTGACCAAGGCCAGCCACATGGACTGGAATCAGATGAGCCCCTTAACTGATGGAGGGTTCCCTTGATACCACTAAGGACTGGCTCCTCTTTGAGCTTCACCACGGTCTTTTGGTTGAAGCACATGCAGCTTAAGTTTGCCATTTAAACTGCTGGCACACAACTGACCAGTGCCAGAGAGTGAAATGTCCATTCCTTTCACATTTCAATGGTTCCCATTACGACAAGCTGCCCATCTCATCTGCTATACTAGAACACAGTGCAAGGCACTCGCCTCCAGTTGAGCTGAAATTGACTGAGTGCTAAGAAGTGAAGTAAAGAGCCATTAAAAGCAACTTGTGTGAATGCTTGTGAAACACGTGTGGCCCTGTGTGAAAAGTAGAAGCATCCACCTTGTTATTAACCCTGAGTTCCAAAGTCAATGTTCAATGCAGAGATGTGTAAGGTGATGCACTTTGGTAGGAAGAACATTGAACAACAATAAAACATAGGGGGTATAATTCTAAAGGCTGAGCAGGAGCAGCGTGACCTGGGTGTACACATGCACAGATCATTGAAGGAGACAGGACAGCTGGAGAGAGCTGTTCATAAAGTACACAGTGTCCTTGCCTTTATTAATAGGGGTATAGAGTACAAGAGCAACAAAGTGATATTGAACTTGTATAAGACACTTCTTAGACCTCACCTGCGGTATAATGCACAATTGCAAGTACCATATTATAGGGAAGATTTGGATTCATTGGGGAGAGTGCGGAAGAATATTTCCAGGCTAAGAAATTTCGCCTTGAGGATAAATTGAAGAAGTTGGGACTGTTCTGCTTAGGGAGGAGGAGGCTGGGAGGAGTTTTCAAAATCATATGTAGGCTGGATAGAGTAGATAGAAAGAAATTGTTTCTGCTTGTAAAAGAAGTAAGACATAGCAACCATAGATTTAAAGTAACATGCAAAAGAAGCAAGGATAATGTAAGAAAAAAGCTTTTATCACAATTAGAGTAGATAGGGTATGGAATACACTTTCTGGAAATGTTGTTGAGACAGGTTCAAATGTGGAAATGGTGTTCAAGAGGATATCGGATGATGATTTGGATATAAATAGTGTACAAGAGTATGGGGAGAAAGGAAAAATCAGGAGATTAACACTAGGTAATGAGGCTCGCTTGAACAGCTGGTGTAGGAATGATGGGCTGAATGGCTTCCTTCTCTGCTGTAACAAATCTATGACTCAAGTACTGAAAGGTTGTAGTAGTGAATGTTTGGCCAAGAGCAGATGAAATGATGAAGTATGGCTGGTGATTTGTTGACAATGAGTTACATGGGACAAAGGTGGAGGAGGATGGTACCCACAGAGCAAGCAGGGGCATTCTTGCGAAGACAGAGTTAACGACAGGCAGGACAAACAATTGGCAAGCTGCAGCTACCAGGTACCTGTCCTGTTTTTCATGTTTGGAATTTGAGCAGGATAGCTTCACTGGGAAGAAGAGGAGAATTGGAAGTGGCATAGAAATGGGACGAGTTGGGCTAATAATGAGATACAAACATATGGAAATAGTCACTGCTCAGTAGTGAGTTTCTGAAGTTAGTGTTTAAAGCTTATTGGGAAAATTGAAACATTTTTTCTTGATGTTGAAAGTTCAACTTTTTCATTCTTACTGTATTTTTCTAACTCCCTTGCCATTGCCCACTCCAATCCACTGAAAAGAAATTTCCATCCTGTGGGATAATGACCAGATAATTTGGCTTTCTCATGTTAACTAAGGTATACTTTTTGGCCAGGACACAAGAGAGAACTCCTTTGCATGGTGAGGAAGGAGACATCACATCCAAGTGATACACAGCCCAAGCAACTATATAGTTCAGGAATTTTGGAGCAATGTGGGAATTCGGCACAGGGGGGAAGAAGTGTTTTTTGCCTGTTATGTTGGTTCATAGTTTGTAAGGTCCAGCACAAAAGAAAGGAAAACCGAAAGTTCATTGGTTGGTAATAGCTGCTAATTTGACTATCTGTTATAGTTTACTTTCAGATTGAAGGTAAATAAAAGAAATATTTACTAATTACGAACTAAAAAAATCAGTAAGAAGTTTTTTAAAAGTAATAACTAAATAAATAAAATTGAGATACAGGGCCATGCAGTGTGTTGTAACTGCATGATGTGGGAGCTGATGGGCCCCATTGTGGTTCGTAGTCACCACATCTGTAGCAAGTGTTGACTGCTTGAGCAACACCAGCTCAGAGTTGATTAGCTGGAGTCTGAACTTGAAATACTGGGACACATCAGGGAATAGGGGAGTTACCTGGACGCTGCATTTCAGGAGGCACTTACACTGCATCAGATTAACTACCTCGGATTCAGTCAGTCTCCAGGGAGAGGAGGGTGTGAATTAAAGTAAGCCACAAGCTAATTGGCATAGGATCAACAAGATTAATGAGGTAAACGTGTAGCTCAAAGATTGGTATGGGAGAAACAGGCTCTAATTCGTGAGACACTGGCCCCGGTACTGTGGAAGGAGGCGGTAGATCCGATGGGGCAGGCTCCACCTGAATCACATCAGAGTCCTGGCAAATTGCATGACTAAGGTTTTAGATAGGGCTTTAAACTAAATAGTGGAGGGTGGGTGGGTTGAGTTGCATGGAAAATTATGAAATCAAAGGTAAAGGTAAAAGTTGGATTGCAGATTAGTGATGGGGTTATACTTACTAGAAAATAAAAGGAAGGGGCAGAATGTGTGAATATTGTTTTGCACCAAGGAACCAAAGAAGTGTAGGGAAATTTAGTAATAGAACAAATTTAATGGCTCTGTATCTTAATGCATGAAGCATTCGGAATAAGGTAGATGAACTAACAGCACAAGTAGAGGTTAATTAGTATGATATCACAGCCAGAATGGAAATTTGGTTACAGATCAAATCTGGGAACTTAACATTCAGGGATATATCGCCTTTTGGAGAGATAGGAGGGATGGAAAATATGTTGGAGAAGCATTGTTAATGAGAAACAAAATTAGGATAGTTCTAGGTTCAGATGATGTACAGCTCAGCTGGGCAGGGATAAAAAACCGCAAGGGAAAGAAGACATTGGTAGGAGTAGTACACAGACCCCCCAAAAAAGCCGTTCTGTGGGAAAAGCTAAAAATCAAAAAATATTAGAGCAATAATTGTGGGTGATTTCAATCTTCTTGCTGATTGGGTTAATGAAAAGGGTAGCTACAACAAAAAAATTATAAAGTGCATTAGGGATAGTTTCCTATAGCAATATGCCATGGAGTCAACCAGAGAGCAAGCTATCTTGGAACTGGTAATGGGTAATGAGGCAGATGTAATAAATGACCTCCAAGTAAAAGATCCCCTAGGAAGTAGTGATCATAACATGATAGAATTTAATATTCAGTTCAACAGTGAGAAACTTAAATAAAGGGAATTACAATATAATTTAGGATAGAGTTAACTAAAGTGAACTGGGTGGATAGATTATCAGGAATGACAGAAAGCAAACAGTGGCGGACATTTAAGGAGGTAATTCATGACTGTCAGCAAAAACACATCCCAGTAAGAGGGAAAGATTCAAATACAAGGATAAACCAACCAAGGTTACGTAAAGATAGCAAGAACTGCAGATGCTAGATTTAGAGTCAACACAGTGTGGAACGGGAAGAGCACAGCAGGTCAGGCAGCATCAGAGGAGCAGGAAAGTTGACGTTTCAGGTTGGGACCCTTCAACCAACCACGGTTAACCAAGGAAGTAAAGGAGTGTATTAATTTGAAAGACAAACCATATAAGGAGGCAAAAGTCAGTGATAGTCCAAAGACAAGGATAGATTCAGAATCTGGTAGAGGAATATGGAAAAGATAAGACAGAGAAAATAAACAATGAAGGTAAACTAGTGAGGAGTATAAAATCTGACAATAAGAGTATCTTTAAACATATAAAAAGGAAGAGAGATCAAAGTGAACATAGACCCCTTAGAAAATGAACCTGGGGAGACAATTTTGGGGAACAAGCAAATGGCAGAGGAGTTAAACAGCTATTTTACATCAGCCTTTACAATGGAAGATTCTTCAAATATTCCAGTAATACTAAAGAATACAGGGGAAGAATTAAGTACCATCACCATCACCATCACTAAAGAAGTACCATTAAACAAACTAATGGGGCTAAAGACAGATATGACCCCTGGCCCTGATAGCTTGCAAGCTAGAATCCTAAAAGGCGTACCTACAGAAATAGTGGATGCATAGGTTCCAATTTTCTAAAATTTATTGGATTCTGCAGAATTACTACAGGATTGGAAAACTGCTAATGTGACATCTCTATTCAAAAAGGGAGGGAGGAAAAACACGGATCACTATAGGCCGCTTTGCCTGACATCTACTGTTGGAAAGTATAGGAATCAATTATTGAGAAAGTAATAGCAGCACATTCAGAAAATCATAATCTCATCAAGCAGAGTCAGAATGACATCATGAAAGGGAAATCATGTCTGTCAAGTTTATTGTTTTTCAAGAAAGTCTTAACCTGAATGGATAGAGGTGAGCTAGTAGGTGGGTTGCATTTGGACTTCCAGAAGGCATTCAACAAGGTACCTCACAAAAGATTAAGTCTTAAGATAGGAGCGCACAGTATTGGGTTTAGTATATTGGCATGGATGGAGAATTAACTAACGGACAGGAAGCAGGGAATGGGGATAAGGGGTTCTTTTTCAGGTTGGAACCTGTAATCAGTGGGGTTCCACAAAGGGATCAGTGCTGGCACCACAACTGTTTACAATACGTATTAATAACTTGGAGGAAGGAAGTGAATGTAGCCAAATTTGCAGACAACTCAAAAATAAGTAGAAAGGCAGGTTTTGAGAGGGATATAAACAGTTTACAGAGAGAGATTGGTAGATTATGTAAGTGGGTAAAATGTCGGCATATGGAATATAATGTGGGAAAGTGTGAAGTTGTTCATTTTGGAAGGGAGAACAAAAGAACAGGATGTTATTAAATGGAGAGAAACTGTAGAAAGCTGCAACACAAAGGGATTTGGGAGAACTTGTACATAAAACACAGAAAGCTCGCACACAGGTGCAGCAGGTAATTAGGAAAGCTACTGGAATATTGGCCCGTTATTTCAAGGGTTTGGAGTACAAGAGTAGAGAAGCCTTACTGCAACTGTACAAGGTGTTGGGAAGACCATATCTGGAGTAGTGTGAGCAGTCTTGGTCCCCTTATTTAAAGAAAGATATTATTTCATTGGATGCAGTTCACAGAAGGTTCACTATAGGGTGATCCTTGATATGGAGGGATTGTCTAATGAGCACAGGTTGGAACTCTACTCACTGGAGTTTAGAAGAATCAGAGGTGATCTCATTGAAACATATATGACTTGTAAGGGGCTTGGCAGGGTAAATGCTGAGAGGATGTTTCCCTTCATGGGACAGTCAAGGACCACAAACCACATTCTCAGAATAAAGGGGCACCAATTTGGAATAGAATAGCCTTTATTGTCACATATACTCAATGAGTACAGTGAAAGTTTATATGTCACCAATTACAGCGCAGACCGAGGTACAAAGGTACCTAGGTATAGCTTCTTTAGTTACAAGATCTTAGACAATAGAGAAATAAAATGTCCAGCATTACAGAAATAAAAGTTCAATACCACAGACCACGCTGGCACCTAGCTTACAGTCCACACCAAGCCCTGGCTCCACACCACAGAGGCCAAAATGTTGCCACGCCACCCTGGGAGGCTCCTATGGGAGGAGGCTACTGTGCCAGGCTGGGAGGTCACCATACCACGCCAGGAGGCTACTGTGCCAGGCTGGGAGGTCACCATACCACGCCAGGAGACTACTGCGCCAGGCTGGGAGGTCACCATACCACGCCGGGAGGCTACTGTGCCAG
>NC_063359.1:23000799-23038487 GCF_021869965.1 Rhincodon typus | reverse complement strand
GGGAGGCTACTGTGCCAGGCTGGGAGGTCACCATACCACGCCGGGAGCCTACTGCGCCAGGCTGGGAGGTCACCATACCACGCTGGGAGACCACTGTGCCAGGCCAGGACTCATCGCTGGAGGCTGGCAGTTGTTGCCAGAGGCCAGGGATTGTCGCCCACCGAAGGCTAGGAGTTGTCTCTCACCAGATATGGAGAGACTGTGCAAACTCCATACAGACAATCTCCCGAGGATGGAATGGAACCCGGGTACCTGGTACTTGTGAGGCAGCAATGCTAACCACTGAGCGACTATACCGCCCTAGTTTTGACACAATGACAGTGAAGGAATTTTTGGACTGTGGGTAACTGCTTGAGTTAAGAGGAAAACAGACCAAAGGAGCTTCTGTTCATTTGTTAGGCCAGGCCTGGAAGTTAATTGCTGGTTGGTTCCTGATCAAAATTCTGTAGGTGCTTTGTCACCGGGGAAGAGAATTATGTTTAAACAGATAACAGAAGGTGGCTATTAATGAGTTCTGTACCTGGGAATTGGTTCCATCAAGTCTGGAAAAGACCTTGTGCTCAAGCACATGAAAGATGTTGAATGGTAACTGGGACTTCATGGTTAGTCTGTCAGGGCATGGTCAAGGTTTGAGTTGGGTTTTAGATTCTGTTTTTGGTAAAAGGGAATTTGGCTGTTAATGCTACAGCATGAAGGTTTGAAAGCACCCTGCCTAACCTCCCAAAGTAGCTCTTGGAAGCTCAGAGAATAGAAAGCTAAGTTATAAGTATTACTGCCTTTATCTGAGTGAACTATAAAAGTGACTGTGATCGACATCTTCAGAAAATCAACCAAGAAACCATCATTTATGCCTGTGGAACAAGGCATCATTAAAACCACTCAAGTAATCTGTCCAGTTTTGTTATTTTATTTCATTTATCCCTTGATTGTGTTTATTTGTCTGTCTTGTGTAAATGAGGCTGAAGACAAAGCAGAGACCAATTAGATTACTTAGTTCTTTAGTTTTGCTCTACTAAATAAATACTAAATAAGTACTAAATACTTATTGTATTGCTAATAAATTACTGAGTCGTTTGTTTAAGCTACAAACTAGTGTCTGGAATTGATTTTTAAAGAGTCTTGGGCTGGTTATTCAAAAGTTTGGTTAGGGAACAGTGTGGTTAATTTTGAAGGTCTTTGAAGGTTTTAATTTTACTGTGTTGTGAATATAGAAATAGGAAGGCTGACTTGGTTCAGCCTTCATGTTGTAACAGGTGTGGTTGAGATAAAGAGCTGAATGTTCTTTGGAATTAAACCACTTGAAAACTCCCAATGCCACTATACAGGCGGCAATACAGGTGGCTTATGCTAATAAAAGTTATTGCCTTTTGTAACTAGATTGATCACTTGTGCAAATTACGAGGGAGGCGATAGCCTAGTGATATTATCACTGGACTGTTAATCCAGAGACCCAGATAATGTTCTGGGGACCCAGGTTCGAATCCTGCTACAGCAGATGGTGGAATTTGAGTCCAATAAACATCTAGAATTAAGAGTCTAATGATGACCGTGAATCCATTGTCAATTGTTGGAAAAACCCATCTGGTTCACTAATGTCCTTCAGGGAAGGAAACTGCCATCCTTACCTGGTCTGGCCTACATGTGACTCCAGACCCAGAGCAATGTGGTGAACTCTGGACAATTAGGGATGGGCTATAAATGCTGGCCTAGCCAGTGACACCCTCATCCCATGAATGAATAAAAAAAAAGTTTGCAAAGGATACTTTGCTGACAAGACACTGAAAACTGCTAAATGCAGCTTCAGTAAACATCTTTGGTCCTGTTAAACTTCATCTGCATGACTTTGTCACTTCATTTCAGGCACTGCTGTGCCACCTCTTCTGCCCAAACGGCTGCTCTTTTTGAAGAATGCCCCTCTGAATAAATGGCAGCATTTCTTCTTTCCTTTATCTCTTGCAAGTTGAGGGGAGGCGATGGCCTAGTGGTACTATCGCTAGACTATTAATCCAGAGACCTGGATAATGTTCTGGGGACCTGGGTTCAAATCCTGACACGGCAGATGATGGAATTTGATTTCAATAAATATCTGGAATTAACAATCTAATGATGACTGTGAATCCAATGCCGATTGTTGGATAAAACCCCTCTGGTTCACTAATGCCCTTTAGGGGAGGAAACTTACCTGGTCTGGCCTATGTGACTCCAGACCCACAGCAATGTGGTTGACTCTTAACTGCCCTCTGGGCAATAAATGCTGTCTGGCTAGCGACGCCCTCATCCCATGAATGGATAAAGAAAAAAAAAGTTGCCCTCTAGGATATGGTTTGGAGAGAGAGAAGATTTGTCCTCTTTACCATGTGTAGCCAGCATTTTAAGTAAATTATAAACAATTTCAAATCATTGCACATATAAAACTACAACTGCTCCTTTAATCTATAAGTGTTATATTTTAATGAAATATAATAGCTTGGTCTCTAATTTATTATTACTTCCAAAGAAATTCCTTGTATTAGGTGCATGCATGTCATGTATAAATGTTTATTATGTATTGTGACACAGCATATACAATGTTGTCTAGCTGTTCAAACTATTTAAAATGTTGAATGTTTACTTATGATCATTTAGTGTATTTCAGTTAAATGTCCTTTGTATCATTGCAGATATTAGTAGTTGCTAAGATCAAGGACTCAGTGACCTCAGTATCTCAACATTGACTAGCAATGGTTTAAAGCTCAAAGTACATATAATGTTGTGGCTAACTGCACTTTTCCTAATTTAATGTACTTATATATTCATGTATTCATCAACATTGAGTACCATTCACAATTCCTCTGACACTGAAACTGTTCACACCAATATGCAAAGAAAACCTGGACAACATTCAGGCTTCGTCTGATTTAGGACAAGTAACATTCATGCCATACGAGTTAGTGATGGTCATTGCCTGGAACAAGAGAAACCTTAACATTCAATGGCACAACCATCACTGAATCCCCCACCATCAATATTCTGGGGGTTACCATTGAGGGGAAACTTAACTGTACTAGCCATTTAAATAAAATCTCTGCAAGAGCAAATCAGATGCTTCACTTCCTGATCCTTAAGTCTATCTATCATCTACAAAGCACAAATCAGGATCATGATGGAATACTCCTCATTTGCCTGGATGAGTGCAGCTATAACAATACTCAGGAAGCTGGACAGCATCCAGAACAAAGCAGCTACTGATTGGCACCACTTTCAGTACCTTAGCCATCTATTCCCTCCACCATCAGCACAGGGACAGCAGGGGAGTACAGTAATCACGATGCACTGCAGCAACTTGCTAAGACTTCCCAATCTGTGAGGTCTATAACCTCAAACATATGAACTAGGAGCAGGAGTTTTTTTTCAGTTTGTCAAGCCTGTTCTGCCATTCTATAAGATCATGACTGATCTGCTACAGGCCTGAACTCCTGTTTCGTGCCAGATCCTCATAACCTTTATTCTTCAGTATTTCAAAAATCTATCTACCTCCTCCTTGAATACGTTCAATGATCTTGCCTCCACAACACTTTGGAGTAGAGAATTTCAGATGTTCTCTACCCTCTGAGAAAAGAAATTCCTTTGTATCTTTGGGGCGGCACGGTGGCTCACAGTGCCATGGCCCCAGATTTGATTCCACCTTCAGGTAACTGTCTGTGTGGAGTTTGCACATTCTTTCCATGTCGGCGTGTGCTTCCTCTGGGTGCTCCGGTTTCCTCCCACAGTCCAAAGATGTGCAGGTTAGGTGGATTGGCCATGGAAAATTGCCCACAGTGTCCAGGGATGTGCAGGCTGGGTGGATTAGCCATGGAAATGCAGGGTTACAGGGATACAGTGGATGCTTATCAGAGGGTCCATGTGGATTCGATGGGCCAAATGACCTGCTTCCACACTATAGTGATTCTGTGATCTCAGTTTTAAACAAGTGTCCTCTTGTTCAGTAACTTTGTCCCCGAGTCTGACATTCCTTCAACAGTGGAAACATCTTCGCAACATCTACCCTGCTGACCCCCCTCAGAATCTTGAATGTCTCAATAAGATCATGCCTTGTTCTTTGAAACTCTAATGAATAAAGGCCTAATTTGTTTACCTGTTCTTCAGAAGGTAACTCCTTCATCCAACAAATCAGTGCAGTGAATCTCTTTAGAAGTGTATTCAATGCCAATATATCCTTTCTTAAAAATATGGATAAAAACTGTACACAGTACTCCAGGCCCAAACAATTATGGTCTCAATAACACCCTGTACAGGTATAATGAGAAATTCCCATTTTTGACCTCCAACCTCTGGGGCAATAAATGCCAAAGGTCTATTTGCCTTTGTAACTATTCACTGAACCGCAATGCTAATGTTGTGTTTCATCCACAAGAGCATCCAAATCCCTCTGTGCTGCATATTGATGGAATCTTGATCCATTTAGTAGGACCAGGGCGCTGACATATAGAAAATCGGCTACTACAAGATCCCCTATAAGTCAGACACCATCCTGACTTGGAAGAATATCACTGTCCTAAGATCAAGGGCAACTTCCTTCCCAATAGTACTGCTGGTGTAGCTGCACCACATGAACTGCAGCAGTTCAAGGAGGCAGCTCACTGTTACCTTCTCAGGGCAGTTAAACTTGATAAGTAAATTCTGGCCTTGCCAGTGATCCTAGATAAGTTCACTTCTATTTACTGAATTACAGGAATGCATATGAAAATATTTTATTTAGCTGTTCAAGGCAATTTAAAACAAAATATTTTGGATATTTTGAATATCTATTAGGACATAAGATTTTTGCTAGGATTATACTTTCTCATTGCCATGTATTGTTTCCTTCCCTCCTGCCCTGTGAGAGATATGAGACGCAACAGCAGCAGATGAATTGCAGGAGCCCAGCAGAACATTGAGCTTCTCCCTGGTTCTTGGTAATGGTCAAAGGTGCAGCAATGGAGAATTCATAAGCTTTACTCAATTAATCTTGTGGTTTTGTAGGGATTAAGAGGAAATTCGATCCCATAAGAACCAGAACAGAGCAGGTAAACTAAATGATCTGCTTGTGTACTAAAAATATTTCCAAGCTGGGGCACTGTACCTTTTGGATCCTCTCAGCATTTTCAATATATAGTAAATGCAGGGCTGTTTCTTCAGCTTCCCTTGCTGGATAGTAATTTGGTTGAACATAGCAGCTACCTTTTACAGAACCCACTCACATAATGGAATAAAAACTGAGACTGTTCCACAATTGGTGGGTGATTCAGTCAGTCAGATTGATGCTGAGGTGGTGAAGACTGAAAGTTTATCCACATTGTGTTTAACACAAATCAATTTTTGTCCAACTTTTAGATTTTATAATTTTAAAAATGAATTGGATCAATGCAGTGAAAATAATATTGATAGCAGACACTGATGGTTCAATTATTTTGTACTGATTGAGCCTTAAGTTCAACCAGAAACAAAATCTTGGTGGATAGAATTACTGCAGCTAGTTATTTATTCTTGTTTATGCCAACATTAATTCAAGTGGGGCATCAGATTCTCAACAAGTATCCTTCATAAATTCAGGCAAGTGAACAAATTAACCATGTAAGATACTACCTGTAGGTCAGCCATTTGGATCTGTTTCAACGACAACAAAAACAAAGTTGCTGGAAAAGCTCAGCAGGTCTGGCAGCATCTGTGCAGTTAAAAATAGAGTTAATGTTTCAGGTCCGGTGACTCTTCCTCAGAACTGAGGAAGGGTCACCTGTTCTGAGGAAGGGTCACCGGACCAGAAATGTTAACTCTGTTTTTTCCTTCACAGATGCTGCCAGACCTGCTGAGCTTTTCCAACAACTCTGTTTTCATTCCTGATTTACAGCATCTGCAGTCCTTTTGGTTTTTATTTGGATCTGTTTGTTGCTCCCTGAGGAAGAGGAGGGTGTTGAAGGATTGGGGTGAAGGAAAGAGAAAAGAGATAGTATCTTTCTGTACCCAGAATACAATACTACTTCTCCCTAATACAGGTGACAAAGAACCATGAAAATTCAGGATATAATGATTGGTGTTACAATACAATAATAATAATTATTATTGTTCTTTTGGTGGTTTTTAAACTTTCTGAATCCTTTGGTTTACCACTAATCGTTGCTAACTTTAACTTCCCAGATAAATTCCTCGTCAGCTTATCCTCTTCCGAGAATCCTTCTTCCTCACTGGGATATATCCTTACCTTGATTCATGAACTTTTCTGAAATGTCTGCCATTATTTCTCAACCTCGATTGTTGCTAAACTCCTTTCCCAGTCCACTCTAGCCAACTCTGCCCTCATTCCTTTGTGATTATCCTTATTTAAACTTAGCACAGTTGTTTACATCCCAAGTCCTCCCTCTCTAACGGAATGCTAAATTCTACCATATTATGGTCACCGTTTCCTAGGTGATCTTTCTCTCTGATATCATTTATTAAATCTGCTTTATTACATCACCAGATCCAAAATCGCCTGACCCTTGTTGGATCCATAACATATTACTCGGGAAACTGCTCCAACTACATTCCATTAATTCTTCCTCATAGCTATCTCTGCCAACCTGAATTTCCCAATCTATGTGAAGTTTAAAGTCACCCAAGATTAACATACCGCTTTTGATACATGCTCTCCTTATCTCGTAATTTATTCTATGTCCTACTGCATAGCTATTGTTAGGGGGCTTATAAATTATTCCTACCAATGTCTTTCCCTTTTTATTTCTTACCTCCACCCTTATGGATTCTACATCTTCTGATCCAAGACCATTTCTTGCCATTGTACTTATTTCATCCCATACCAACAATACTATCGCACTACCCTTTCTTTCCTGTCTGTCCTCATGAAAAGTCACATGCCTCTGAATATTTGATTCACAGCTGTGATCTCTTTGTAACCACATCTCTGTAATGGCTGTAAGATCACACGTGGTAACCTATATTTGTGTCATTAATTTATTTGTTCTGAATACTATTCACATTCAAGTAAAGAACCATTAATTTTTCTTTGTAATTAATCTAACCTATTCCTCTTACCCCAGCACTTTTGCCAGTGCCCAATCGATTGAAATCCATTTTACCCACACCAATCTTTGAGCCATGCATTCAACTCCTTGACTTTATTTACCCTATGCCAGTTTGCCTGTGGCTCATGTAGTAATCCAGTGATTATTACATTGGAGATTCTGCTTTTTAATTTAGCTCCTGTTCAAACTCTTTCAGACAAATCTTCTTTCTGGGGGTGGCACGGTGGCTCAGTGGTTATCACTGCTGCCTCACAGCGCCAGGGACCCTGGTTCAATTCCACCTTGGGCAACTGTCTTTGTGGAGTTTGCACATTCTCTCTGTGTGGGTTTCCTCCGGGCACTCCGGTTTCCTCCCACAGTCCAAAAATGTGCAAGTTAAGTGGATTAGCCATGCAAAATTGCCCGTAGTGTTCAGGGATGTGTAGCTTAGGTGGGTTATAGGGGGATGGGTCTGGGTGGGATGCTCTGAGGTTCAGTGTGGACTTGTTAGGCCAAAGGGCCTGTTTCCACACTGTAGGGATTCTATTTTTTCTTTCTAGTCCTAGCAATGTTATTGGCACCAATGTGGACAACAAATGGATCCCTCCTGTTTCATTCCATGTTCTTCCTCAGCCCCAAAGAGAGGTCCTTAACACTGGTAACACAGCCTTTGGGATTCCCACTTACTGCTGCAGTGAACAGAATGTATCTCCCTAAATATACTGTATCCTACCACTATTATATTCGTATTTCCTCACCATACTTGAATGGCTCCCTGTATCAAGGTACCATGGCCAATTTGCTTACCCTCCCTGCAGCCCCCACTCTCATCAGCATAGCTTGCAAGAACTTTGTAACTGTTAAACAATTGCATGGGCTGAGGCTCCTTAATTTTAATCCCCAGGTCCTCAAACCTGCAGTCACACCCTCCTGTTCCTAATCACTGACTAATTTTGAATTACCGAGACTAAGGTGCATGACTGACATCTGGACTATAGTGTAATTTCCCCCTTCCCTGATATGACGCAATGCCTACAGCTCAGACTTCAGCTCCTCAACTTGGATCCAAAGATCCTCAAGCTGCAAACACTTACTACAGACGTGTTGACTCTGAACCACATTGGTGTCCAGCAGCTTCCACCTGTTATAACAGCAACACATCATTCACCCTACCATCATTATCTTATTTGATGTAACTTATTAATTACTTGACAATCCCTGCTCTTTACACTTCACTGCAATGATATTTCTTTTTTATAAACTAAAATGAAAATTCACCAGTATCAATCTAATGCTTAAGCAGTTATTTTTTAAGAAACAGGAGACGAAAAGCCCTGGAGACCCAGATACAAAGTGAAGGTCCTACTTTCGCTTTAAAGGCTAGAAAGATTCAACAGTCCTACTCATCAATCATCTTCTTTCTCTCCACTTGTGTTACATTGTAGTTTGTGCTGCTGGTCCCACTGCAGATAGGCCTCTCGATCCATACCTTTTAGCTTCTCCCACTCACCTCTTACCACAGGAAGTTTACTTCTAACTCTGTTAAAGCATCTCTGGTTCCCTTTACACCAAAATTTCCACTTTGAACCAAATTTCAACAATGTAGTCAACCTTGTCACTCAGCCTTCATCTCATGCTGCTGCAGTCTCACACTAACCATGCTTTTTACAAACTGTGCAATGAATGAAATCCCTTTCTTATAAAGATCTGTTCAAAGAATCTGTTTAGCTCCAATGATCAACACCTCATTTAGGAATTCATATTATCAGCTTTTAGCCCCATTAATTTATCTCACACCTTTTCTGTAGTGATAGCTATTATGTTTATTTCCTCCCTCTCTTTAGTCCTTTGATTACTTAGTATTTTGGACTGCTATTAGAGTCTTCTATCATGACAGTGATGCAATATATTTCTGCAACTCCTCTGTTATTTCCTGGTTCCCCATTATTATTATTCCCCCATCCTTCTTCTCTAGGGGCCTATGTTAACTTTGACCTCTCTCTTTCTCTTTTTATATATTTAAAGAAGATCTTACAGTCCATTTTATATTACTTGCTAGTTCGCTTTCATTGTTTATTTTCTCTTTTTTAGTGTTCTTTTGGTGCTTTTTAAATCTTTTATGATACTCTGGTTTACCTACATTGTATGTTTTATCTTTCAACTCGATACCATCCTTAAACTTGTTTGGTTAACTATGTTCTGTTTATTCCCTACTAGAATCCTTCCTCCTCACTGGGTTACATCTTTGCTGTGATTCCAAAAAATTTTCTTAAATGTTTACCATTGTTCTGTTAAACTCCTTTCTCAGGCCATTCCATCCAGGTCTGCTCTCATTCCTATGCAAGAACCTTATTTAAGTTTAGCACATTTGTTTCTGACCCAAATTGCTCCCTCTCAAACTGAATGCCAAGTTCTATCATGTTACAGTCACTGTATCCTGGGCAAGCTTTTTACATGAATCATTTTTTTAAGCTGCCTCAGTACATCTTGCCAGATACAAAATAGCCAGATCCCTAGTTGGATTCACAACATATTATTCTTGGAAAATGGTCCAAATACAAGCTATGAATTCTTCCTTGTGATTACCTTAGCCATATTAATTTTTCTAACTTATATGAAGATTAAAGACACTGTAAACATTGGTTTTCCTCTCGAATCAATATTCTTGTGAATTGTCCTAACAAGGGCAAGACTAAAAGCTTCAGATAAAGCTATTTCAAATCTAATATAATTTTTGATCTGATTTAATTGATTATTGTTACATGCACTGAGGTACAGTGAAAAGTATAGTATTGCATGCTAACCAGACAAAGCAATGCCTTACATAAGCGTACAGGGTATTAGGACAGAATGCAGAATATAGTGTTACTGCTACAGAGAAGGTGCAGAGAAAGATCAACTCTAATATATGAGAGGTCCATTCATAAGTCTGATAACAGCGGGGAAGATGCTGTTGTTAAAGCTACTGGTATGTGTTTTCAAACTTTTGTATCTAGATGGTGCCAGAGTGTGGTGACTCCTTGAGAGCTCTCCTAAATAGATTATCATGTAATGGGTCAGGGTTAATCTGAATCTCCTAACAAAATGTCCTTGGAGAAAAAGTGGTCACTGTACAACTGATACACTATACAATATATTCCAGTCCAAACAATAACCTTAAATTTATCAAATCCAATTAGATAGATATGAGGAGAGATGGCATAGGCTGATTGAGAAAATATGTTATGGGTGACACTACACTTGCACTTCTGCATCCAGTTTGGTCTCCACATTTAAGGAAGGATATATTTGCATTTGGAGGCAGTGCAATGAAGTTTCAATAGATTGGTTCTTAGGTTGCCCAAGCAGGTTGAGTGAATTGGGCCTATACCCAATGGAGTTTAGAAGAATGACAGGCGATCTCACTGGGTCAGAGTAGCGACTGAAAGGTTGTCTCCCCTGGAAGCGGGAAGTGATGGGGAGCTGATAGGAAGGCAATGACCGAGAAGTATTATTGCCGGCCTGTTAATCCAGAGACCCAGATAATGTACTGGGGATCTGGGTTCAAATCCCACCATAACAGATGGTGGGATTTGAATTTCAAGAAAAAAAAATCCAGAATTAAGGGTCTAATGATGACTGTGACACCACTGTCAGGAAAACCCATCTGGTTCACTATGTCCTTTAGGGAAGGAAACTGCCATCCTTACCTGTCTGGCCTGGCCTACATGTGACTCCAGACCCACAGCAATGTGGTTGACTCTTAACTGCCCTCTGGGCAGTTAGGGATGGCAATAGATGCTGGCCTGGCCAGCAATGCCCTCATCCTGGGAATGAATTTTATAAAAAGCTAATCTAGTAAACAGGGGCACAGTCTTAGAAAAATGGGCCAATCAAATTGGGTCAAGACGAGGAGAAATTTCTTCACTCAAACGTTTATGAATCTTTGGAATCTCCATTGTTGAATATATTTAAGGCTGCAACAGGCAGATTTTTGCATTATCAGGGAATCAAGAGATATGTGAGGTTGGTGGGACAGTGATCATGTAGTTTCGAGGACCAGGCTGGAGGGCCAAGAATGGGCTAGTTCTGCTCATGGCTTTTTGTTCTCTTTATTCAGTTGGCTGAAGAATTTTGTCTTGTGCGACATGCCAAACTTATAGCACTTATCACTGTAGAGCGCAGCATGTCATTAACCTTCTTCCTGCATCGCCAATACTTCTTCCGGACCACAGAGATTGCATGGACCCAAATTATGGCTTCAGACCAGGTTGGCAGGGCCCGTGCCCTGGTATCCTCTGTGGCCTCTACTCCACGACCTCTCTGTCCTTGTTAGTGAAGCAGGGTGACAACTTTCCTTTGTCAGCCATACCCTTTAGAATTGTGCAGCAACTGTGAATGGCAGAACCTAGCTTACAGCATTTGACCTGGTATGCAGCTGAGATTTATATACAACACCAGCAATGTGAATCCCAGAAGGTCTTGGCAAGAGTGAGTACAAAAGTGAGCAGGATGAAACTCGCTGGAGCTTCAGAGAGAGAAACTCCATGAAATTCCCTGAAACTGACACACAGCCAAACTCTAGCAAAAATCAACCTTATGTTTTTAATAGGTTGACAATTTATAAATGTTTTGAAGCCGGGGTTGAGAACCGCTATGCTGGAAGATAAAACAGCCAATACAAATAAAACAATGATATTTTAATTTAACAGTCTCTGTAAATGGCTTTGGAAATATCATCATGAAATGGGATAAATGCTAAACATTAGGTCACTATAAACAACTGCCTCTTAAAATAAATGTGAGTTAAAACCGTACTTACTACTTTGCATTATTGCTCTTTGCTGTCAACAAGTGCACAAACAATGGATCCTGGATAGTCTCCTGTCCATTATAGTGTACACAATTTATCTGTGTTAGCCAGAGCACATGTGGCCATGTAGAGGTTGAATTTAGGCCACAGAATTCAGATAAATTAGTTTTTAAAAATATTACATGTAAGGCTACAGTTGACACATACCACTTCATGTTCTGCTGACCTGATTTATACCATCTACTTGTTTTTATCACAGCTAGATAAAATGGCTGCAGTCACTGCTATCCATCTTGCAAGATTTCCTGACTAAGTGCTGTTCTTCATTTGGACTATTTTGGCAGGCTAACTGGAAGTAACATTACTGGATTGTTGCCATGACCTGTCCTTCGACAAAATACCAAAGACTCCTACAGGAGCAGCTTTACGGGTTAATTTGCCAAACCAAGCAACAATCTGATGCATTTCCAATGTAATTTTGTATTAACTTCTATCCAGCTGCAAGTCTGAAACCCTGAGAATGCTAACTGCTTGCAATGTTAATAATAAGGTCTTGTCTGATCAAGGATGAATCCTAAATCGTTTTAAGTTTCAAAATAATTCAAGTTGCCTTTTGTTTATTGACTTATAAACATTGTGTATAACAAAAATCTTGCTGAGAAGTTATTCCATTTAAAAAGTAATTGTTGAAATATCAAGCAAGATCAGCCACAATAGAATTATTAATCTGTAATACAAAGCTGTCCAAAAATAGTAAAGAAATCTTTAGCTACATGTTTTTCTAAGTACAGTAAAGTGTGAAACATTTAATAAATGCTCATGAAAATGGATTAATTGATTCTTTCTTGCAAAAACTAGCAAATATAATTTATATTTAGTTAGGGATTGAGCAACAAGTCCCATCACATATTCAAGGAGCAGAATACTGCAGATGTTGTAATCCAAAATAGAAACAGAGTTCTGGAAATACTTGCTGCTCTGGCAGCATCTAAGGAAACAGAAATAGAACTGACAGATTGGAGTTTTGTTCTGGGGTCAGGACTCTGACAAAGGAAGAACTGCCAGGTCCCAACCACACACAACAAGAAAAATAGATGTGTGTTGCGTTTTCACAAGAAAACACCATCTCTCCACCTATCCTCTCCTCTATCCCTCTTCTATCCGCCTCCCACTCTCTTCCTATTTATTTCAAAACCCCCTTCCCCTCCCACTTTTCTGATGAAGGGTCTAGGCCCGAAACGTCAGCCTCTCTGCTCCTATGATGCTGCTTGGCCTGCTGTGTTCATCCAGCCCTGCACCTTGTTGTCTCGGATTCTCCAGCATCTGCAGTTCCTACTATCTCTGACACCATTTCGATGGAGTCAGGTTCTCGTATAACATAGATTTCCGATTTATAATATGAAACATCTTCTAACATTTGCCCAGAGTCAGCTGATAAGGTAAAGCCTGCAGCTGCAGGAGGGAAGTTTGTCACTGGAAGACGAGCCACCAAATCCTGCACAACCTCCTGCACAACCTCGATCAGTGCAACTGCATCCATCTCAGTAAGCCCTTAATCCACCTTCAAAAGGGACAACATTTTTTGAGTGAGCAGGAGGGGCTGAGGGAGCTAGACGCAGTTGGCAGATCCCACTCGGAGGCTGGAGAACTTGCACAGGACATTCAACTTGAGGAAGATGCAGAGACTGGAGATTCACCCAGCAGTTGGGTATTTCAGGAACAGTAGCTGATGTGCCCCTAATGCTAGTGTTCCCTGACACAGTGCGGAGTCACATACAGAGAATGGAGACGTCTATGCATCAAATGTGGTTTGCTATGTCTCAGACATGAGCTCCTCCATCTATAGAATGGCTGACCTCGTAGGGATCTGTATGAAACATCACTCAGAAGGATACAGCATCAGTGCACTGACATGCATAGAATATATGACACATTTGTTTTTAAGAGGAGATAGATATAGCTCTTGTGTGTAAAGAGGTCAAGGAATATGGGAGGTGGGAGGGCAGGATTAACCATGAGCACACTGAATGGCAGCACAGGCTTGAGAAGTTGAATGGCCTATTCTTGCTCCTATCTTTGAGGTTTCTATGTTTTTATTCCAATCAGCGCCGCTAATGGCCCAAAGCCACACAAAGTGAATGCCGGGTTTCATACCAGCAGCTTGTTGATTCTGACAGTCAGGTGCACCACAAAAGGGTCAAGGCAGTTGCAGATGATGGTGAGGGGAGGGGCCCACTGCTCACAGAGCGCTGCCATCAACATCCACTGCCTTCACCCCACTGACTGAGGGGCCATCCAATCAGCAGGCTGTGAAGACACCCGCGGCAGCACTCTCTACCTCTGGGACTCCCCTACCAGGTTGGGCAGGTTGGGAAAGAGCTCCTGCTGGGCTCAGGCTCTCCAGAGGCGGAGGTTCAAGCCAGTGGGCTCCAACAGTGAGGGAAGTAAATTTTTTTTTAAAGGTACATGGAAACATGGAGAACAGGAGTATTCCCCCTGGTTTCACAGTTTCCTAATGAAGGCAATTAGGCTCCCCAACCACCCCCTGCCACAACACTTACCTGAGGGACACAGCCAATGCGGTAAGGGGCCTGAAAATCATTTCTGAAGATGGGTCTGTTTTCTTGTCAAGGTGCGTCTGACACCAGCAGATCATGTACATTGTTGAAACAAGGCTCGAGACATATATTGGAGTGTTATGGTGCAGTGACTAGAGAAAAAAAGAAAGAAAACCTGCTAGATTATTCTCACCCAGCCCCCCACTGAAGATTTTATATAGACAAAAAATCAGCAAGGTTCCCTTAGGCCTTTGATGGTCTCCACCTGATTTCCTTGTATGCCACGGGCAGTTCAGACACAGGAACAGGATGGAGAACATAGGCAGATAGACAAGTAACCTGATCTGACTCCTTTGCTAAGACTGATCTACACCTGGCCTGTGGAAGGAATAAATTTACTTTGAAGCATCTATTCAAATGGTCTTTTAGTTATCCCTTGGGCTGGCTGAAATCAGGCCTTTACTATGTTACAAACCATGGCTGTAAACACATGTTACAACCATCACATTGCACACTCCTACATCATGGTATTTAAACATCTACTGACGTTTCTATAAAAAGGTACTGCAAGTTCTTTTAAAACTTCGTTTGCAATTGGACAACAGCCGAACACTGATTTTACCCACGTAAGGAGAATGGTGAAACTGGGGGCTACAATGGATAGGATGTAGACCTGACATATACACTCAAACCTAGCCCTGACCGATGAGTTCTTGGTCAGTGGTTGGTGTTGAACATCCCATGTGCACGGATCTAAAGGACAAACCTCTCCATAACTTGGTGTTATTGGGAAACTCATTCAAAAAAGCCATGGGGCAGTAGGTGTGTGAAATGGATAAAATGTCACACGATGCATTTAGTTGATTGGTATGATATTGGTCTAGTTAGAGGGGCTTTAATGTATCCTCCTTTGCATGTGTTGGGCTCTGACACTGGCAGGTGGGGCCAGTCTTTACTCACCAGCATTTGTGCTGGACAATCCCTACCCTACAAATAGGTGGGTTGCAATCAGCCTCCCCACTTCTCATTTTAACAGAGGAAATGGGGGGAGGGGGCAGATGGCTCACATGCTCCCAGGACATGGATTGGTGCTTTAAATATTATAATGAAGGTGCATACCATAGTTTTTAATTGTCATTAGAATTTAAAACTGAGCCTCACGAAGCCCACTAGCTAATCCCAACGAGAACCTATTGGATCAGGAGGCAAGTGTCTCTGGGTGGTCTGGCTGACACATACTTGCCTGTCCCTGCCTCAATCCAATTTTGCCAGTGGCAGGGTGGCACCTGGCAGCCACCATCCAGAAGGTCAATTGACCCGTGTAAAGGATCTTCCACACAACCAATCCCTCAGCAGATTCTTCCGGCAGAGCCCTAGTGAGACCTCCAAATACCAAGGCATGATGCGGCACAGTTTATCACCTTCAACCCCAAGTGCAGGACTGGCAGTGGGCACAATTTCCAGCAATACCAACCAGTACTGGAAACTTGCCATCCTGTAATTGAGTGTACGTCTGAACAAAGCCCTGTGAAACTCACACCAATCCTCCTGATCTATCTCCATTATATCCTCCCAACCCACTCCAAAAGTCCCCTATGAGACGTCCGACCTCCTCTTGAGGCCCAGAAACCACTGCAACAATGTCTTTATCTATTGGGATATCAAGCAGCTATAAAGAAGATCTTAAGGTGCAACTTCCACTGAATACTTGAGACTCTCAAGAGGTAAAGAGCTGGCCAAGCTGGTGTCTCAAACTGAAATTAAGTTTCGTTTTTATCCCAAATCTAATGCAAGCAGCTCTCTTGGTAAAGGAATTGAAGCGTGGGCTAGAAACCACTACCGAGAAACTTGTTCAACAGCTCCAGAACTCGCTTGTCCAGCACAAATGCTGGACAGTAAAGACCGGCCTCCAAATAATCAACAGATTGTGGGGCATACAGCAAGTCACCACATATCAGGAGCTCTCCTCACTCTCTTGGGTAAAGGTTTTGGGTGGTGATATTGACATTGGAGTTAACTGGGAGTGCTGAACCTGTGTTGCGTTGGCAGAAGCCATTCATCAAGTGTCCTGAATTGTCAAATTGGTGGACACAGATCCTTACTTGGCAACCAATTAAAGATGGCAGCTGGGCTCTTGACACCTGAGGAACAATAAGACCTCCATCATGGAAGGAGAAGTTGCCAGTATGGGAGACAGAGGGAGTGCCTCCATATTGACATGCCCCCTCAGACCTTTCTAAAATAGCTGGAACATTGTGGACAGGAATTCTTCCGTGGAGTGGCCTGAGACCTCACAGTCCCACCCCAACCCCGGTCTGCTGACAGAAGGCCACCCCTCGGTAGTTGCTGTGCTGCCATTGGCAGCAATTTGATATGAATTGCATTGACCTGTTGGTGAGTTCAGTTAGCTACCTGCCACTTGTGGCTTGATAGTTCTGACCCTGATCAGACCTTCTTAAAAACAGTTTGTGATTAGATGGTGTAAATAAATAGACACACCAATTTGCCTTGTGGATCACACTCCTGCCCTTCGTCTAGGAGCAAAAATTCAACCCCTGTTCCTTTCTCTTCTAATAGTTGGTGTTGCTGTGTTTGGCTTTGATTGGCCAAGGTGTTACCGAGCAAGATGTTGATGATCAAGCCTTCCATTCCCTGGGTGACTTCTTCCATGTGGATTAGAATAGGACCCACCTTTTTTTTGGTGAAGTCCTCTGGGAATTTCCAGATTAATTGTTGATAGAGTGTAGGTGAAGTCGTAACAAATTATCACAGAAAGACACTAATATATTGCAAAAGATTTCTTTAAACTTCCAATCAGAAACTAACAGCAGATGGTTAACTGTTAGTAGCACTTAAAGGGTAGGTCAAGCACTAGTCACCAAAATACTGAGTGGCCTCTTTAAAATTAACTAGCCCGCAACTTAAGTAGCAATCAACTACATAACCATCATACAGCAGCTGTTCCTACTGTAAGAGGCAAATCTTTTATCAAGAAGGCATCATGTGCCAAACTCAGGCTAAACTCATGGTCAACACGAAGAGACTGAACTGCCTAATTCATTTGTAAAATCATACACCACACAGTTATTATTATGACAAAGTCTCAAAATTATGAACAAATCTGCATTTGTTTCCTTAACATAAACTTTGAATGGAGACCTTTGCATTTAGTATCATAATGCCAGCAACACTTCAACGTCCTTTAAATTATATATTAGTAATTGTACTGAAAAATCAATACATTTTATGAATGGAAATCAGATGAAGAGCAAAACCAAGCTGAAACTTTATCAGAATGTAAATTTTACAGCGATGTCTGAAAAAGTCAACAGTCTATACTTTGCACAGAACATCAGCTGTGCAAACACTACAAGAAAAGCATTGTATTAAGTAATTCATCAGTCAACTTTCAAACATTGTTAATATTCTAACTTCTGAAGCTGTAACTATGATCGGCCTTGAACACTCAACAGGAGTTACTTTACAGATCTATATTAACACCTCAGATGGAAAATGTCTGGACTGTCTCCATTAACATGTAGAAATTATTTTATAAAACCATTCAACACTGTCTCTCATTGTTTCAGAATTATATGTTTTGACATTTGAAACGTATATATATTGAAGAAACATTTCTGACCTTAGCTACCAAGAATGCAAGGTTATCGTTTTTCTGCTTTAAAATGGGTCATTGCTTAGATTAATAATTCCAAATAATTATAGATGAAGGAGGCCACTCAGCCTACTTCAATGCATCTTTCCCAGAAAAATACATGATAGCTCCCATTTGCAGCATCTACTTGTCTCTTAAAGAATTCCAATGTTTGTTCTCCATTCCTCTATCTAGGAGTCTGTTCCATGTCTTAATCACTTCAGGTGAAGTAAAATTTTAGCCTTTTTAGGAGCTTGAATTTGTGCTCCTTTGTCTTCTCGCAGTTTACCTTAAAGTGATTTTCTAGATCGAATGTATCGCTTGGTCACACACCTCTCAGATGCTCCCTTGCAAGATGAAGAACCTGCACCATTTGCTATCACACTGTCCTCGAACAACAGGAATTAGGGAATTTCCCTGCAGTGCCTCCAATGGTGTTATGTATCCTCTTTCTGCACCTGGTTACATTCACTGAGAGCTGAATTCTAGGCTGAGAATTTTATTGCCTCTCCCCTTGATGTGGAAGCGGCCTGTTCTCCCTTGGGCCAACTGAGGTGCTTAAACAGATAATGAAAGGCTTCCTGCTGCTACTGTTGGTACTTTACCAGCAGCAGGTATTGCTTCTTCTAATCTGGCCTCTAGCAATGCTCCATGTCAGGAATTGGCTGCAGTTTCAACAGTCACCAAGACTCCTACTGGGACTGAAGAACTGTCTCCTATTCAATTGGCCAGGTGGGTGATGCATAAGCTATAATTTTGGGTGATTAATTGGCTGATATTTGTATGATCCAGTCGTGTGGTCTTGGGCTGGCAGATGTGGACTCACCTCTAATCTTTAGGCTGTTGGGATGGGTGGGGGCCATGACCTCAGCGTGGAATTCAGTAAATGTGACCAGGTGCAGTATTGAAGGTCCAGAGTACTGCCATGTTTACCCACAATCTCAACCTTAATCCTTTGGTTCATTATTCTATTGGCTTCGTGGATTACTGCTCTACCATTGATAAAGTTTTGCATTTGACTAATAGCCTGTCACAGGCAACTTTGCCAAGTCCCTTTTTGAATTCTGGGTACACTCTGTCATTTCCACAGTACGTTTGAGATGCTATTTCTTTAAAGAAGTTGAGATAACATTTATACTCCAATAGTCTTATACTTGATATTAATATGATAAGTGCTGAATCGTGGTTGCTGTGGAAATACGAGATGTGTTAATTCTGATTACAATTATTTGCCGACTCTTTTCTCTATTATATAGAATCATATAAAATATGGAGCACAGAACAGGCCTCTCGGTCCAACTGACCAATTCTAATATTTACGCTCCTTACCAAAGTCCTTCTACTCTTCTCATCTAACAGCACTGAATTAATTTGACACCTCTAAGGGTTTGCTTTTAGACATGACAAGCAGTCTGTGTAAGTGACCATTATTTCATCTTTAAAATGCTGCATTGATATAACGCAATCAGAAGTCTATTTCTTTTAAATACCCATAGAAGCATACAATTGAAAAGCTTTCACTAACCACACAATTCCCATTCACCATGGCAGCAGTAGGAAAGCTGGCTCTATAAATTTTATAGTAGCAAATTTGGAGCTGCAATAGTCATGCAGTTTACAGGTCACAGGAATCTGCAAACAACATAACTTCTGTATGGAACCTTACAGAAACTGATCTTAATAATGTTTCTGGACTTAGAAATACAGCTGTGGATAACAATTTTCCACAACCTTTTTTTAAGACATTTACTCATGCAAAGCTAAGAGATTTGCACTGAAGAAATGACAATTGAAGCACTAAAATATTTTTAAATAGCTAATACTGTTTAGGCTGAAAAGAAGAAAATGTAGTTGGAGAAATGCTGTCCATTCAAAGAACAGACAATGAACTTATTAGTGGCTAACATCGCTTCTTCATTAACATCACCTATACATCACTGGACTTATAAACAAGTAATTTACAATACCGAGGATAACTGAAGAATCCACTTCTGATACCCACTTAAAAGATAGATCTACCAAACAGCTGCTTTTGGTCAGAGTAATAGGCTATATTTTACGAAACAACTTGAACATCTGTTGAACAAATAATGAAACAGGAACCCATCTGTTGTTACTTTATGCTCCAAGTGTTCATCCTTCAAAACCTGAACTCAATACATCATCTGCTCTGGATTTCAGTTTTATCTCTTTATAACCTTCTGTAACAAATTGATACTGTATTCATTTAAAAACAATAATCTTGGCTTTAGAACCATCACACTAAGTTTCAGTTTATTCCAGAAGAGCACAAACATGTCAAAAAATAGTTTCTAAACATTTGGGACTGATTTTCTTTCTATTTTGAACATTTAAATATTGTGAGTGTGTCAATCATTTGCTTGGATACTCTTATGCGTGGTAAACCATCTGACTGAATAATGATTTCTATAATCAGTAAAGTGTGCCATATCTATAAGATAATTTCAAGGAGCGGGTTTATTTTATGCTGAATATTCCCCCATCATTCTTGGATATTATGCATCCTAAAATGTGGAAATCTCTCATGCAACCTGTGTGTATCTGAGGAAAGGCTGGATTATTTTTACCATCGCAATCAAAACATTATAATTTGCCCTGCCCAATATTTACCCCACAATACTACCATCAAAGCAGCCAATGTAGCAGTTAGCTCATGTCCATTTTTAGCAGCTGCTGCACACACACAGGGACTACACTTTGAAACTAATTCATGAGCTGTGAAATGCTTTGGGACATCCCAATGTTGCAAAGGGTCTTATACAAATTCAAAAATTTCAAAATGAGGTGGTTGTGAAGACAATGGGTATGTAACTACGCTGACAGTAATGCCAATAACATTTACATAATGTACTATCTTAGAAACAAATGCATTTAAGCAGTGAACTGAAAGATGAAGTCGTAGCTGCATTATATTAAATTATGCATGACACGTATTGTTGGTCAATCTATAAATCTAAAACTTTAACTCACTGTAAATGGCAATACATCCTGTAATGATTGGAATGATATCAGCCAGGTGGACCTGATAGAATATGAGTGAATATGTGAATATGAGTGTTCTCTGATTAACAGGCTGTTAACCTGGTCCAATCAGGAGTCTTGGCTGGCAGATGTAAACAGGAGTGTCAGAGGTTCTGTTCACTCTGACAGCTGGCTCTGAGGATACTGGGTCAGAGTCATGTACTATGCATGTGTAAATGAAGGGGGACTTGGAGATAGGATACCAGCCTTCATGGAGATATTTTAGTGGCTACAAGACTGGGATGCTGAACATACGTTTGGTATGTGGCATTAATGATGTAGTCATACAAAAGTACCAACTGGACTTCAAACAGGAACTGCAACTGGCTTTGTCATTAATAAAAGCAGCAAGTGGAGAATATGAGTTACAGGGTATTTCGGTGGAAGTGGACACCCTGGCCAGGCTGACTGAGCTAGGGGAACACTACTTGAGGAAAGGCAATTGCATAGCTTCACACAGGACATATCCTGAATAGAGGGACTCTAGGTCAACCCACAGCAAAACCCCAAAACAAAGCCAAGCCTCAGCCAAACAGTTAAAATTTTCTCTCAAGGATCCAGGCCAATAGGCCATTGTAGTTGCTACCAGTATGTAGACTCAAGACAGTGAAAGAGTCCTACTAGGCCTGAATGGAGTAGGAGAACTCGTACGTTGGTATCTAGGAGAGTGCACACCCTGGAAAGTCCACACACAGCTAGTTTTGAACAGCTAAATTGCTTAGCAACATCTAAATCAGAACCAATCAAAATAAACATCTGGTTAAATGGTTACCTGGTTCTAACGGAGATCGATATAAGCACGGCTGTACCAGTGATTGTGGAACTAGTCTTTAAAAAAATTCGCTCTGGACTCCAACCCTAAAGTTTGTGTAAGACCTCGGCCAGGCTGAGAAACTACACAGGGGAACATTTACAGATTAAGGTTATAACTTTGGTTCCAGTTTCTGATAAAAAGCAGTTGGTTCATTGTAGTAAAAGGCTCATGTCCAAGCTTGATGGAGTAAAATTGGTTGAGAAAGATTCACCCTGATTGGCTCAACATTTTTCGATTAGAAAATGGCTGCCTGAATGAAGTCCTAATTAAATACCTGGAAGTTTCTCAGGAATGTCCAGGGACTATCAAAAGGGCCAAGGCCATGTCGACCAGGAAGCAATTCCAAGCTTCTGCAAGGCCCGCCCAATGCCATTTGCCTTATGGGCATAAGTAGAGGCAGAAATCAGGAGGCTGGAAAGTGAAGGAATAATCAAATCAGTCTAGTCTGCGAAATGGGCAGCACTGATTGTGAAGCTCAACAGTCGGTTCACTGTTGTGTAGATTTCAAACAAACGGTGAACCGCTTTTCACAGTTGGATAAAACCCCAATCCCTTGCATAGAGGATTTATATGCAAAACTGGCAGAGGTGCTGTCCTTCACGAAGCTGGACATGAGCCATGCATTCTTGCAGTTGCGGTTAGAGGATTCCCAGAAGTATGCTACAATTAATACCCATAATGGTTTGAACCAATATACAAGACTGCCTTTTGGGGTATCATCAGACTGTGCCACTTTCCAATGGATGATGGAGAACATTGTACAAGGTCTACCCCAGGTCGCCACTTATCTGAATGAAATGCTAATGACAGGGAAGACCAATTAAAGAGAAATTAGAGAATTTGGACGTAGTGCTTAAACATTTCTCGAAGGCAGATATAAGCCTTAGGTGGGAAACACGTGTTCCAGGCACCCCAAGTTACCTACTTGGGCTACAGAGTCAACAAGACTGGATTACACTGTTTGGAAGATAAAGTGAGGGCAATAAAAGCTGTCCCGGCTCCCATGGTCTGTACTGGAGCTTAGATCTTTCCTTCGGTTGATGAGCTTTTACAGAAAATTCATATGTAACCTGGCTTTCATTCTGGCACCCCTACATCTGTTATTGTAAAAGGGTTAGCCTTGGAAATGGTCATGTAGCCAAGATGCAGCTTTTAGGGAAGTGAAGAGGCAGCTATCGTCGTCTAAGGTGTTGGCACACTACAATCCCAAGTGAGATGTGATGCTTCCCCGTACAGTATTGGGGTAGTGTTAGCTCACCGATGGCCCAGCAGAGTGGAATGCTCAATTGCATTTTCTTCCTGGACCTTGGCTGATGCTGAATTAAAATACGCATGTATAGGGAAGGAAGGTTTGGCATCTTAGGTGTGAGAAAGCTCCACCAATACCATTATGGACATAAATTTGTAACAGTAACAGGCCACAAACCTCTGCTAGGGCTACTCAAAGAGGACGGGGCCGTGCCACTACATAGCTTCAGGTTGAATTCAGAGATGGGCTCTTATTCTGAGTGCATACAATTGCAAGTTGGAATACCATCGTGAGGGCCAAGTGGCAAATCTGGATGCCTTGAGTCTCCTCCCACTCGTGGGTTTACCACATGGTGGTGCTGTCATTAGAAGAGCCCGTTCTGGTTTTGAACTTTCTGGACACACTTCCGGTCACCGCTGACAATATCCGACTGTGGACACAAAAAGACCTGGTCCTGGCAAAACTAAAACAGCTGGTGGTGAAACAAAAAGGCCGTCACAACCAGAACTGAAATCTTTTTGGACTCGACGAGACCAGATGACCATAGAGGATGGCATATTATCATGGAGACCAAGCATAATCGTCCCCAGCAAAGGTCACTACCAGATACTGGCTGAACTCCACCAGGGTCATCCAGGGGTGTTCAAAATGGAGGTGCTAGTGAGAAGTTATGCCTGGTGACCAGGATTGGATGCTGGCATAGCCACGTCAGACTTAAAGGAAGAGGGTTGTAGTAATTAGAACAAGGTCAGCCAGATGGACCTCATGAAATATGAGCTCCCTGATTGGGGTATTTAACCTGGTCCAATCAGGGAGCCCTGGCTGACAGAGGTGTCAGGAGTTCTGTTCACTGTAGGAGCCGACCCTGAGCGTGCTGCGTGTGACATGTACTTTGAATGTGTCAGCAGAGGGTGACTTGCTGACGAGATACTGGCCTCGGTGGAGTTATTTCACATCCTGCACGATAGTTTGCTCACATTGCTGTTTCTGAAGGTCATTAAAAGCCTGCTTGAGAGTGTGACAAATACAAAACATCATGGTGATTCCATCTTGTTTATTATTAAACGCTCTACTTAAGATAATCAGTGACTTCACTCATTTCCTGTGTATTATTAACCAACTTGAGAGATTAGAAAATCTACTTCAGCTTGCCTTCTTTCAAAGGCAGCTGAAAGGAAAGACTGTGTTATTGTCTATCTGTTGTCAAGAGTTTGATTGCAAGAGATACTTAATAGACCAACACATCTCCTTTTTCTGGATTAGAACAAGAGACAGCAAGCCTGTTTGACTGTGTAATGTTTTGGTTTTCAACTTAAAGAGAATGAAGGAGAGCTGGTTTGGAACTGTCAATATCCAAGTTCAAGATTTTTCCTTCTGTTCTCTATGGAAACTAAAGTTACACCAGTGAAGCAATTCAGGTTGCTGCTTGGCCTGCTGTGTTCATCCAGCCCTGCACCTTGTTGTCTCAGGTTATTTACAAGTCCAGTTACAGGGATGCAGGTATGAAGATCATGAAAGATCACGCTAGAAATCAAATGCTGACCACACTATTTTTTCTTCTGCAATTAGTTTTGCAATTTCTTTTACTTCCAACAATCAATTCAAACTGTAAAGATAGATCCACCAGATTATTCTACAAGTTCACATCATTAAAACAGCATTCCTTCAAAAGCAAAATTAATTTTTAAACACCCGAGTATCAGTTTGTGTGACATGGTACAGCCAAGAAATACAACAATGTCAATCATTTGCTTCCGCATTAATATTTAGTGGTCAATGTATTCGTAAAGTTTAATTTCTGCGTTATACTGCACTTCCTCCTCCCACATGACAAATATCACGGTTTAAAGTGTATGTCATGTAAGGAGTAGGCATGGAGGAGTTACTGAGCCCTGTGCTGTCAAGCTGAAAATACAGTCACTAACTCTGGATACACCACAGATCTTGTCATTTAAATCGTACACGTTAATTCAGTTCCTCGAACTCCTAGGTGCAGGAACTCCTCCACCAAATTATCAGCCAATGATATTGTGTAGTCAACAAAGCCCCTTTGAATGAATAGCGGTCTAAAATCAACACAAGTAAGAATACTAAAGTGAACCAAAATGATATGTTTCTTCTTTAACAAGAGATGCATTGTCCTTTTGAATTGAGAGAGACTACTTCGTGGGATTTACTTAAGTTTTCCAAATCAGCTTTACCCTTTAACAGATTGATCAAAATTAAGTGAAGTATTCAGCTGGAGTTGAAACACTATCTGTATGAGAAGGGAAGTGATTTATTTCTACAGTAGATTTTTTTTATGGGTACTGAATTGAAGGATTTATGGAAAAGACAATTCTCCAAATATTTGGCAATTATTAACAATCTGTCAGATTACTTCAGTTACTTTAACTACTTATCAAAAAATTGTAGATAAGGTTAAATTCATGAGTTTTAAGCATTTTATGTAATTTGTGTTTCATTTACCAGGATTTCATTTGTCCTATTAATCACTGCACTTTACACCAGCAAGAGGTCATTGTTTTTGTATTGTCATTCTTTTGGGAATTAATTAGCTTGAATAAAGTAGTTCAACACAGGAAATACTAAGAATTTGTCTTGAGGGCCAGACATCTACTGAGTTGGATGGACTTTTTTAATTGATTTATATAACCAATTATTTTGTGTGAGTATTTCTTTAAAAACAGTTAACTATTTCTCATCACGTAATGAAAAGTTCAAGCAGCATCAAAATAATGAATGCAAAATGAATCATGCACTCAGAAAAGGGTGTTTTGTAGCTGACTGTGTGACTTTGTTCAAAGAAATAATATGAGAAAAGGAAACAAAAGGTATGCAAGGCCTGTAAAGTTATAAAATTCTGATTTCCCAGGATAGAGGACCCCGCAGGGCAACGCTATAATTGCAGAGAAAAATCAGACAGCTATTTATGATTCACTGGAAAACTGAAATAATACTCCAGGCAACACAAAAAATTTGAAAACTTATTTAATAGCTTGAACAAAGTTTAGAGGTGTGGTCATACTGTTTTAAACTTCCAAAACATATAGCCTCAAAAAGGCCAGATTCTGCTGTTGGCACAGAACGTAGCTTGGCAAAAACATTAAATGGA
Organism: Rhincodon typus; assembly: GCF_021869965.1. NCBI lineage: Eukaryota > Metazoa > Chordata > Chondrichthyes > Orectolobiformes > Rhincodontidae > Rhincodon > Rhincodon typus. The sequence goes on along the minus strand of NC_063359.1, from coordinate 23,012,249 downwards.
GGCTCAGGATTTAGGCCAGCATATCTGATTTGTAGTGTTCCTGGGTTTTTTTTGATGACTCAAATCAATAGCTGTTAGATCAGTTGCTACAAATCAAATGTGTTGACTTACGTGTCCAATTACCTTCTCATCTAGTGAGAATTCACGCCAGGAAAGGAGTCTTGTTAGTTAGGAGTTGATTTGGGCTCTAAATTTTAATCAATTTTCAGCAATTAAAAGTTAATTGAAACAGTGATTGCTGTATTGCCTGTGTTCAATAGTGCATCAAATTACAGCTGTCATACATCCTTCAAAGGAAAAAAAATTAAACATTTCAAGATGCAAATCAATGCTCTTTCATTTCACAGATATTAGTTCTAAATTATATATGCAATTTATATCGGGATTTCTAGTAGCTTTTGGATATGGTTGGATATAGGTTGTGAAAGGCATGGTATATGTATAAAGGTCTTTTCTGATTGAGAATATGACATTAACTAATTCAGCCTGACTTTGTAAGAAACTGATTTAAAGATTCCTGATACAATGCTTTGAAATATGATATGTCTTCAACTCAATCTTTCTTGATGAAAAGAGTATATATTCAAGTATACACAAAGAAAATGTGCACTCTTACCTGGAATGAATTAAGCACAACAAAGATATATGCAAGAACAATATTGAAATGGACCAAAACCCCACAAAACCAGGTCAGACCCAAAACTGGCAGAAGGATCACTACAGGCTTGATAGCTGTCCTGTAAACAGAGGGAACATTGCAAAGAAAACTGTTTACAAATTATTGCACACAGAATAAAGTAAACCATTAAAAAAAACATAGTAATATAGTTCAAGAAAATATTGGTGAAGCTGTGGCACGTGTTGGAAATGTGTTTACAATCCAAATTCACTCCAGGCTGCATTATCTAAAGTGGTATTTTGACAAAAAGTTCAAGACTTCACCATCAACATGTGCAGATATCATTCGGATGTTACTGAAACGCTGACAGTGTGGTGATTAGACAGTTAAATAGGATGAATCAGTTATTTTGGAACTTGGTTTGCTTAAGAATTAAAGATAGAATCCACCAATTTTAAGTTGATGTAAAGTTATTTTAATAAATTAAATTCAATTTTGTAATACATCACTTTTTTTTTGTTTTTTTTCTTCATTGTTGTTTCCATTTGAATTAACACTGCTGATGATATTTTTCTTTCAGTAACTTTGAGATGAAGAAATTAATGTGTCTGGGGGCAATAAATGCAGGTGCAATGATATTTTGACAATGGCACAATTATTGACAGTACACCTGGACATGTTGGAGAAGGTGTGTCCTCTGTTTTTTGCAACAGAGTTTGCTGCTGGATGACCTGCAGACACCTGGAATAGGAATGGCCAATGAAGTGAAGGTTTGCGCAGTATGAAGTAGATCATGTGCCATTACTATTCACCACAAAATATATCAATTATTGTAAAGCACTTTCACAATGACTTTCCTGAATTACCAAGTTACGATAGTCTTGATTAAGCTAGCAGTCAAGTAGGAGCTGTACTGCAAGGTGCCCCTGAATCCAGTATTAATTTGAAGACAGTGAACTAAACATTAAATAGAGTTTACTCACATTTATCATAAATCTGCTTTGTTCAGATGTCAGTAAAAGAGAAAGACTTATTCTCTAATTTAATTAGAAAGTTTCACAATAAAATTAATTTGAAACAAAGCTGAATTTGGTAAAGGATTAATTTGACAATATGTTTTTGCCTTTTAATTAAAACACAATAAAGTAATTATCAGCGCTGGATGGAAAACCTGAGCAGTGGATTGGTCATCTGTTAGGCACCCAATTTTACTTTAATGTTGGTGTTAAATAAATGCAATTTGTCAAGTTATTAGAAGTAAGTGATGTAGTTGATTTTAGCATTACCAATTTAACGCTTTCTATTGTAACTGATGCAATAAGGACAAAAACTTGCAGTTATATAGTGTATAATGTAGAAAAATATTTCAAGGTTCTTCACAGAAGCATTTTAAATCAAATTATGACATTGAGCAACATGAGAAGACATCAGGTTAGATGACTGAAATTATGGACACAGATGCAAAAAGTAACAAAATTCAACCCAAAGAAACATAAAATGTAGTGGTTGACTAAAAACTTGGTGAAATATGATTTAAGGAGGTAGGAGACAAGAGAGGAGATGAAAGTAGTTAGAGAAGGAATTCTAGAGTTTAAGGTATAGCTAGCCAAGGACACAGGCACCAATGGAGAGTTGAGGGAGGAGGGGTTGCACATGCCACCAGCATTGGTGGTACATATAGTTATCAGAGTGTCTGAAGAGCTGAAAGAGATTACACTGATTAAAGCAAAGGGCTATAGGGGATGTAGAGATGAGAATTTTACATTGGAGACAATGGGGGACAAGGAGCCAATGCAAACTGGCAAGAGAATGTATGATTCTCACGGGCTGGGGCACAATAGTAGCCGGACAGAAAAACTTTGGTTCATCCAAAACCTAAGTAGTGGGTAGGATGGGAAGTCAGCCGGGCAAAGATTAGAATAGTCAACTTTGGAGATATACAAAGGCATAGATGAAGGCTCAAGTTGCAGATGGATTAAGACAGGATGGGAGTAGGCAGTGGGAGTGTGGTTAAAGTGAGAATCTTTGTGATGGAGTGAACAAAAACTTGAACATAAGGATGATTATGGCTGAATATGTGAGGCTTCAGCTACAGTGAAATTTGTTTATGACTGGATTATAGCCAATTTTAGCCTGTGTTCTTACTGGATGCCTGGTTTATAGGGGAAAATGCCGCTTGTGGGTTGAAATCCTTCATTGAACTTGTGAAATTCAGAGTAGAACTGAATTTAAACAGCATAGGTATGGTTTTTTTACATGCTGGTAGTAACAATACATTGCACCTGGAAATTTAACAGCAGAAATTGAGCATGATACAAAGTTAATGGACCAATTTTTCAACTGTTGCCTGCTATGAGTAATACACGACACTGGAGTCATGTAAATCAGTGCTATTATATCACAGAATAAACTCACAGTATCAAAAAATGCACAATGATAATAATGAGTACACGTTGTACCTCCCTAGTCCAACACTCTCTGGATGGCACCCCTAGTACCATAGGGTTTTCCCCATAGTAGCTCCACCTTGGTCTTTCTTCATGTTACATTTTGTCCTGATTGGAAAAAATCCTGTTCTTGCTGTCCAATTGGAAAATCACTTATCTACTAGGCATGTTATACATACAAGTCAAGGTGAGGTCGTTATTTTTAATATGCATTGAATATATCTCCACTCCCACGGTCTAGCAAAGACCCGGTCCCAAAGTTGCCGTATTAGGGAGGTACAACCAGATATAAGAATTGAGAGAGATATCAGGGACATTTCTGAGTATTTGATATGTGGTAACATAAGCTGTGACAATAAAAGAATGTCAAGTGACTCAAATTAAACTTATTTCCATTTTCCCAAGTTGCATGCTAAATAATGTTGGTGATTGAGTCCTTGATGGTTGCTGATCAAATGACCTATACCTGCAAACAAAGCTTTTTTTATATTACAAAATGCATACAATAGAAAAATATTGCACCTTCAAGGAACCCAGATTTTGCAATCAATAACATACAATAGCAATTGTCATCCTTTATGCTATAAGTTACTCAGGGACATATCATGGAATTTTCACTGATTTGGGGCCATCCGGTTTCTTAAAAAGCATGGCACTCTCTCCGTGAGATCTGAGTGCACTGAGAATAGGGCAATTAACAATGTGCTTACTCACTTACTGAGATTGAACAATCCTTATTGAGGCACACAAAATAAACCACGCAAGATGGTGCATTTCATTCATTGTAAAATCATGTATTTCAAATGAAAATAAAAAGGAGATGGAATGTCGAAATAGATAGAAGTGATATAAAGAAAATGCTCAAAAAGAATTCAACTTCCAACTATAGTTAAAATCTGAAGGAATTAGACTCCACACTTGCAAAGGTTAGCTTTGGGACATTTTGGGAGTGATTAAAACTCATTGTGCAATTAAACAATCTCTTACAGTTGAATGGACAAGCCTAAAATTTTAAGTGGGTAACTAGTAGCTAAGAACTGCCGTTTTATATATTTCAATGTCAAGCCTAACAGTGAAATACCAGCATAGCACAACATGAAAACAGGCAGGGTTAATCAGACATTCTAAACTGACATATTTTGCCGTACATGTGGTTATCATACATTGCTATCAATTTATCCTGTAAATAAAGGTGAGGCTGATATTCCTACTGCAAAAAAACAGGCAATCTGTGATCAATGAATGAAGTAACTAAGATATAGCAAAACGGTCAACCTGCAGAAGAATGAAAAGAAAAATATTGCACCATCAAGGAACCCAGATTTTACAATCAATAGCATACAATAGCAATGGTCATCCTTTATGCTATAAGTTACTCAGCTTATGAGCTTTCAACTGTGGGTACAGCATCTTAGGCGAATAAGTATGTGTGACAGCAAGTGCCTTGTTTGTTTATAATCTACAATAAATATATATTGGTTAGTGATCATTGATTGTTTTAATCACAGTACTGTATCAAACTTGTGGAAATAACAAGGACACAAAGAGGAATCACAAGAAAATACTGTGGAGCGTGACAAAAAAAAGCTTGTTACCACATTGAATAGTTGAGTGAAACAGCATAGATATCTTTAAGGGTAGCTAAATAAAAATGGGAAGAAAAGGAATTCAAAGGTATGAAGTAGAGTGGGAAATGGATGATGCAGAACCAAACATCAGCACTGACCAAGATGGACAAATTAAACTGTTTATTTGGTGTAAACACTATCAATATTTCTTGAAAGGAATCCCTTCACAAAAAAATTTTCTAGGACAATATTGGAAGGAATCAGCACCAGGGAGATTTCTGCAAATATCATGAACAAGCATTAGGGCACAGCTGGGAATAAACGGCAAATGCATCTCACCAGCAATGAGAAAATTGCAGAAATTGTGTTAAGTTGAATTCATATGAACAATAAAATCATGTCATTAAATCAATTGAGTAATAATTCCTGTCAATAAATGAAGCATTAGGCTTCAACACTGAAGTAAAAATTCTAAATAGGCGCAACTCTTTCTTGCAAGCCCAGTGTGAAACAACCATGGCAAATGAATTTTTGCAAGAAACCAGGGGCACACTAAATCATGATAAGGAGCAGTAGCATTGTTAATATTGTGTAAGATTACAGTGAGAGCTGAAGCTACCACAGTCATTTGCTTTTAAAGTTGAGAATGTCATGGTGAGCTGCGATTATCTCTTTAAAGACACAAGTGTCTCGCTGAATCAAAGTAAATTGAGTCATGAAAGCAATATACTGAACCCATCAGAGAAACTAATGTGTCTGTGAGACATTGAAAGAAACAAAGAGTGTCTGAACAAGTCAGATTGTGAGGAAATGTATGACTCAGTGCAAGTGACTTGAATGTTCTGTGAATCACTTCACTGAACATAAACAGAAATATTTCTGTTTCTTTGTCTTTTTCAATGAGCAAAACAGCCCGCTTGGGCTAAAGTGAGCAGAAATGATGATGAAACGGGTCTAGACGCATACGAAGAGGAAAACTTTCAACAGGCATTGGGAAGGTATGAGAGAGAGAGACAGATTAACAAAGTTCCAGGGCGAAGGATCCAGTTCATGAAGTCTCTGGGACTAAATGCTGAAACAGCTGTGGGAACAAGATCATTGGACAAATGTGACCATACCATGACCATTGTATGTAAACATCATAAGGAAGAGCAGAGAGTATAGAGGAAAGAAAAGTGGAGTAACATTTAAGGAGGATGCACCACACATGCTCAGTTAAATAATTTACAGGTGACACAATGTTTGTAGCCTGCCCTGCACAAAGTTCATCACACGAATCGCCTAACTGCATTGCCCTGTTGTGCAGTGTCTTGAATCTGTACATTTCCACTGTCATCTTCAAATGAGTCTACGCTCATGCTCCACATAACCTCTGCAATATTTGCCAGTCCTAAATCCCATACACATCACTGTTCTTTCAGAGATAACACAGTGTGGAGCTGGAGGAACACAGCAGGCAGGCAGTATCAGAGGAGTAGGAAAGCTGACGTTTTGGGTCTGAAGAAGAAAGGGTCACGAGCTGGATCGTCAGCTTTCCTGATCCTCTGATGCTGCTTGGCCTGCTGTGTTCCTCCAGCTCCACACTATGTTATCTCTGACTCCAGCATCGGCACTATCTCTCACTGTTCTTTCAGATTTGGTTTAATGTACTCCCTGTCGTTCCCGCTCCACTTCACTATTGGTGCCAGTCGTTTTTCCCACTACACTCTTCAGTCTGGTCAGCAGACCATAAAAAAGGTCAAATCATGTTTGAAACTTCAGCTACTCTGTTTCGGGACTGAAAACTAGCATAAAAAGCTTTTCTTCCAATTTTCTGGCCAAGATGTGTTGCCCAACTGTAGGGTTTAGAAGTATCAGAAACTTTTCAAGGTCATATTTTGCATTGGGTACCTGGGTCAAAAATAGGCCAATAGGAATGCTTGTGTACATTCATGACAAACAGAATCAGAACAAGGCATAATTGCAAAGAATATTGGGAGTTCATGAGTGTATTTAAATCTGCAGCTTCACCTTGAGACACTTTTTAATGCTTTTAAACATGGCTTTTAATCAATTTGACTTGTATTTGCAGATTAGAATTGATAAAGTATATCCTGTCAAAAGCATCAGTGCCTTTTCAGTAAACGCACTTATCATTTTGAGTGCAATTGCAGCTTAACTTTCCTCAGATTACATAAGGTACATTAACAAAATATGGATTGCCCTTCACCTTGTACCGCTTACAAAGTACAACAACAGATATAGATTTCACAATGACTCACCATATCTGGGACAAAACACGTTGTGCCAGGCTGCTGTCTGATGCCAACATCATGGAGTGCCGTTGTGAGCTTGCAATTGTGATCATTACCACACGTAAAAGTACAAATGTATTGATCTGTGATTGGAAAAAATAAAAATTGTCCCATTTTACACCAGCACTTCTGTAGCTGATAGGTAGAAGTTAATGGTAACTTGCAGTTAGTGTCTTTAATATAGCGATTTGTTTCAATTATAATAAGCTGTAAAGTGACCTAGATATGTGAAAAAGTAACAAGGTAAAAAGGGTCGGTTATAAAGATCAAAAATAGCCATTTCAGCAATTGCATCTAAGTGTAAATGTACTTTCAGGACTTTACACAAGAGTAATCAGCTGACTTTGTTTGATTCTATGGTGTTGCCTCCTGAATACAATTAGAATTATCTCCCTGCACATTTGTACAGCTACAGGGATGGCTATAATAGATAGGAAGCAAAAGGGGCTTCAGGTGATAATAGCCCTTTGCTTCCAATTGAAGTTAGACTGCAGAGTTATTCCCTCAGTTTAAGCTGGAGTATTGTGTCAATACTTGGTCATAGGATTTAGGTATTGATGAATAAGCCAGCATTTATTGCCTGTCCCTAGCAGCCCTCGAGAAGGTGGTGGTGAGCTGCTTTCTTGAACTACTGCAGTACATTCGATGTAGTCACTCCCATAACGCTGTCAGGGCAAGAGTTCTAGAAATTTTACCCTGCGTCACTGAAGGAACAGCATGTTATTTCCAAGACAGGCTGGTATGGGGCTTGGAGGTAAGCTTGCCGGTGAGACCATAAAACCATAAGACATGGAAGCAGAAAGTAGGCCATTCAGCCCATCGAGTCTGCTCCGCCATTCAATCATAGTTGATAAGTTTCTCAATCACATTCTCCCGCCTTCTCCCCACAACCCTTGATCCAATTGGCAATGAAGAACCTATCTCCATCTTAAATATACTCAATGACCTGGCCTCCACAGCCTTCTGTGGCACCACTCTGGCTGAAGAAGTTTCTCCTTATCTCCGTTCTAAAAGGTCTTTCTTTTACTCTAAGGCTGTGCCCTTGGGTCCTAGTCTCTCCTACCAATGGAAACATCTTCCCAAAATCCACTTTGTCCAGGCCATTCAGTATTCTGTAAGTTTCAATTAGATCCCCCTCATCCTTCTAAACTCTATCAAGTATAGACCCAGAGTCCTGAAATGTTCCTCTTATGTCAAGCTTTTCATTCTTGGCACCATTCTCGTGAACCTCCTCTGAACCCGCTCCAGGACCAGTACATCTTTCCTGAGATATGGGGCCCAAAACTGTGCACAATACTCCAAATGTGGCTTGACCAGAGCCTTATAGAGCCTCAGAAGTACATCCCTGCTTTTATATTCAAAAGGGTGGTGATGTATCTGCTGTCCTTGTCCTCCTAGATGGGTAGTTGTCATGGGTTTGGAAGGTGCTGTCTCAGGAGGAAAGTTCCAAAGTTTCACAACCCACTAAGAGGAAAAAAAGACTAAATTTCTGCCTAAAATGGGTGACTCCTTATTTTGAAACAATGACCCCCTACTTCGCAATTTTCCCACGAGAGGAAACATCCTATCCACATCAACACATCACCTTCAATGTTTCAATCAAGTAGACTCTTACTCTTCTAAATTCCGGTGGATACAAGCATAGACTGGCCAACTCGTCCTCAGAAGACAGGCAGCCCATTCCACTTATTAGTTTAGTAAACCTTCTTTGATCTATTTCCAACACATATACATCCATCCTAAAGTAAGAACACAGTATTCTAGCTGTGTTTCACTGGAGCCCTCCATAACTGAAACATAATCTTAACCACTACTTTTGTATTTAATTCCCCTATGCTAACTAATCTAGTAGTGTTCCTGAGGCTAATAATATACTAGTTTTCCAAATTACTTACTGTGCTGCATCAAAACCTTTGTGATTCACACGTAGGATATCCAGATCTCTGCGCATCTCAGAGCTCTGCGATCTCTCATTATTTAGACAATATTCCTCTTTTTCACTGCCAAAGTGGTCATTTTCACATTTTCCCTCATAGTGCTCCATTTGCCAGATCTTTGCACATTCACTTAACCTGTCTATATCCCTTTTCATGACTTCATCACACCTTCTTCCCCTACTTGGAAGGTATGGTGGCTCAGTGGTTAGCATTGCTGCCTCACAGTTTCAGGGACCTGGGTTCTATTCTACCCATGGATGACTGTCTGTGTGGAGTTTCGTCTGGGTCCTTTGGTTTCCTCCTACAGTCCGAAGATGTGCAGGCTAGGTGGATTAGCCATGGGAAGTGCTGGGTTACAGGGATAGGGAAGGGGGATGGATCTGGGTGGGATGCTCTTTAGAAGATTGGTACGGACTTGATGGGCCAAATGGCCTGCTTCCACACTGTAGGGATTCTGTGATTCTACACTTATTTTTTGCTATTATTAGCAAGTTTATCATTCATACATTTGACATCTTAACCCAAATCATTTATATAAACTGTAACAGTTGAAACCCCAGGAGAATCTCTGTGGCAGACCACTTGGTAAGTATTGCAACGTAAGAAAATGGCTCATTTATGCCTACTTTCCAATTAATCAGCCAATCGTTTCTCCATGCCTACTAGGTACTCCCTACAGTATGAGCTTCTATTTTCTACAATAACCTTCCACATGGCACCTATCAGATTCCTGCTGGAAATCTAAGTACAGTACATCCACTGGTTCCCTTTCGTCCACAACACATTACTTCTTCAAAACACACCAATAAATTGGTAAACATGATCTCCCTTCCACAAAATCATGTTGGGCCTGAACGACATAGCTATGGTGAGAAATCTGAGAGAATCACATGAGAATTGGGCTAGAGCTTTCTCAATGTCAAGAATGAGACATTGCATTTTCTAACAGAGTTCTGGAAATCAAGTTGATTCTCACTCATGGAGTGGCAAGAATAGGCACACCCAGCATTGCAATGCCACTGCAATGAAACTTCACAAACAGGGACAGGCACCCAGCTCACAAACTGGAGTTAGCTGGACCTCAGTGCTACTTCCTTGCTGTCTTAGCCTCTCACTCATTCTCACAGCATCTTGCCTTGCCTCCTACAGCAACAACAGAGCCAAACAGCTTGGTTCACTGGCCAGCAGTGCTCAGTTAAGGGAGTGGACATCTTGTTGAATGGTGCATTGTTCCAATCTTACACCTCGACCATGTGCCTGCAGCTTCCACAGCATGTGCTGCAAAGGAAACAGGCGCATCTCAAAAGTCTAAACACAGTGGTCCTCAGTGAAGGCCAGGGGCCTCTGAATCAGTTCATCAAGGGCAGCCTCGGAGGAGCCAGGCCATGGTTAGGTATCCAGTTGGGTTACACTCTATACAGGGATCAATGTCTCTACATTCCAAAGTAGATCATGGTCAACGTGTCATCTGGGACGGTCAAGTCAGATTGCACAAGGAGGTCAACTACAGTCAGTCCATCCAATAAAGTCAAGCAACAAGGGGAATGAGGGGTAAAAAGGGGGTTTCTGCATGTGAACGACACTAGAAAGCCATTCAAGGAGATTGAGGTCTACAAGCTGGAAGCCCTTCAAGCGACAACAATACCACATACTGACCCATTCAACACATTCGGTATACTCCTGCAGCCTTCTAATCACTGGTGACCCTTATTCACTGCCTCACTGTGTCCTACACAGGCCCAAGATCCAATCACTGCTGACCATTTCATGCAGAGTAACATCTTTAGCTAACGAGGCTAGTGATGCTGTACCAATAGCATCAGTGCAAATGGCACCTGGTTGCTGGTGCTCCATCTGTAAAATTTGCATAATTATACTTTTTTTTCTCTTTTTTAAGTTTTTTAGATAACCGCAGATGGTGGGCCCTCCTTCGGAATTATTTTTCCCAATTGGAATGTATCTTTTCTGTTATTCTGGAATATTTCCTTAAATACCTGCACTGCATCTCTATTGACCTGTCCTTTAACCTAGTTTGCCAATTCATATTAGCTAACTCTGCATTCAGGCCCTCATAACTGCCCTTAATCAATTTTAAAATATTTAAAAGTTAGAATAAAATTTGAGAAAATTACAGTTACTAGTTAGATTCTCTCACTGGAGATGGTCACTGCCTGGCATTTGTGTGGTTCTAACGTTACTTGCCTCTGTAACCCAAGCCGGAATATTGTCCGGGTTTTATTGCATTTGGACATGGACTGGGTCACAATCCGAAGAGTCACAAATATTGTTGAAGATCGTGCAATTGCCAGCGAACACCAATAGCTCTGTCCTTACGATGGGGGAAGAGGTCATTGATAAAGCAGCAGATGATAGTTGGGCTGAGGATACTACCCCAAGAAACTCCTGCAACGAGGTGCTGGAACTGAGATAACTGACCACCTAACAACCAAAATCAGCTTCCTTGTTTCAGAGATAGTAGGAACCGCAGATGCTGGAGAATTTGAGATAACAAGGTGTAGAGCTGGATGAACACAGCAGGCCAAGCAACATCAGAGGAGCAGGAAGGCTGACATTTCGGGCCTAGA
>NC_063359.1:22980618-23000399 GCF_021869965.1 Rhincodon typus | reverse complement strand
TGCATTGATGTGTTGGTCTGCCCCATACTACTCCTCCTGTAAGTTTCTTTATTGTCTACCACCATTTATGACTAGATATGGCTGGACTACAGGGCTTAGATATGATTTATTGGTTGTGGGATTGCTTAGCCCTGTCTATGGTATGCTGCCTCCACAGTTTGGCACCCAAATAATCCTGTGTTGTAGCTTCACCAGGTTGACACCTTATTTTTGGATATTTCTGGTACTTCAGACATGGCCTCCTGCACTCTTCATACATTGATCCCCTTACTAACGTCAGTCCATCCTCCACATGGTGCTCAACATGTAGAAGAACTGAGTTATCAGTTGGAGAGAGTCTTCCTTGCCCACATCTAACTGGATGCTATGAGACTTCACAGATTCCAGAATAAATTTTGGGGATTCCCAGGATAACCTCCTTCTGTCTGTATATAACCATGTTGTTACCTCTGTTGGACCTGGCTTGTCAGTGGGATGGTGATGATGGTATCTGAGAAATTGTCTGCAAGTTATAATTCTGTGAGAATGACCATGTCTTTCCTTGACTAGTTTGTGGGTACCTCTCCAAATTTTCTACAAATCCTATACGTTAGCAAAGAGGACATTGCATGGTCCATGGGGCTTGTGTGCTATAGTCATTTCCAGAGCCTTGGTCCTGGTTAGGTGGTCCATCTGGTTTCAGTCCTTTTTATCAGACTTTGTAGTTGTTGGACATAATGAAGTTGCTTTCTAGGCCATTTCAGACTGAATTTTAGAGTCAACTACATTGAACATTGTTCAAGTCTTCCTTTTAGTAAATTTCAATGGAAAACAAGAAATTCAAAACTTAAATCATCACCGTAATAACTGATAAACCTTCCAGACATTCACAAAACCTGCAAAACTGGAATTAGCAGCTTTTTATAATGAACTACCTGCATGTTAGAAAGACAAGACTGTTTGACTAATATTGAATCAGGATATTACAGGAAATGGATCAAAAGCTGATTTCCATAATCTTTGGAAAGAAAGATCATATCTAAATTACAGCCAATAAATCAGTAAGAAATAACATTTTGATAATTCCTTTCAAAAGGTATTTCATTGAACCAATTTACCCAGCATTGTAAAGATCTAGTTCAAATGAAAATTCTGTTCAAATTCCAGTAGAAGGTGAAGTAGGTTGATATTTAAAAGGTTGTGTAGTTAATAAATTAATCCAAAAGAGGAGAGAAAAAGATGATTTTGCAATTAATTAACTTTGGGTGGGAAATTATTTTTTTATTGTAAATGAGGTGTCCTTTGGATTAATTTTACAAAGGTTTTTGTTTCAAGAATTGAATTTATCCTGATAGACTACACAATAAAAGGTTAATCTGAAACATCAAAATGAGTGCCTATTTAAAATTGTTGGCAATTTTTCAATTTTCTTATGGACAAGTTCCAGTTGTAAGGCTACAGTTCTGTTTTCCAACAACTTTGAATTCATTTGGAGACTTTTTGGTAACTAATTGAGTTTCACAACATTTCAAAAATTCAACCATTTCAACTTCATATGAACCAAATAATAAACCAATAAATGCCAATGTTTTAACAATTATTTAATTTATTTTATGATGTCTATTTGTACCTTTTTAATCAGAAAATGTAATTTATAATTGGTGGCCTAGATTTAATTACTTTTTACTATAGAGTTCAATAATAATTAAGAATTAGAGATAAGAAGACTGTGTTGCTTTAGGCTCGATACAAGTGATGGCATATCCAGAAACGTACATATTACAAAAATAACTCTAGTACAAAATTGAGATAATCCACTTTATTCTCTATGTTTCCACAGTTACATTTTCTATCCCAATGTCTATTCTATTTTTGGTCTTCATATGTTTATTTTCCTGAAGGGAAATGTAATTATGTGGGAAACAAAAATATATAAAGGAAATTTTTAAAAAATTAAAGAATAAACAAGCAGATGATGAAAGAGAAAAGAATAAAGAAGATGAAAGTGAAAAGAAGCAGTAACTGAAAAGTGCACAAAAAGACAGGATTGCCACAGCTGAAGTAAAGTAACAAAATCAACATCAGATTGAGGAGAAACAACTGGCTATACAGCAGTCTTCATGCAAGAAAGTCACAAATTCACAGAGCCATTCTGGGCATAGACATTCGTACTTTGGCAAGTAAAAAGAAGTTGCTGTACCTAATAATCCCAATCCCAGAAACAAAATAATTAATTTCATATTTTAACCATTCTTGACTTTTAAATGTAATTTCTTTTTTTTAAATTAATTCATTCATGGGATGAGGGCACTGCTGGCTAGGCAGCATTTATTGCTCATCCCTAATTGCCCAGAGGACAATTAAAAGTCAATCACATTGCTGTGGGTCTGGAGTCACCTGTAGGCCAGACCAGGTAAGGAGAGCAGTTTCCCTCCCTAAAAGTACATTAGTGAACTGGATGGGTTTTTCCAACAATTGACAATGGATTCACGGTTATCATTAGATTCTTAATTCCAGATTTTTATTGAATTCAAATTCCACCATCTGCCGTAGCAGGATTCAAACTTGGGTCCCCAGAATATTACCTGGGTCTCTGGATTAACAGTCCAGTGATAATACTACCACGCTATCACCTCCCATATAAAAAGCCTATTGGGATGTGGAGTCTAAATATTTCACGTGTACCAAAGCATGCTGTGATAAAAAGTAAGACCAAATCAGAAAGTTATCACATTTTGTGCTAAATCCTGTCACGATGGAGTGTGAAAATCTGTCTTCATTTATCTCCACAACTGGTGCAGTTATTGATTTTAGCTGCTTGTTAAGGTTAACCTCAAACAATGTAAAAGAAGCTCTTTTACTATTTTACAAAGAGCAAATGACTCAAAGTGAGATAAGGGATAACATTGACAGATTAAGACAGCAATGAAAATGGTTGTCAGGGAAACAGATTGAGAAGGAAGCCATACAACACCACCAGTGGTTTGGAAAAGACAATGTTCAGTCTAAGAAATAGCATTTATTGCCTTCACCTTGTTGTTGAGATATATCAGTCAACCTGAGTAATTCTTAAAGCTCAGTTCTACTGCCATTCGTGGTCAAAACACATCATTAGAAATATGGACGTGATTGTCCAAAATGTAACTGCACAAATCAAATATTGTTGATGAAAATTAGATTTTGTCCCTCTTTTTGTGCAACTGAAAAATGGTGCACAACTGGACTCTGCTCTGAGGAGCAATTATTTGTTCAGGGTTTACCGTCATGAAGGAGGCAAAGTGATAGGTCGATAGTCATTCAAACTTTAGAGTCCCTGCAGAGACCATGTTGAATTTGATGCATTTTACATCCAGGTGATAAATAGCATTAAAATTACTCCAGGAAGTGTTAGCCTCAGCCCCAATGCATCTTCCTGTCCACAGTCTTGGTTGTAACTCCTCTCTAATTAACACTACCTAATAACAACACAACATCTTGCATTTACATAGTGCTGTCACCAATACAACACACCCCAGGATGCTTCACAGCAGTGTTATCAGACAAAAAAAAAGTCAAACCAAACTAAAGAAGGTGACACAGGGGAGGTGATGGCCTAGTGGTATTATCGCTAGACTATTAATCCAGAAACTCAGCTAATGTTCTAGGGACCCAGGTTTGAATCCTGCCACAGCAGATGCTAGAATTTGAATTCAATAAAACAAAATCTGGAATTAAGAATCTACTGATGGCCTTGAAACAACTGTTGACTGTCGGAAAAATGCATCTGACTCACTAATGTCCTTTAGGGAAGGAAATCAGCCATCCTCAGCCAGTCTGACCTACATATGATTTCAGCCCCACAGCAATATGGTTGACTCTTTACTGCCCTTTGAAATGACCTAACAATTCAATTCAGTGGCAGCTAGGGATAGGCAATAAATGCTGGCCAGCCAGCAATACCCACGTTCCATGAGTGACGAAAGAAAAAGGAAATGACGATTACAAGCCTGTTTCCTTAGGCCTAAAAACACTTTGGAGGTCCTTTTGGAATGACAGGTGCGCTGGATGGGTAACTTCAAGGCATAGGGCTCCAGAACCTTCTTGTCTTTACTGGTAGACTGTATTTTAAATTTTCTATCTAACTGAGTACAGAAGACTGGCGCAGGAAGGGAGAGTGCACTGTTGGGGTTTCCTTCAGTGGTGGTGGTGGTAAAGGTGTAGAAGAGATTGCAGTCAGGGTGGGGGAGGAGATGATGGCTGTGGAGGTTGACCGTCATGTCCATGGAGAGTCATGATGATAGACAGAGGAACAGCTATCTCACAGGGACTGAGGGGAAACAGTCATGCACAAACTGACCCAGAAGCTGTGATATAAAGACAATTAGACAATGGATGCAGATGTGGCAACTTTTAACCAGCTGGGTTTCTTGAGGTTATGAATTTAAAAGTGGAACTACTTTTATTAGAAGCACACAGTTCTCCAAAAACATTTCAATGACTGACCCATCTCTAGAGAGCACATTAGTCACCCGGCCCCCATTGTGATTGAACTGGAAGTGGGTAGGTTCATCACAGATTGAGTTCCTTCTGCAGATTTTAAAAACTGCTCACCCAAACCAACACCATCTGTCCTTTTATTGGTGTTGGGGGTCTATAATAATTCCCCAAAGTTTTAATGAATTAGGCTTTTTTCACTTTTCTGGGGGCTCTTTCCAAGGAATGCCACCCCACTTCTCACAAAGGCAAAAAAATGTAATAAGTGGAGCAGAGTTCCTATGGTGGCACCAGGAATGGGCACGACTTCTGCCCGTGTATCATGAGCAGCCATGTATGTGTGGTGTGGTGGGCATGCATCCTGTAAGTAATCACACAGTAGGATGGGCAGCAAGTGAGTGACCCTGCCACAAGGTGAATTAACTCCAGGTCATGTCAGGCTATTTACCCCAGTCTCTGCAGGCAGGGAGCACTGCTGCCAACTGGGAGAAACACGCATCCACTGAAGGGTCACCTTTCAGTGAATCACAGCCTTCGTACTAGCCACCAACAGCAGTCTCTTTCATCTGTCAGTGTATTTTGTTAAGCCCCTGCCACTCCCCTCTCCCGCCTTTCATCTGTATCCACACGATCAGATTCTCCAGACTGCCACTCCTCTCCTCCTTTGTCAAGCAACAGGAGAGCTCTGCGTTTCCGACAGAAGATTGGGATCACAGCTCTTTCAGAAATATGGAGCTGTACCTCCATTCTGACAGCTCCCTCTTGGCACAGAGCAGTCGGAGAAGGCAAACCATGCCTGCTTTCTCAAAGTGGTCAGCTGCCATATTCTGAAATTTTATATCCAGCATCAGAGACAGTTACTTGACAGATGTTGTCAAACATCAAGTATGCAAGCGTGTGGTTAGAGTGCCAGCGAGTTGTAGGGGGTAAGATTCCAGCTAAGTAGGGTGCGAGATGGGTAGGGTCACGTGGGCAAGGTGCCAAATGGTTTAGAGGTAGGGTGTCAGGGGTTAGGGTGCCAGAGTGCAAAGTAGACAGAGTGTTGTGTCTGGAGCAGGGGATTGGTCTAGAGTAAGGTAAGGGTGGGTCTGGTCCAGGAGTGGGCAATGTGGGAGGTTAGGGCTGGCAATTGGGAAGGGATGCCAAAGCCTGGGGCAACAGGGGTGAAGGGGCCCTGGGGAGTGGGGGTGTCGGGTCAGAGTTTGGGAGCATTTAGGGGACTGTAGTTGAGGGCATGTAAGAGAGGTTCAGGGTCAATTCAGTTGAATAACTCCTAAGGAGTAGGTATTTAATTGTGTAACTTTTTTTGAGTAACTATTTACATAACTTCAGCAGAACACACCCAATTCTCTGATTTAAACAGATACTTTCAATGGTTTCCAGGGAAATGCCCAGCAGAATCTTCAATTCCAGACAATTCCTTCAGAATCTGCTACGATGGGATTCCACAGGGTCTCCATGTGCATCTCCCACCTACACTGCAGAAACAATTATGACTATCGTAAAATCTGGACCATTGTGTTGGATCCAACTGACTAAGGTGTCTCATGAGAGAAAAAGAACAGCCCCAGATTCTCCTCCACAGCTTCGAGGAAAGGTTGGAGGGGGTACTCTTTGCGAGGGATTGCAAATGGGAGCTTCCTGCTTTACCAACGCAGCCCAGTTGGAGATCACAGAAGAGGTGAGCAAATGTTGTGTCTGTCCAAAACCCTGGGTGCAGTGCATTACCACTTACTCTGGCTGACTGGGGAAATGTGGTGCCATATCACATAGGTACCTCATTAGTATCAAGCCAAAGAAGTCTAAGGCAGGAAAGAGGCTAGACTGCCAAATGTGTGTTTACTATTAGTACCATATGGTCAAAGAGCTTGTATATGATAATATCAATGGGGCATGGGTTACAATATGTGGGTACTGTGTGACATGGGGATGGATTGGGAGAAAGGTCACAACTGCCTCTTGTCATGCTAACACTGCTGCAATTTGTCATATTGGATAAGGATACACTGAATGCCAATGAGAAGTTTAAAGGAGGGAGTGGAGTAGATGAGAGCCATCACTGGTTTGGGGGTCTGGGATAGCCTCTGTACAATGGACTGGGCTCCTCGATTGGGCATAGCTTATTGGCTAGTCACCAAGTGACAGCACATAGGCAGCAATTCCATCTTCAAGAGGAAGTCCAGCTCACTTCCAGCAGTGTTCACACTCACCATTCACCAAGTGTTCATAGTACATAAATACATAAAAAGGTTCTCATATTCCGGGCACAGCATTGACTGCTCTGCAGTTGACATGTCACCTTTTAATTTCATGGACTCAACTCAATGTTGGGTAACTGGGATTTTGTCCCCTGTTTAATTAAGACGTCTCACTGCCTGGCATGTTTCCTGCTCTTAAGAGCCCATTAAATAGTGCCACTAAAGGTCAAGTGCTTAATTTCTTACTTTCCATGTAGTTAGCTGACGAGTACAGCTGTGTAACGATTAGGTGTCTTAATTTAAAACTGTCTGTAAATAAGACAGCAATGGGTCAGAAAAGACAGCGAGGAATAATTGTGTCCGACCTCTGAACCAGGAGTTCTGGGTTCAAGTTTCACTTGCTTCAGAGTTGTGTCATAACACATCTGAATGGGTGGATTCAAATTATTTATCCACTCACCATAACCGACTGCACAGCAATCACATCACCTGAACAAGCAATTCCTGTAACTCACAAGGCTTCTAGTTCTTAAGGAGCAAATCTTACTGTGTAAAAATTATAGCCACCATGCATCTGTACTAAATCTTAAAGCATTCTATATTGTGCTGGCAACTCTGGGAATTAATAACACTGAACAAAATGTCAACAACAAAAATCATAATTGGTGCAGCTAAAGGGAACAAGCAAACTTGACTAAAAATGTGCAATTAGAAAAGATTATTGGAATAAAAGTTAATCATAGCTTAAACATTATAGAACAATCATTTATTTATTCCAATATATTTCATAAAAAACTGTTACTATATTCATTTTGTTTTTTAATTGGTAACTTCCAACATATAAATAGTTGGAAAATACAACATTTTCATTTCATGTGTCACTGCAGAAGTCAAGGGGACTAAAGTACTCACTGTTAGAGAAAAAAGGACAGGCCCAACAAAGGCCCAGATGATCTCACTCTGAATGTTCAGCCAACAATGATTGTCTGCTATGTATTTGTCACCAGTAGTTGCTAGGGTGATGGCCACAATAAAAACTGGGAATCCTAAAGAAAAAATGCAGAAAATGTTTTCTAGCTTCACATTAAAATGCATCTCTATTGCTTTTTTCCGTGTTTAAAAAAACTGAACTTCATTTATTTACTTTGCCTAAATATATTCCTCATTAGCAGTTCTAAGCATAAGATTTCAATAATAGGAAAATATAAGTTGATGCAGACAACACAGCAAAGGTTTCAATACCACTTTAACAGTAAAAACGACATGATAATGCAATATAAAGTACAGACACGAAACAGAAATGTAAGACTAGATATTGGGCAGTGCGAGCCAGTCACAAATACAGGGTAAATCAAGCAGAGCTGTGGATCATGAGTGTGTTAAAACCAGTGAGAAGGTCACAAATAATTATCCAATGACTTGAGATCATGTACAAATATACAAGCCCTGCACATAAATCACCAGACACAAAGTGACATTCCTTAAACAAAATGCAAGACTCTTTCCCATGTGATAAAAAGACTCTTTCTTAGCTCATTCATTTCTTCATGTCCCCACTTGTCTCGCCATCCCCACAGATAAAAACACATGAATTTCTAGACAAAAAAAAAGACCAAGATCCATTAACTCAAAACGTGAATTATTTTTCGCTCTGTACAGATACTGCCTGAGCTGCTGAGTGTTTCCAAGATTCCTGGATTTTATTTGAGATTTACAGATCTGCAGTACTTAGATTTGGAGATACATGTATTTTGCTATCGACTATCCTGGAAGTCTTATGATAGAATCATAATGGAATTGTTAATCATTCATGGCAATCACTCTCTGTTACTCTACTCCACTCTAATACAGGTTCAGACTCTTCAACTTTATTTTCCTTTTGATTTCTTGGAAGCCTGGACCTTTTCCACTTGCTGTTTCAATGGCAGTATGGTTTCAATGTCCTGTTTGAGTTTTGTCACTAGCGCACAATTGCTAGCATCTATTTCTGAAAGGACAGTCCTGCGTGTGATTTGCAGATCCTTGGTATGTGCATCTCTACCTATTTTTGCAGGTCTGTCTTTTTCTCCAGCATTGCTTTGAGCTCAAACCAATGTTTCTGTCACTGCTCCTGCAGAACTTGATTTGTTTCACATCATATGTAAAGTTTTTTATTGTGTACATTTCATCATGACTTCCCATGTTTGTGGGTACATTTTGTTTTAGAAATTTCAGGGATAGCATATTGGCACTTTCCCGCGTCTCAGTCTGAGCGGAAAACACATAGTCATCAGTTTTCTGAGGACAGATAAGTAGAATTTTTGCAAACATTTCGGAACGGGGATGACATCAATGTCTACCATGAAACTGTGTTATGATCCCAGCTGTTACTTTGGACAAGTCAAGTCCCAGAATGAAATCAGACCTGAAAGATTATATTCTGTTTCTCTTTAAATTTAATGGTGAGGTCTTTCACCGAACATGAGTATGCAAATTTGAAGATTTGGTTACAGTAACAAAATAGAAGTTTATTACACAAAAGAAATAACATTAGCATAAACCAAACCAAGCCAACTAAATATAACACAGTTGGAAAGATTTTAGAACACACAGCAAAACAAAATTCTATATACTCTCCAACATTGTATCTTTACTGTTAATCAAAAAAAAGAGAAATTCCTTCCCTATCATATCTGTAAGTTTGACTTAACTACTTCTACTCAGTTCCAGGCCTGTGAGTTGTGAAGCTTTTCCCTTGATGACTCACACAACTGAGATCTTAGATTTTCTCAGCTTCAAATAACCAATATAGATGTCAAACCAAACACTCTTGCTCTAGAAATTTCACAAACTACACTCTTTCACTGAGTAACGTATTTCTTTAATTGCTTTGAACAATCTCATTTTATGGGACAGACTATATTTGCTGTTGAAACCAGTCAGATCTTGTCGAACTGCCCAAAAGCTTGTGAACATCTTTAAAAACTTATTCATCCTAGCTTCTGCTAACCACTGGCTTAATATTTTCTCTCCCCAGTCATAAACCCTCACAGTATAAACAAGCTTCCATTAACACTCACAGACGCACAAACTGGGTTATAATCATGGTTCTGGAAAGACTGACATAGTTAATTTTTAAACCATTTCATAAATGTAGGCTAACCCACATGTCACTAGTTTGAAATCCAAAATCTAAAAAAATTATAGACACAAATAAAAATCATAAATCTTTCAGCTCAATTGACAGTGTGAAACATGTGTTCACCATGCTTTCTCTCGTTGTGGACTTCATCTCATACCTCACTGGGGATAGTGCAAGGTAAATTGAGTCTACCTGTTTCCCAAGTTATCACAAATGTGACAATTTAATAAAACTACCAAAAATCCCAATTTTCCTGTCTGACTGGTACCGTGGACTAGCACACCAGGTTCCTTCAATAACAGCAAAATTAATTCTATTAATGTAACATACTTCATAGTAAGAAATCAATTCTGAGTTATAGCACTTAAACTCTGTCCCTTTTAAAATTCACACACACACAATGAGAAACAACAAAACACAAATATTAGGAATAAAAACCTGGAAATCACAGTTCGGTATCACCAGTCTAAATTACAAAACTGGATAGGTTGGTTTCACAATTCATTTGAAACTTCAGTGATGCCATGATGTTATCTGCACATTGATGATCAATCTTTAGTTCAGTGGTTAATTGATATTTCCTTTTCTTTTGGGTTCTGGAATTATTTCTTTCAGCGTGTTTGGAATAAGTATTTCTGCTCTTTTGACAGACAGCAACTTTACAGGAAAAGGGGAGAGGGATATTGATGCAAATAACTTCTACAGGTTTCTTCGCTTTTCTCATTTATTTTGTGCATAAGAGTCTGTGTCAATCTGCAGCCTGACCAATTAGAGGGTTGGTACTATTCTGAGCTCTCCTGATCCCACAACAGCTGGTGCCAATTCATATGGATTCGATGTCCCCAAACAGGTTACATTTTCCCATATGCATTAATCAGCTTTGTTTATTTTTCTGAGTTGCAAATACCTCCTTGTACATTTTCCCTTTATTACAATCAGTGTCCATTTTCGATTTATTGTCTATAGCCCAAAAATAAAAAAAATGTCTCCTGCAATCATTAGATGCTGGTTTGCCAATCATTTCATGTGTATGCCAGATGGTCTTTATTATAGTTTGAAGGTACTTATGTGCAGTCCATTTGGGTTGTGACACAACTCTTTGTGGCTGCATCAACCTTCGCTGACCTGCACTGCCTCTGCCAGTGGCCTCTTCTGTTACAAATCTTGTAAAATTGATTGAAAGCTGGACATTTCCTTGGTGCAATCAGAGGCCACATCTCCCACAGGTCATGCTACGTTTACATGTTCTAGTAATTGTGTCAACTATCAGATCTGTCTCATGTACTTTAGCATGATTTAAGACTGCTGACATGCGTTTAACCTGTGGACTAGATTGCTCACTGATCGTTCAAGCACAATAAGCCTCATCAGTACGTTGTTCACCACTGCTGCCACCATGTCAAGTTAATGATTATGGTCTAATAAACAATCGCTAATCGGGGTAGATTAACTCCGACAGTTAGTTTATTTGAAACAGTAAAACACATAAAGTTATGAAGCAGAGTTAACAGCAAACTGAATAATTTCTGCATTTATGTACAGGTTGGAAACCCGCAGCAGACTATCTGCAGGCAGCATTGCAATATTGTGCAACACATGGCACATGAAGTGTTTAGACGTGAACTTTTTAATGTTAAGGTAGACATCAGCAGAGGCATTGGAATTCTATGACCCTGCCGCTCTGAATGTGTTCATTTTCCCTGTTGATCCAGCACTCAGAAAATGTCTGATTTTCACGGTGACCCTGTTCAAGGTGGTGAGGGAATTGTCTTCATTGATTGTCAACACCATAAATGAGCTTGTAATTCACTACAAAACTCACAAATTAAATACTTAACATAGTTACACTATCCAATTGGGACATTTCTGTGATTGGTGTATTGGGAAAGTATTGTATTTGTAATTTCTGCTGCTAGAACCGATTCTCCACTTTCCCGAAAAAGGTGCATAAAATGAATCTCTAAAAATCTTTAGTTGTGTTTGACTGAGCTGCCACAGATTTTAGCACTAATTCATACAAAACTCCAAAACTGAAGATTTGCTGTTAAAATCCAATCAAATATATAGAAATAAATTAATATTTGCTGCTTTAATTCTTCTCCTCTTACAAGTGTAATCACTGCCATAAATTTTCCTTGATTGTTTTGATAACAGAAGTAAATACAACTTCCAGGGCAATACAACAACAACAACTTGCATTTATATAGCATCTTTAAAGTAGTAAAACATTCTACAGCTCATCACGCTGCATTTTTCAATAAAATTTGACACTAAACCAGATAAGGAGCTATTAGGACAAGTGACCTAAGGTTTAGGGTTACACAGGTAGATTTTAGAAATGGCCTTAAAGGATAAAGAAAGAGAGAAGTTTTGGGAGCCAATTCCAAGGCTTAGGAACTTGTTATTTGAAAGCACAATTGGAACAATCTAACATATGATAAGCAAGATAATATAATTGAAAAGCGTGATGAGTTCCTGGAGGATTGTGGGGCATGATATAAAGTATGTGAATTTGAAAACTGACACCTTGTTGTTGTAGAAGCCAATGTAGTCCAATGAGCCCTGTTTCTAATGGAGCCCTGTTTCTAATGGAGCCCAACTCATTTTAGGAAACAGACAGCAGAGTTATGGATCAACTCAGGTTTACAATGAGTGCAAGCTGGAAGGCTGGAAAGCATTGGAATAGTCAACTACATAGATGAGAGCTGGGAGACAGTGGCACGTGCTCTAGTAATCCAGAGTCCTGCACTGAAGGGCCTGTAATCCAGGATCCCAGACTAAAGGACCCATAATCCAGAGTCCAACACTAAAGGGCCTATAATCCAGAGTCCCACACTAAAGACCTATAATCCAGAGTCCCAGACTGATGTTCTGGGTTTGAATCCCTTCTTAAGGTGATGAAATTTCAATAAAAATCTTGAATTAAAAGCTAGGCTACTAGAAACTAGGAGTAGGAGCAGGTCATTGGCCCTTCATTCAACATGAGTGGAGACTACATTTCAATTGTCGGAAATATCCATCTGACTCAGTAATTTCCTTTAGGTAAGGAATCTGCCATCCTTAGCTGGTCTGGCCTACATGTAACACCAGACCTTCACCAATGTGGTTGACTCTTATGGCAAGCCAGTGAATTCAATGACAATTGGGGATGGGCACCAATCTGCTGGGCTTCACAGTGACACGCACACATCACTAGAATGATTTTTTTAAAAATCAGCAGTAGATGAACTGAGGTGGAAATGGTAAAAGATAGAGATGGAAGTAGATTGTGTTAGTGATGGAAAGATTATAAGGCCACAAGCTCAGCTCAGGGTCAAATACAATGCCATTATCAGAAATGGTTTGGTTCAACTCTTGTCAATCACCAAGTAGATCAATGGAACCAATGATCAGGGAACAGAATTTGGACAGAAACTAAAGACAATAGTCCCCTAATGTTCAATTGGAGGATGTTTCTGCTCATCCAATGCTGGATGTCAGTTGAGCAGTATGACAAGTCAGAGTTAATGAGAGGGTTGAGAGAGGTAGAGATGGATGCCATCGCTATACACATGGAATCTGATATTGTGTTATCAGATGATGCTGCCTCTCAGCAGCACATTAATAAGAAATAAAAGCAACTCTTGTTGATTTGCAGCAATCTTCTTCATGACATCAGACTAAACAAACTGTTCTATTTAAAGTTACGATCAGCAGATTTCGTTTGGGGGTTGAATTAAACGTAAACTGAATAGGATTGAAAAGTGCACATCAGTCTGCTTTTTAAAAGGGGCAAAAGAGGAAAAGCATGGAATTACAGGCCAGTTAGCTTTACATCAGTGGTGGGGAGATTGTCGGAGTCTATAAATCAAGGACAGGGGAATTGAACATTATGAAAATTTTCAGTTAATCAGGGACAGCTGCAATGAAGTTTTTGAAGAGGTGACTAAGACAATGGACATGGGAGTGTCTATGCATGTTGTTTATATAAACTTTAAGAAGACATTTGATCCGGTTCCACATAAGAGACTGTTAGCTAAACTAGAAGCCCATGGAATTGAGGGCAAATTACTGTTATAGCTGAGAAATTGTTTTGAGTGGCAGGTGACAGAAAGTAGTAGGCACTCAATTTGGTAGGATGTGACCAATGGTGTCCCACAAAGCTCTGTATTAGGACTTCAATTATTCACATTATCTATTTATGACTTGGATAATGACATGGAAAGTCATATATTCAAATCTGCTGATGACACAAAGTGGCATCGTGGACAGTGTAGATGATAGCATAAAATTATAAAGAGATATTGTTAGACTAAATAAATGGGCAAAGCTGTGGCAGATGTAACCAAGTGTGGGGTTATTGTGAGGTTCATTTTGGACTGAAAAGGGTTCGATCAGGGTACTTTCCACCTGATATGATGTTAAATACAGTGGATGTCCAAAGAAACTTGGAGGTTCAGGTGCAGAGATCTTTAAAATATCACAAGCAGGTGTAGAAGATAATCAAGAAAGTTAATGAAATGCTGAATTTTATATCTAGAGGACTGGAGTCTAAGGATGTTGAAGTTATGCAAGACCCTGGTTAGTGCCCACTTGGAATACTGTTAGCAGATTTGGGCATCACACCTTAGAAAGGATCTACTGAATTTGGAGGGAGTACAACATAAGTTTCCAAGAATGACACCTGGAATTCATGAGTTATAAGGAGAGATT
The DNA here is from genome assembly GCF_021869965.1 of Rhincodon typus. NCBI lineage: Eukaryota > Metazoa > Chordata > Chondrichthyes > Orectolobiformes > Rhincodontidae > Rhincodon > Rhincodon typus. The sequence goes on along the minus strand of NC_063359.1, from coordinate 22,985,936 downwards.
ATACAAATTAGACCTGTTTTCTCTAGAATTGAGAAGGTGAAGGTGATCTGATTGAAGTGTTGGAAATGTTAACAGAAAAGGCCAGGGTGGGTAAAGATAAACTATTTCCACTGGTAGTGGATTCTAGAACTCGGAGGCATAGTCTGAGAATTATGGCATGGTCGTTCAGAAGAGAAGTCAGGAACTTTACACATTAAGGGTAGTAGATGTTTGAAATTCTCTTCCACAAATGCTGCACCAGAGTTGTTTATTTAAAATGTCAGGTAGATCACTTTTTGTTAAGCAAAGACATTAAGGGATATAGGCCACAGATCAGCCATGATCACATTGGATGGTGAAAAAGACTCAGGGGGCTGGATGACCCACTCGTGTTCCTTTGTTCCTATCATTCAAATAAGTCACCAAAGTAGAAAAGCAATAACACACTAACAAGACATATTGAGAGAGAACATTAATGTTTTGATACTCCTAATAACAGCACTCAAAACTGAATAAACAATGTAATTGTATACCACAGTTGATCCTTAAAGTGCTGTGAAGTTACTTTATTAAGGCATGATGGTGCTTTCAGCATTATTTATAATATAATAGTCAGTTTGACACTTTAAATCCTGTCAAACATTGACCTTGTCACACTGTTGGTACAAATAGAATGATTTAAAGACTTTGCCGTCACTTTTAAATGAACTGGAAGCCATGTTTGAATAATGCCCATCCCAACTCCAGAAAGAAAAGGACCACAGAGACAATGGCAGAAATTTTAAGTTAGAATATGACACATTTGTTTAAAATAGTTAAAATTAAAAAACTGGGAAAGATGGCAAAGAGAAAACAGCCAAACAGAAGATAAAATAAGTGGTAATGCATTAATATTCTCAAAATCTAAGAAGCCTAATTATTGTAATATCATGCTCTGTTCCGCATCGCTGTGTGTATGCTGAAGACATGATTTTGAAAACGTATCTACACATGACTCTTGCTTTACAAGGCATGTAAATAGGACTAGCTGAGTTACTATCACAGACAGCTCGTACAGATACCATCAGCTGAATGGCCTTCTTTTGTGTTGTAGCTATACTAATAATTCTTGTACTCCACACACACCCCCACCTTCATAATCTGCCATTCCCTGGGGTTAAAAGCAGTGTTTAAGAAAAACAAGAGCAAACTAATAACATATTGAACAGTGAATTTACCCCAACCAATCAGATAGTAGTATTTCATTCTCTTCTCTTCGCTGATATTGACAGTGACGACCTTACTCCAGAGAAGTATTCCTTCCACCAGCATCCAGGCAAAAGCAGCCATGAAGAGCAGATGTAGCATAGCTGTTACAACAGAACATGCCACCTAGTGGGAGAGAGATGTACTGTAATTTAGATCCATTTAATTCCACTCAAGTTTTACAGAAACAAGAAACATGGATAGGCAATCAAGGATATCTCTGGTATGATTATGTACTTTACAGTTAGATGCACTGTCTACAAAATTCCACCCCTAACTGACAAAAATTGCTACCCAATGTGATCTAACCTATAATAAATGAGTTCTATTTTCTCCTTCATTTAATATAAACAGTCAGCAGATTATACCTTATTCAGTACTACACGCAGCAAGTATTTTGCAAGAATGTGCATTACTGTATGGTACTAAAAAATGCACAATCCTGAGGTGACAAAGTATTTGCATATCCATTTGCAACTAAGTGAAGCTGAACCTGGGCACCCTTGGCATCAGTATTTCCATTGGCATGGCATTGGGAGCAGGAAGCACAGGAGCACAGAAAGTATGGAGAAAGCAGGTTTGAGTAGATTGATAAGATACAGGGAAGCTATTCCTAATGCAGGTGCTCACCCACAATATAAAAGCATCCGGGACCAAGATTCGTGTTAAACTAAGGACTCTATTTATTCAGGCAGACAGAGGTTCTGACCGATCTCAAATCTTCACCACTCCCCCAACTCCACCATACCCAACCCTACGTTAAATTTTTCAGACAATTTTCAAAGCTATTAAATTAAACTGACAAGTCTATTGCAATGAGCAGATCAGAAAATACTCTTTAGCTTAACGGTGAACTTGACTGTTCAGGCATAGATATGTTTTTCTTTTATCTATTAATACCTCCTGCCTCTCAATCTTCCAAACCTTGCTTCATTCACTCACACCATCTCCAATCCCCTGAGAATTTCTGTCGTCTTCCTCCTGACCTCTCTCCTCTTCCTACTGCCCGGCTACTTTATGACCGCTTGATCATAGATCCTGCTCCTTCTGACTGCCAATACGGTTAATGGCTTCTATGCTCCAGTTGTCTCCTTCTATCTTTCAACCTTTACAAAAACATGTAACCTGATCTGTAACCACATCGTGAGTGTTTGCCTGCAGCAGGGTGTTTGTACCTAGTGGGGCAATACTTATATTGGCTCCCATAACAAAATAAATAGTTTTTTTCATTCTCTTGTGGGACTTGAGTATTGCTGGCTGGGCCAGCATTTACTGCTCATCCTTATTTGCCCTTGAGAAGGTGGTGGTGCGCTGCCTTCTTGAACTCTTCCAGTCCACATGCTGGATGAGGATAACATAGCATTAAAAGATTCATTGTATGTTTATTATAGCTCTTGGTATATAGACAGATTACAGGCACAGGCAATTCAGTTTCTGGGCTGTTACTAAGTTGTTTGGTTTCAAACCACCATGTCTCCATCCGCACGTCATGCTTCAAGTGGTACCAGTTAAGATGGAGTCTGAGGCCCTTACACCCTCAGATCATATTCATATGCTATGATACAGTAATGATTTAATGAGCGAGTTTCTTAAAAGAAGTATTGCATACTAGTTTTGAGATATAACACACCTGTAACCCATCCAAACTCTCCAACGAATACTTCTTGTTGCAACTTTCGTTTCACTCAAAAATCTTCAAACACACTGAGCATTGTTTTGGTGTTTACTCGCAGGATGGGAATATTCCTGATTTCACCTGATGATGTCAGTACGAGGTCAGAGAGGGAAGGCAACGTCGTGGTTTTCCTCAGAGGGTCTCCCCCTCAATTAGTGATGTTTTGCAAAGTTATCTCTGACCTACCTTCTTTCGGCTGCAGGGTCCCTACTCTCCTCAGCAATGGCCTCTGATTCTGGAGGCACTGCTGAGGCTTAGCCACTTGCTAATCAGATTGGCCAGTAGCTCTCTAAGGTGGAACTTCCTTCCAAGTGAGGGGCTAAAGTCCAGCCTCCTGTCAATTAACACTCCACAGGGAGTTAAATGGCAGTGGGGCTGCCGACATTACTGGGGATGCACTCCCTAATGCCATTTTCAGTAGCTGAGTGGGAAACGCCATCATCTGAAACGTCCTGTCCATTATATCTAAAGTCTTGGCCCTCAAACTCAAATCCTTCCGTGATATCTACTGACTCTGCAAACTTCTTCAGCCGTTTATCCTTACGTGCTTCCTTTGGTCTATTCACTTTGACCAATGTTCGCAAATCAATGCTTAGCAGATCCTCAGCAACCTTAGCCTTACTCTATGCAGTGTGCCTTCATCATACTCTGCCACCTTTTCAGTCCTTCACTATTCAAAACATATTTTCAATTAAAATTTCTCAACTGTCTTACCATAATTCAGTATCCATTCAGTTCATCAATTTTTTTCCTATGTCTGCTCTGGGATATTTACTATTTTATATGTATCATATGAATTCAATTTCTTATTGTAAGATAACTGTTCATGTACTCCTTTTGCTACTTACTTTTTAAAAATTTGAATCAAAGAGTCATACAGCATGGGAACAGATCCTTTGGTCCAACCAGTCCATGCTGGCCATAATCCCAATTAAGCTAGTGCCATGTGCCTGCACTTGGCCCATATCCCTTCAAACATTTCTTATTCATATCCAAATGTCTTTTAAATGTTGTAACTGTATCTGTATCCACTGCTTCCTCCGGAAGTTCATTCCACACATGAGCCATTCTCTGCGTTAAAAGGTTGCCCCTCATGTCTTTTTAAAATCTTTCTCCTCTCACTTTAAAATATGCCCCCTAGTCTTGAAATTCCCCATCCTAAGGAAAAGACACCTGCCATTCACTCTATCAATACCCCTCATGATCTTATAAACCTCTATAAGGTCACCCCTCAACCTCCTGCACTCCAGTGAAAAAAATCCCAGCATATCAAGCTTCTCCTTATAACACAAACCTTCTCTTCCTTGCAACATCCTGGTAAATCTTTTCTGAACTCTCTCCAGCTTAATAATATCCCTCCTATAACAGTGTGACTAGAACTGGACACAGTATTCACAAGAGGCCTCACCAATGTCTTGTACAACCTCAACATGACGTCCCAACTCCCAGTAACCGTAAATTATGACACAGACTTAGTACCATTTATATAGCAAGAACTCTCTGCACCTACACTATTAATGCTTTACATTACCTTAGAACATTTTTCTTGTCAATAGCTTCTTTTCCTAACCCATCCAATTTACAATTTAAAATTCTTTGAACTCTAACCTGCACATCGACTGTCCACAGCCTGTAAATTGATTTGTAGAATCCCAGACATACAACTTACTTTAATTTACCAATGTATTACCTCAGTTATATCTTCAAAGAATTCTAAAAATATCTGCTTGAAGATTAGATTCTAAAACTTACCTATTTGAATTTAGTGTCATGTGCCTTGCAAATACATGCAAGTAGTTTTTGTTACAACAGATAGCAGTACTTTTTCAATCTAATTACCATTGTTCCAGCCTTATGTTTCAAGAATCAAGGCAGAGTGTTTATTAAAAGCTTGTATTGACTTTCTGGTCTCAATATTTAACTCTGCAAGCTAAAGTTTTTCTGAAATGTCCAAGACCACATCTCCAGTTTGAACCTGATTTCTTATGTACAGGATGTCTAGGTTAATTCCATCTTGGTCTGATGTTTTATAAACCTCCAGTTTTTTTAAGGTCTATTTTTGTTAACTACTTGATCGATGCATCTCCTATTCCAATGTTTCATGCTCTAAATTGTAAAAAGAAATGCAAAGCTCTGTTGATCTTGCTCCTCCAAAAAATGCATGTTTACATTTAAAATTTGTTTAAAAAGTCATGATTCTCTAATTTCCTTGTCAGTCTGTTTGCCAATTGTCACTTTTCATGCATAACCATGAGTTTACTGTTTCTGGATAAGGATATTTTTATCAGTTATTTACATAATTAACTTGCACTTTCCAAGCATGCTTTTTTACCTGAACAAAAACAGAAGTTGCCAGAAAGGCTCAGCAGGTCTGGCAGCATCTGTGAAGAAAAAAATCAGAGTTAACGTTTTGTGTCCG
>NC_063359.1:22962589-22980218 GCF_021869965.1 Rhincodon typus | reverse complement strand
GCTGGGAAATTTGCCTGAACTGTTCTCAATCCGGTATCACTATTTTGCCCTAAGCGAAGTGGAAATTCTGTCTATGAAGCAGTTCTGAAGAATTTTTTGGGATTGTATGAATGGATTCACTAAGCACTGATTCCAAAAGCAATGCTGGTTGGTGAGTGCACAAGCAGAAAAGCCTGGTCCTGTACTGCTTTAGTTGCTACATTTACCAGAGTCAAGTGTGGATGAAAAGAACAGCATAAATGTAAACTGCAGGAAAACGAAGACTTGATGGTGTATGCAAGAATTACCAGAAAATAAGACAAGGCAATACTAACCCCACCACCGAGAACAGAATCAGCGTGACCACCAATGCACAGAGAGATATAGTACAGCCAATCAGTGTCAAATTCATAAGAACAGCTTCTTCATAAGAGCTTCTCTAGAAATAAATAAGGTGTATAATATTTGATGAGTCAAAAATACTGTTATATCATTATTGTCACCTCATGTTGAGGATCATAATAACTCCAATACTGGGTTAGACCTTTCAGTCGGACTTTCCTGACATTTATAATGAAGTTACGATGTTACAAACTGGTTCATGCAACACACATGAAAATGTGGTTCATCAATTAGGAAAAAAACTAGTACAATGATCATAATGGTCAAATACAGTAGTTATGCTAAGATTTTATTCCTATTATTGCATACATTTACGAAATAGACACTCTTTCTCTGAATTAGAAAGTACAATATTGCAATTTTACCTTCACTTCATAAAGTTGGAAAAGCAAAGCAAAATTTGTCGAGTGATTGCAAAAACATGCTGTTGATTCAAGCCCAGATTCGATGACACTGCAGCCAGCTGTAGACCAGCTTCCACCTTTCTCTGGCCTGGTTAGGTGTATAATTCAATACATTAGTGATATAGATTCAAATTCACTTCTTAAAAAAATATTTTAACAATTTGCAATAAAGCTTTCTTTTACAATAGGCTTTTGATAAAGTGAGGGAATAAAAATCAACATGAGTTTTTTTAATTCCTCGTTCTGAAACAGTTTACAAATGATCATTGAGGTGTTGGACCGTCATTTACATTTTATTTTATTCATTCAATGGGATATGGGCATCGCTGACAAAGCCAGCATTTGTTGTCCATCCCTAACTGGCCCTTTGGAAAGTACTGATGAGCTGCCTTGTTGAACTGTGGGTGTAGAAACACCGACAGAAGTGTGAGGGAGGCAGTTATAGCATTTTGACTCAGCAGCAGAGAAGCAATGGCAATATAGTTCCAAGTCATGATGCTGTGAGACTTTTGGAGAGGAACTTGCAGATGGTGGTGTTCCCATGCATCTGCTTCCTTTGCCCTTCTGGGTAATGGAGGCTGTTTGACAGACCGTTATTCAAATATTGAATTTAGCAGGAAAAGACTATCACAGATTTACAAGAGTTTTATTGTAAATCTATTTTATTGTATATCTTTAAGGCATTGATGGATAGATACTTGGTAAGCGGGGTAGGGAAGGGGCAAGCTGAAAGATTTTCAGGGTAAGCAGAATGTAGATTTGCAGTTCCAATCCAATCAGCCACAGTCTTATTTATTGGCTGAGCAGGCTCAAGGAGCCAAATGGCTTGCTCTTGCTCCTAACTTACATGTTTGAATGAGTGAACAAATGATCCAGTCATTATCACATTTCTGTTCATTCAAGTTAGTTGAGTCCAAATTACCTACCACATTGCATACATTACAACAGGAACGACACTTAAAAAGTACTGCATTGTTTGCAAGGCACTTTGAGACACTGCATGGTCATACAAAAAGCTACATAAATGAAAGTTTTTTTAAAATCAGAACTCATGGTAAACTTCGAAAGAAGAATGTTCACACATTATATTAAAAAGTCTTTCCACATGCTGACAGGTACATTTCTGGAATTATGAATGTATTTAATAATGGCCTATTTTCACACACAATCCCCATTTGGAGGGCCCATGCTGATCCAAAACAATGACGTCTCATTTACATTGCCTGCACAAAGTGCTGGTGACAGTCCTGCCTCAATAGGCTCCTCATATATTTTTCTGTGATGAATTTTGGGCTGTTTGCCTCATTGGCAGCAACACTAGGACAGGTCTGTGCACTGGGGAAAGGTAGCAGGAGGAAAGTGTCCAGCACAAAGACTGAGGACCTGCAAGTGTTCACCAGCCCCTCCTGCCTAACATGCTGTTGGTAGTGGTTGCTACACTGCAACTGGATCTGATTGCCCTACACCATCAACAGTAGTGCAGTCTCAATCAAAGGGTGGGAATCAGAAAGTTTCCTGGTTAGATCAGGAGTCAGACAGGGCTGCCCTCTCTCTCCCACCTCGTTTGTGTGTTAAATGGAACTTCTTGCAGAGAAGGATGCAGGCTTGAAGAGGGGGTGACTGTTCCAGGCAGCGGAGGCCCAGCAGGTCAAAGCCTCCCTCTACATTGTGCCCAGGTCTGCTGTCAGTGTGCAAACTCACGAGCACCTACAATCAGTTTGAATTGGCTTCAGGAGCCAAGGTAAACTGAGGTGAGAATGTGGCCACATTTTTTGGGAATGTGGCCGATTGATCCGTTATTCCTTCACTGTCAGGTCAGATTGTCTGAGGGTGCTGGGTATTTGGTTCAGAGGGACTGGGTTGTGTGCCAAAACTTGGAGGTTTATATCACCAAGGTGAGGCAGAAACGGGGCTTATGGGAGCACCGTTCCCTCTCCATTGTGGATAAAACCTGGTCATCAGGTATGAGTTGCTCTCAGTGTTGCTGTATGTGACCCAGGTCTGGCCTATCCCCCAAGCCTGCGCCACTGCAGTCATCTGAGTCTTCTTCCACTTCATTTGGAGCTCAGACATGGGCCATGCCTGCTGGAATACAATATACAATCATCTGTACAAGGGGATGGGGGGAAAGAACATACCCAAAGCCATCCTCATCCTGATGGCCACCTTTGTTTGTGGCTGCATCAAGCTGTGCATAGACTATCAATACGCAAACACCAGATATTCCTACATACTGAGGTTCTAGCTGGCCCCGATGTTTGCAAACGATAGGCTTGGCTTCAATGCTGTGGAATGCAGCAAGCAGTTGGACTGTCCCATACTACCTGCCCTTCATGGAAAAATTTATAAAGTTAAACACCTTAGACCACATGTCCATCAGGAAGTGGTCAGCACATAGTTTCCTCGAGACCCTGCAGGAAAAGGAGAGGATGGATCCTGTTGGGTGGTTCCCTCAGCAGACTGTCAAAGTCATTTGGCAAAATACCTCATTTCCAGAACTTTCCAACAATCACCAAGTCGTAGCTTGGCTGGTGGTGAGAAGCGTACTGCCTGTCAGATACTTCATGAACCCCGGGTCTCTGTGCGCCATCACATGTTGCCCTCAAATTGCTGCAATGGTGAAGAAACTGTCACGCATCTCCTTCGTAATGAATGTGCCTTTGCAAAGAAGGGCTGGAGAGAGGTGCCGTGGTTTTTGTCGAGGTTTATCCCAAGCAGCTCCATGATGCAGGATTCTTGTGCTCTACGGGCTGTTCCCGGAGACGCACACTGAGATAAACATCATCTGTCCTTGGAGGACCATCAACTCGGTGAAGGACAGCCCTTGCGTCTGCCCAAAACCTGTTGGTCTTCTAGTGTAAAGGCTTAACCTTCACCAAGTGCTGCAGACTGGCACATTCCTAGGTCCAGGACTACATACTGAGGGACAGGCTGAAGCTTGGGGCAGCTGCTGCTTGAGGTGCAGTGGGGAAAGACCCCCATCTAAGGTCTTTCTGCCAAAGTATAACGGGAAATAGTTCCATTATGAGAACCCCCTCATTGCCTCAAAATGTATGTAAAAGTAGGGTCCTGCATGAGTAGGAAATGCCTTTGGTTGCAGTTTCAGGGAATGACAAATGTTTGTTTTTTTGTATTTATACAAAGACTGTACAGAACTATTTTAGTACCTTGTGTATGTACATAAAGGTTTTTTTAATGTAAAAAGTATATCTTTGCAATAAAAAAGTAAGTTCTGAGCAGAGCAGAACAGCAACTTGAATTACTGAATCCCAACAGTAAAAGGGTTCAAAACTGGTATTAAGTTCCACGTGTATGTGCTTAAGCAGCCTAATACCAGGTTTAGGTCCACACCTAAATTGCTTGCAATGACACCTGTACCAAAATGATGGTTCCTGTGCAGTGGGCTCAAATTACGTGTGGTCATAATGTCCAAAAGTTGCTTCTTCTCACCCCTATACTCTGTCTAATTTACAATAACAACTGGTGATAAATGTATACCCTACTTCAATCTTAATATTATTATTTTTGTTAAAACAGTGAAATTCCCTGTGTTTTTGAACGTGGAACACTCACCTCAAACTAAAATTCCAGAAGACACAGATTGAATCAACAGCAAGAGAAGAAAAAGCCTAAACAGGAAAAAGAAAACTGCATGAAATATTAGATAATTTAACATTTGTAGCTCTGAAGTATTGGAGGGTTGCAATTACTTTCAATTTTATATGGTTACTCTGGTTGTAAATACCTTTTTTTGTTTTCTCTATTTACAAGCCTTGTTAAATACAGCCTAAATCTATAACTGCACCTCAAAGTTTTTGCTAAACATTTCAATGCTCCATATTCCATGCTCTCCCTTCTCCTATTCATCCATGCAATCTCACTGAAAAAGACAACAACATCACAATGTTAACCCTGACAAACCCCTTCAGAATCTTTCAAGTTTCAATGAGATCACTGAATGGCCTGGACAGAGTGGACGTTCGGAAGATGCTTCCATTGGTAGGAGAGACTAGGACCCAAGGGCACAGCCTTAGAGTAAAGGGAAGACCTTTTAGAACGGAGATAAAGAGAAGCTTCTTCAGCCAGAGAGTGGTGAATCTATGGAATTCACTGCCACAGAAGGCTGTGGAGACCAGGTCATTGAGTATATTTAAGACTGAGATAGATAGGTTCCTGATTATCAAGGGGATCAAGGGTTACGGGGAGAAAGCAGGAGAATGGGGTTGAGGAACTTATCAGCCATGATTGAATGGCAGAGCAGTTTCGATGAGCCGAATGGCCTAGTTTCTGCTCCTATGTCTTATTGTCTTATGGTCTTAACTTCAGTTGACTTTGCCTCTGATCACAGGAAAACCTTCTCATCGCAGAAACTGAACTGGTGAACCTTTGTCCTACCCCCTCCAATGTAAGGTCTAATATTATTAAGTTTTTCTTTAATGTTTATATGAACAATTGGAACTGGCCAGTCAGAAAAGTAAGGGAAAGCCTTGTTTTAACATCTTGCAGCATTCCCTCAATTCTATATGAGATCTTCCAGTGTATGAACTGAAACCCAGGCTGTAGTTTCAATCCCAAATTTCCAAAGTCAGAGGCAACAGAAAGAGCTAAACTGACAATGCAGATGCAAGTTACCAGTTAAAAATACTTATTACTCTACATACTTAATTGTCTTCAAGACAGAAATAGAACACAAGCTCCTACCTTAACTCTGTGTTGTAACCTATACTTTGTAGCCGTGCTGACTGGCTGACCCCCTTGAAACACTGTTGATGAAATAACTGCTGATGCAATCTGCATCCCTACACGTCTGTGGACAGCATGGAAAACATAAAAATGGACTCTCAGCATTTGAGTTTTGAAGGTTAAAGTATCTCAAATCTTCATCAAAAAGTTTACCATATTTTTCAATACTCTGTACGCTGCAAAGCATTAAGAAATTGATTTCTAAAAATCAGTTGCAAATTTATCCGCAAATAGATGAAATGGTACAAGAAAAATAATTTGCCTCAGATTTTGCATGCATTTTGCACCCTGTCTAATTAACACTTTGCACTCCGACTAATTCCCACACGGGTTGAGGTTACCATGAATGTCCTACCTTCTCAAACCTCTCCCCTTGCCTGAGGTGTGTTGACGCTCAGGTTCAATTAACAAAACCAGCAACACAGTGTTACCATTTGCCTGTCGTACAGTGTCTGCTCTCTTGCCTGTTGGCACAGCCCACTTACCTAAACCTGGCATAACTGTGAATGATGTACAAACTGGTTTAAGAAAACTCTTTGCTTACCATGCCTTGGGCTGCAATAGCTAAATCTGAAGATTGTACGTCTTCCACAGTTTCTTGACTGCTCACTGCCCCTTCATAGATTATACACTCTCTTAGGGTACTTTAAGGCATTGAATATCGCACTCTTGGAGACTTCAATGTTTAACTGGCCACTGCATCCTGAATTCCTTGCATTCCTAGTCAACACAGTGTGGAGCTGGAGGAACACAGCAGGTCAGGCAGCATCAGAGGAACAGGAAAGTCGACGTTTCGGGTTGGGACCCTTCATCAGAAATGCGGAGGGGGAAGGGAGCTTGGGTATAAACAGACGGAGCAGGGTTGGGGCTGGGGTAAGGTAAGTTGGATGGTGATAGGTGGATGCAGGTAGCGGGTAGTGGGGATTGGTCAGTGGGAAGGGTGGGGCGGTCAGATGGGAGAGAAGATGGGCAGGTTGTGTCAGGTCAAGGAGGTGAGAGGGAGGATGAGTGGGGCTGGGGAAAGGTAGGTGCAGTGGAGATAGGTGAATGCAGGTAGGGAATTTGCAGGTCTGGGAAAGAGAGGCTCCGAGCTGGGATGGGCTGACTGTGGTGTGAGGAGATGCCGGCACATGGCTGCGAGCGTGGAGCTGAGGATCCACAGGAGGCTCTGGATGTACCGTAGATAGGGGTTGTTGCAGTTTGGTCCAAATTGGGATGGCCTGAATGTTGTTTGGAATCCATGAGCTGGCTGTGTAGGCAGGTACTGAGAAAGGAGATGTGGCTGTAGTAACGGATTTGTATCAGTATGTGGTCGAAGAGCTTCAGGGCACAGGAGGTCACCAGTGGGTTGCAATGGGAGAGGGATTTGCAGGTCTGGGATTCCTAATTCTTAATAGAGAGTAACGTTCTCTCACTCTTTGTAATTCTGAAAAATCTTCATTTATATTGGTATATTGAACACAGCTCTCTAGTATGGTGTTTCTCCCAAGTCTCCATTACAACTCTTTTTTCTCTCTCTATTCTGCAGATGATAGGTTACTTCACCACTTACATCATTATCATTAGCATATTCATATCCAGTTATACAATAAAACCCTAACAAAATTCTACACAGAGCTACTGTTGTATGAAACGTCAAAAAAGTTCAGATCCCAGGGAGAGTTAAATGGCAATTCAGCTAATAATTCAGACCAAGTTGAGTACCTGGGCCACAGCCAGCCAATAGCTTCATGTTTAAATCTCTCCAGTCAGGTTTCAGTCCCATCACAATGTTGAATCAGCTCTATAAAAGTTCAAAATTATATCCTGTCTGATTGACTAATGTAAACTATCGCTGTTTGTCCTTATTTTGATATGGTTGACCAGTAGAGACCGTAATAAGTTCACATGACAGATGATGTAGCAATGGTCTGTGCCTCCCATAGCATCCTTAGCAGCTGCACAATTAATGGTTCCCCTTTGGACAGTATTGGCTGTTTTTACATCATTGCTGCTAACTTCAGCGTAATTGAGATGTCCATGTTCAATGTGCAAGCGCCAATGGTACAGCACAAATTACTTATGACCAGCAGTTGAACCTTAAGCACTTTCACACAGCATACATTGCAAATGGACGAGGGAATATTCACATTTTAAATGTAGCTGGAGTTTACAAATGCCTGCTTCATGTACATGCCCTTTCAATGTCCTGGTGTCTAGTAGATGTGGATCCTGCATATTCGTCTGTCAAACCGACACTGACCTGCCCACCCAGGGCACTCATCCAGCCATTTTCCAGTTGCATTTCGTATTTAAAGAGTGGCAAAAGATGACAGGGAACACAGCTTGTGGTAGACACTCACAGCAATGGGCTTTGCCTGATACCATGTACCTCACCCAAGAGCCTTTGAGTCCCCTTCTAACTCACACTTACAGACAGCTCATTTGCACTCATCCTCCCAATGTGAGGAGCTATTGCATTCAGCTTCATCTTCAACTGTCCCATTCGGCCCTACATTACACCTTAATGATTCCTACCAGATTGAACAGCTGACCACAGATTCTTCAAGTAAAGTCTCACTCACTTAAATCCTTCATCAAAAGCTGCTTCCATCAAATTAATTTCCAATGCACTATTTCCAAGTAAACTGTGAAGGGTGCCATACCAGGTGTTCACAAACGTAGCTCTTGTTAAACCTGTAAGGGAGGACAGTGGGTTGTAATTAAAATCCTAATTTGATCTACAAATTTTAAGAACATTTATTTGGATTTTACAACATTTTCTATTATTGTGTCATATTATTTTCTGCTGTGTTGTGAATGTTTGACAGCTGTTCGCAGGGAGTTGGAACCAACCATTTGGAAAAGCTGGAAACTTGCCACTTGGCTTTAGCTGAGCACAATTTCACAGGGTACAGTCTTCCTTTTTGAGATGAAGTGTGGATGCAAGTATGAAAGGAGGAGGGACTTCCACTTGTAAGCGGCTCAGAGTTTCCCCACACAGTTGCATTCTCCTCAGCTCATTGCATATTCCTGCGCAGGTTAAAGGTTAGATTTTACAGCAGCAAATAGTGAAACCCAGCAGGAACTCCTGGGCTTCAACGTCCAGGCATCAGATCGAAAAGAACAGAATGTCACTGCCTGCAAGCCAAGAGCATTTCTCAATCCCTGCTCATCACCCTCAGCCACCCACCCACACTTGGAGATGTCAGAGACTAGGGCTCCACCTTGTGCTCAAATTCACATTTTAAATTGAACACTCAAAAGAGCTCCCTTTCATGGATGTCTTAGTTGAGAAATTGGTCAGGAGGCCCTAGTACTGTTGACAACCTTGCAAAAATGTCCAGTCCACCAGTGTCAGATTATCTTGGAAGGATAAAGCGCTGCAAAGGTTCGAGCGACAAGTGAAGCTAGCTGTTTTGAATGACTATTGTGCAGTAGCAATGATTGATGCTAATGGGATTCTGCTGTCAAACCAAAAGGATGTTCTGCCTATCACACAAATGACAAATGTGGCGTATGAAGTTCAATGCCAGTGTGATGTCAGGAATGTAAGCTGCATAACCCAAAAACCAGTGGATCGTGTCAAACAGCACAGCCCCTCAGCTGTTCACAACAAACAAGGTACTGATAGTAATCAACTGGCCTGTGTTTGTGAAACTCACAGTACAGTGTTTGACATTTGATATGATTCTGCAATCGGACAACATTTTCCGGATAATCCTGAGATTGCAAGTATTAGGCTGACAACCAAGTTAGGATTGGCATTTGGGCTTGCCATGTGACACACTTGCCTGTCCTGGAAACTACAAATAGAAGACACGTAGAATGCTGGTTGAAAAGGAGATGGAATATAAAGGAAGGAGATTTAGTGACAACTTCACAGGGCCTTTCTGGAACTAAGTCTGGAGTACTGTGTACAGCTTGGTTTCCTACTTTGTAAAAACTATTATTAAAGCTCAGAGAAGGTTTACATGATCAAATCCGAGGATAAAGGGCTGATCTTATTAAGGATGATACATGTTGGTGGTGTGATTGTAATGAGGTGGACCTCACAGAATATGAGTTCCCTGATTGGGGCTATTAATCTGGTCCAATCAGGAAAGCCTGGCTGACAGATATAACCAGAAGTGTCAGAAGTTCTGTTCACTCTGAGAGCTGGCTGTGAGGGAGCTAGATCAGTGTCAAGGACTCTCCACATCTGAATAAAGGGTGACTTGATGGCAGGATACCAGCTTCTGTGGAGTTATTTCAGGGGTGACAAGAGTGAGATTAATGATGTAACCATACAAAAACACCTACTAACAGAAGCACAAATGGACTTCAAACAGGAACTACAACTGACTTTGCCATTAGAACATGCGGCAAGTGGAGAATATGACTTACAGGATATTTCAGTGGAAGTGGACACCCTGGCCAGGCTGACTGAGCTTGGGGAACACCAGTTGAGTGAAGGCAATTGCATAGCTTCACTCGGGACATATCCTGAATAGAGGGACTCTAGGTCAGCCCACAGCAAAACCCCAAAACAAAGCCAAGCCTCGGCCAAACGGTTAAAATTTTCTTCAGGATTTGGAGCGGCAAGCTATTGTAGTTGCTGCTGGTATGTGGACTTGAGACAACAAAGGAGTCCCAATAGACCTAGACTGAGTAAGGGAACTCATAGGCCGGTATCTGGAGAGCGTACACCCTGGAAAGTCCACCTACATCTGGCTTGGAACAGTTACATCGTTAAACAACATCCCAATCAGAACCAATCAAAATAATTCTGAAGAAGGGTCCCGACCCGAAACATCAACTTTCCTGCTCCTCTGATGCTGCCTGGCCTGCTGAGTTCCTCCAGCTCAACACTATGTTATCTCTGACTGCACCATTGGCAGTTCTTACTATCTCCCAATCAAAATAAAAGTCTGTTTAAATAGTCACCCGGTTCTAATGGAGGTCGATACTGGTGCGGCCATTTCAGTGATCACAGAACCAGCCTTTAACAAAATTTGCTCTGGACTCCAACCATTAAGATTGTGCAAGACTTTGGCTAGACTGAGAACCTATAACCTACACCAGGGAACCTTTACACATTGAGGGTACAACTTCAGTTCCAGTCTCATATGAAAAGCAGCTGGTTCAGTTACCACTAATTGTAGGAAAAGGCTTTGGTCCAATTCTGATTGGGTGAAATTGGTTGAGAAAGATTCACCTAGATTGGTTCAACATTTTTCAATTAAAAAATAGCTGGCTGAGTCAAGTCCTAATTAAATAACCAAGTGTTTTTCAGGAAGGTTTAGGGGCTATCAAAGGAGCCAAGGCCACCTTACACGTTGACCAGGAAGCAATTCCAAGATTCTGCAAGAGCTGCCCAGTGCCATTTGCCTTCTGGGAGAAAATAGAAGCAGAAATCAGGAAGCTGGAAAGTGAAGGAATAATCAAACCAGCTCAGCTTGCGGAATGGGCAGCACCGATTGTACCGATTGTGAAGCCTGACAGATTAATTTGCCTTTGTGGAGATTTTCAACATCCAGTGAACTGCTTTTTGCAGTTGGATAAATACCCTATCCCTCACATAGAGTATTAAACGCAAAGCTGGCAGGGGGGCTGTCTTTCATGAAACTGGATATGAGCCATGCGTACTTGCAAATGCAGTGAGATGAGGATTCCCAGAAGTATGCTACAACTAATACCCATAAGGCTTTGTACTGATATTCGAGACTGCTGTTTGAGGTATCATCAGCCTGTGCAATTTTCCAGCAGACAATAGAGAATATTTTACAAGGTCTACTCCAGGTCGCCATTTACCTCGATGATGTGCTAATAAAAGGGAAGACAAATAATCCTTAGACGTTTCTCCCAGGCAGGCGTATGCCTTAGAAGGGAAAAATGTGTCTTACAGGCATCCCAACTGACCTACTTGGGCTACAGAGTCAACAAGACTGGATTGTAAGATAAAGTGAGTGCGCTCAAAGGTGCCCCGGCTCCCACATCTGTACTGGAGCTTAAGTCTTTCCTTGGGCTGCTGAATTATTATGGAAAGTTCATACATAACCTGGCCTCCATCCTGGGACCTTTGCATCAACTCTTGAAAATGGGTCAGCCTTGGAAATAGTCACATAGCCAAGCCATAGCTTTCAGGAAAGTGAAGAAACAGCTATCATCCTCTAAGGTGTTGGCACACTATGATCCCAAGCAAGATCTGATATTGACATGTGATCCCTCCCCATACTGCACCGGTGTAGTGTTAGCTCATAGATGGCCCAATGGAGAGGAGCGCCCAATAGTGTATGCATCTAGGACTTTGGCTATTGCAGAGCATAAATATGCCCAGATAGAGAAGGAAGGTTTGGCGGTCATATTCAGAATCAGGAAGTTCCACCAATACCTTTACAGTTGTAAATAATAACAGACCTTAACCACTGCTATATCTATCTGAAGAGCACAAGGCAGTACCGCCTATAGCTTCAGGCCGAACTCAGCAGTGGGCTCTAATACTAAGTGCATATAATTGCAAATTAGAACATCATCCAGGAGACCAAGTAGCAAATGCTGGCAGATACACCACCAGTGGTAATGCCACCGGAAGAATCCGTAATGGTTTTAAATTATCTGGACACATTTCCAGTCACGGTTGACAAGATCAGACTCTGGACACAGAAAGATCCGGTCCTGGAAAAACCGAAACAGCTGGTGGTGATGGGGGAAACCAAAGGACCATCAAAACCAGAATTGAAACCTTTTTGGACCTGGAGTGACCGGATCACAGTAGAGAATGGCATTTATTATAGGAAGCAAGAGTCATTATCCCAGACAAAGGTCACCACCAGATACTGACTGAACTCTACCAGGGTCATCCAGGGTTTTCCAAAAGGAAATGTTGGCAAGAGGTGATGACTGGTGGTCAGATGTGGATGCAGACATAGCTGCATTGGTGAGGCAGTGCCCAGAGTGCCAACAAGGAAAGAAGTTACCGCCAGCAGCTCCCCCACATTCGTGGGAATGGCTGGGTAAACCCTGGACTCAGTTCCACATTGACCATACAGGTCCTTTCATGGGCTTAATATTCTTACTCATTATGGATGGCCATTCAACATGGCTGGATGTGCATAGAGTTCATTCATCAAAAATGGGGATGACATTTGAAAAACTGCAGACACCTTTTCCAATACACGGACTCCCAGAAGCATTGGTCACAGAAAACGGACCAGCGTATACCAGCAGGGTATTTGAGTATTTCCTAAAGTCAAACAGTATTTGACATATAACGACAGCTCCATACCATTATCATCCAATGGACTGGCAGAAAGAACAGTCCAAACTTTGAAGGCAGGCTTAAAGAAACAGCCCACAGCTTCACTAGATACCAAACTGTCCCAGTTCCTTTTTGATTATAAGACCGCCCCTCATGCAACTACAGCAGAGTTGCTAATGGGGAGAGGTCTCCGCACCAGGTAAAATGTGATCTTCCCAGACCTGGTGGTAGGGTGAAAACAGCATCAGGAATGCCAATGCTGGACACAAGACTCCACAGAGCGAGAGACACGATTTAATTCAGGGATGAATTTTGGTGTAGGAACCATGGGAATGGCCCTGCGTGGGAAAGAGGCGTGGTCGACATGAGGTCATGTCCAGTGATGTATAAAGTTTGAGTAGGTGCGACAGTCCCGAACAAGCACATGGACCATATGAAAGCTGCAAACTCGCAAACGGTGTGGGAGCAAAACATGCCCGGCTGCCTGACAGACTTTCCAACTGTTCAGGAACCCATGGGCTCTCCCTCACCATCAAGCATTGAAGATATCTCGGAATCTGAGATGGACATGGCAGATGTTGCCGCCCTGATGCCTTTGCCACCTGAAGAGAATTAATTTCTTCTGATACACTCCGGGTGCAAGAGGAGAGCTACTGTACATTACATGCCAGTCCTGTCAGAGGCAGAGTTGGAGGAACCTGCCCCAGTGCTAAAACACCCCAGGAGGAGCTGCAAAAAAAAATAACGCCTATGTCCTCAGATTTAGAAGGGGAAGGATGTAGTGAATATAATGAGATTAGCCAGGTGGACATCATAGACTTTGAGTTCCCTGATTGGGGCTGTTAATCTGGTCCAACCAGGGAGCCCTGGCTGACAGATAAGAACAGGAGTGTCAACCATCCTATTCACTCTGAGAGCTGGCTCTGAGGGAACTGGATCAGTGTCAAGGATTCTCCATGTGTGAATAAAGGGTGACCTGGTGATGGGATACTGGTCTCTGTGGAGTTACTTTAGTTGAGCTTTTAACATTTGGGATTTTGCACAACAAGAAATGATCTTATTGAAACGTATTAGATTCCGAGGAGGCTAGATTCAGAAGATGTTACCTCTTATGGTGAGTGACTGGAACTAGTGGGCACAGTTTAAGAATAAGAGATCTCTCTTTTTAAGGTGGAGATCAGGAGAAACCTTTCTCCCAAAAGTGGTTTGTAGTTGAACCTCTCTTTCCCTGAACTGAGTGGAGGCTGTGCCATTGAACTTATTCTAGTTCGAATTAGATAGCTTTATCGATAGACAAACAATCAAGGGTTATGGGGGCAGACAGAAAATTGGAGTTGACACCACCAGGAGATAGGTCAGAATTGTATTGAATGGCTTACTTCTGCTCCTACATCCATGCTCCTAATTTTCAGTGTCAAAAACAAGGAGAAGCGACATAAAATGAAGGAACCAGTTTGAAGGAGAGTGCAGAAACAGAGACAGATTGGGGATATATATGCACAAATCATTGAAGGTGCTGCAGAAGGTTGAGAAAGCCAATAAAGGCCTCCAAGATGAGGATCCAGGGCTTTATAGATATTTTCTAATCAATCTTTTAGAGATGTTATGACTCATCTCTGGAGTAAGTGAGACTTGTCCCTGGGAATCCTGATTCAGAGGATCAGAGGATTCACTACTGTACTACCAGAACCTCTTTATAAACAGAGACAGAGTACAAACAACTAATACTGAGGTCAAAAATACCGACTCTCATTAAAGCTTAAGTCAAATAGCAACTAAAATAGCTAAATATGTAAATCAGAAAGTTTGTGTTTACAATGCTCCACATCTCCAAAGGCTGTGTGACACTGGTATTGCAATGGGACACTCACCATTATGATACAGGGAGCAGTGAAGAGTTGTTGTACCTGCCAGGCATATTCACACAAAACTTACCAGAAACATTAGGGCCTGCTCATTCAACAGTCAGTAAAATTTTAACAAGGTGGCAAGATGTAAATATAGCCAAACTCTCTAGCACTGAAAAATAACTTTAACAAATATAGATCACCATTTCTTCAGATTTGATTAGTTTTGTTTGTTTAGATTTAGTTTTAAGTTTATTTTTTTCCTTTCTTTTGGACTCTTTTACCTCTCTTCCTCTTTTAATCTAATAGTTACTTTCTTTACTGTTTCATTTCTGTATTTGAATTCAGTATTCTAATGGACAATTCCTGGTTCAGATTCTCTGTTATTCATTAATGACTTTTCACTCTGATGAATAAAGAGACACATAGTTGATTACCCTGTTGTACAGGTTCCACATCCCCTATCAAAAGCACCACATCTTTGCTTCTTTAATGGAGAACAAGTTCCAGTGAAAAATCATGGAAGGTTTGTGGCCAAATAACATGTACAAATACAAAACAAAGCCCTGGTCTTGTTTCTTTGCTGCTGTGGCAAAATCTGGTCCATAAATTCAGTGCCAATGCTGCAATGAGGTTCCTAAACAATTGTCACAAAATTTCATTTAAACTTTCATCAATTTCAAGAGTTGGCCTAAGTGTTTGACAATTTCAAGATTGGAACTAGTCATCTGCTAAATCACTCAAACTAAACATTTGTTCTGTTCCAAATCTAAAGTCATTCAACATTTGTTTCCTGTGGATATAACTACATATTGAAGTTTACATAACAGATGGCAAACTGCTTGAATGAAATATGAAAATGTCAGAAAATTGATGTCAATACATTTTTGCGTTGAATGTAATTCACACCAGCCATATTTTTACATATAAAACAAGATAGCAAACCTATAAGCAATACTTTCCTTTTTGTTGGAGTCTATCAATTGCTTCTTTAGGAAGTCCTATTTGATCAGTTGACTTGTTGTTCATATCACTCACATAGACATCAATGTCATTTGTAAAATTGGTGAGTACCTTTTGCCTGATTTCAAGTTCTGAAAAATACAGTGGAAATAATAAATACAATGGATTGGCTCAGTTAAAACATTTTGTGAAACTGCTGAACCAAATACAGAATTTTGACATAACATTCCCAATTACGAATGTGCTGACAAAAAAGTGGCTGTTGTAAGACTTATGTGTGTCGCAGACAATGGGGACCCCTCATGGTACGTTTCCAACTCACTTATGTGATGTTTCT
Organism: Rhincodon typus; assembly: GCF_021869965.1. Classification (NCBI taxonomy): domain Eukaryota; kingdom Metazoa; phylum Chordata; class Chondrichthyes; order Orectolobiformes; family Rhincodontidae; genus Rhincodon; species Rhincodon typus. The sequence goes on along the minus strand of NC_063359.1, from coordinate 22,964,324 downwards.
GCACATCAAAGCTTCACGTCAGGCTTTAGCAGCAACTCTCATTGTAAAGCTGCTGCAAAGACACTGAGTGCTCAGGGACATGCACCCACCTCGTGGACTGGACCAAGCTGCATCTCGTAGTTATTCTGAGGTTTCCTGAATGCTAACAGCATCCCTGCCTTGCACAGTCTTGCTGTGCCTTTTTGAACTTTTGCCCATCAACCAACGCTCTTATTTCTCTTGTCTTACTGTACCATTTAGTGCAGACACAAAGCATGTTAAATTTGTTATCAGGCATCTGTCCATTCAAGACTTCGCTTAGGAAATCCCAGCGCAGTAAGTCAAGAGCAGCGTCTGAAACTAGTCCAGGCCGCGTTCAGGGCAGACAGAGTCAGGATCCTTTCCTCTTAAAGGATGACAAACCGAATGCAGGGCAGCCCATCATCTGCCTGGATTCTTTCTGTCCTTTTGTGGACTGCTTTCCTGCTGGAAGGAGGGAGAGGCACATATTACAGGAGATGGAAGTTGATGACACACCAACACTGTTGGTGCGAGTGGCGAGATGTCCTGAGTGAGTGAGCAGGCTGTAGACAGGGTTATAGGTATTACGGCTTGGGATGGATCACAGTGAGTGAGGGAAGATGTTGCAGGCATTAATGGGAGTGATAGAGCATGAGACTTGGTGGGGGGAAGGGGGGGCACAGTGACAGAGACACAGTGATTGTGAAGCATAGTAGAGAAGATGGTGGCACTCACTCTGGAGGAGTGGAGAAGGAAATTGACCTTCTTCCTACAGGGCTGAGCATTCTTCCAGACAGGTGAAGCTGCTATAATTCACTCTGCAACCTTGGACAAAAGTGGCATGGTCTAGTGACATGACTTCCACTGCTGGTCCTGGACAAGGAGGAAGACCCACACTGGCACTTTCCCATCCAGCAGCAACTCCATGATCTTGCCCACTATGCAGGGCAATGATTTTCCCTGTCAGCCATGCTTGGGGCAAATGTCTGTAATTGAGCAGGGCAACTCCATGTTGACAGGGTTTGTCCAGGTGAACAATGGGCTTTTAAGGGTGGTGCAGGTGCAAAGGATGCTTCCAGGATTTCGATTCCGGGATATTGTCTGAGCAGTGGGTTGTTCCAGGAGCAGCATGTGGTAAGATGGGGTGAAAACTCAGACAATATAGCTATAGTTGGTAATTAATGAGGCATGTTGGTAAGATAAGGTGAGTGACCCCACCAGACATTTTGGCAACAAACCTTCTAAAAAACTCAATACAATTTGGACTTGGCCATAAAAAAACCTAAGATTTGGTCCTGGGTTTCCTAATGTGGTTGGAATATTTGGATCATTATCTTACTTCATCAGTGTATCAATTTCATCGTGATTACTTGTGTCAGTTTTGTTCATATTTTTATAGTGAAGGATATTTTGGGGTTTCATTTTAATCCTGAAACTTTACAGCTTGCTTTCTTACCCTTGTTTCTTCCATGCAATACATTTTTAAAAGATGATGATCTATCAAGCCAGATCCTGACAAGTATTCGGCTTGTCCTGTATTCTCAGAAGAATCAGAACAAAAGTAGAAACTCAGCCTTATTATTGCTGAGTTTTATTTAATCTTTAAGTGGCTTCCTTTTCATGTATTTTTTTTCCTATATTTAGCTATTGTATGTATCAAGGTGAATTATATTAATTAAAAACTGAAAGAACTGCGGATGCTGTAAATCAGGAACAAAAACAAAGTTGCTGGAAA
>NC_063359.1:22906315-22962189 GCF_021869965.1 Rhincodon typus | reverse complement strand
GAGAAACATTAGGAATCACAGCACCAGCTTCCTTCTCCTCAAATTCTTCAGGACATAAATTATGGACACCAAATACCATTCTCATACTACTTAGATCAAGAAGCAAGTCTTATAAGCAAAGAATTTCTGCTGGAAAGGAGTGAGACCACCAAAATAGTGTCTTTAGCACTGACGTCTCAGAGCTCCAAACTCACAGGAGGCTTAAGCTCCCGCGTCAAGTTAATGCAGCCTCCTGGAGCAAGAACTCGTTCTCATTGGAGGAGGTGAGCACTGGGCACACAATGGCAATGGCCAACTTGTGACTGGAAGGAAAATCACTTAAGTCAGGTTCCCAACCAACAAATGGTCCCCCCATGTTCTGGCAGGGACCAAGGTGAAAAGATTATGTCTCATATGTGTAAATAATGTCAACAAATTTATTCTCTTTGTCGCCTTGACACCATTCTGAAAGTAGATGCTTAAAACTGTAGCCTAAATAATGACTTCTACAGATTTACAATTACACTCTTGTTTTTGTACATGATAGCCCCAAAACCTAGAATGCCGTGTTTATTTTTGCAAGTTCATAATTTCTAGGCTTTTTTAAAAATGTCAAGCTCAAAGATCTTTACAAGACTGACCAACAGATTTGTAAAGTAACAGGAGCCTACTTCAATGTTGCTATTAGAATTTTATTTTGTGTATTTTGTTTTAATCTAATAGCTGAAGAAATATTTGGTCCAGGTGATTATTGAGAGCTCTACTTACGGATGTTTTTGCTTCTAATGACTATACTTTCTTGATCAGAAGTGAGCAGTTTGTTCAGATTTTGCACCATTCTGTCCACACCATAAACTATTGCCATTGGACCATGAACAATCTAAGATCAACAATCATTAAAAATCATTAAAGCATAAGAGATTTTTTATAACATAATACAATGTTCAAGAACCTTAAAAAAAACACTTCCCTACTTTGTTAAGTATATTTCCATGGCTATTAGACTAGCTTAAATCTTCAAGTAAGCAGGCAAACAAATAAACTCCTTTTCAAACCTTGATAATGAACCTCTCCAACCATGTGAGAGTTGTGAATGAGAGGTTCACAGCAGCTCAATTTCCAATACGTCTTCTTGTTAGCAGCTCCTCGGCATGCACTTTAGCCACAATAGACAGAACCATCAGTGAAAATTCAATTGATTTGCAGCTCAATTCATACATAAACTAAAATGATATGTCAATAGGCAGTATTTTTAATTGCTGATTATTGATTGTAAAAGAAGAATTAGGCTTACCTTCTTGCCCCAACCTAGATTCATGCAAGGACAGCCTAAAGAGAAACTAGCTGCTGTTTCTTACTGTAAATAAGGTTAAAATCACTCCCTTTATTCAGTTCTAAACTTGAAGACATATTTTCCGACTTATTTCCTACTGACATACTTAAATGATTTCAGTACTGGTTCTGCAAAATTTTAAGCTATCTGAAATGAACACTTCTAGAGCGAATGATCACTTAGTTGTTGTTTATACACTGACCTGTCCTTGTGTGAAAAAACAAGGTTACTCTTTGAAATATTTCCTATTCCCCAGTTCAAACAGTTCAGGTTATGGTAAGAAATATGACTGATTACCTCATTAATTTCAGTCCACCCCTCTGCATTGTGCCGATCAAGAACCTCACCAGCGATGTGGATAAAGCTTCGGCTTACATTCTCAAAAGCTTCCTGTGTGTCATTTACATCTGGCTCCATGTTGGCAACATTTTGTAGCAAGCGTATGACACTTAGCATGTCAGCGGATTGCAAAGTGACATTTTCCATGTTTAGAACATGTTGTACTGTCTTCAGTATAGTTTCAGCTTCAGAAATATTGGGTACAAGTTTTGTATTACTCAATGACATGTACTCAATAGCCTGTGCAAAGAGAGTTTACATTAATAGAGTTCATGTGAGTACCTCATTATATACTTCTCCCCTGTTACTTGGCAATTTATAAAAAGTGACAAGCTAATATTTTTCTATATAACATTATGTTTAGGTTAATTTAGTCTTTATTGCCTTGAACATTATAGATATTTTCTAATCAACCCATCCAGAGATGTTATTACACAGCTCTGAAGCAGGTAGACCTTCAACCAGGCTTCCTGGATCAGAGGTAAGGACATTACAAGATCATCATAAACAACATTATATGTAAATACATTAAATTTGTGACAGGGTCTCCTGCAGCTGGTGAATTGTGATATTTTATTAATGTAACAAAGGTACTGAATATAACTTTAAGCTTTTCTCACCAAAAAAAGACAAGGCTGCTATTGAGTAATCGAAACCCGCCACTACAGTTGTACAGTCTTTTTTTATTTACAAAATAAAAACCGAAAGAATTGCGGATGCTGTAAATCAGAAACAAAAACTGAAATTGCTAGAAATGCTCAGTAGGTCTGGCAGCATCTGTGGAGAGAAATCAGAGTTAATGTTTTGAGTCCATTGACTCTTCCTTAGAATTGAGCTTTTCCAACAATGTCTGTTTTTGTCTTTTTTATTTGTTCACAGGATATGAGCATCACTGGCCAGGCCAGCATTTATTGCCCATCTCTAATTGCCCAGAGGCTAGTTAAGAATCAATCGTATTGCTGTGGGTCTGGAGTCACATGTAGGCCAGACCAGTTAAAGAAGGCGGATTTCCTTCCTAAAGGCCATTAGTGAGCCAGGTGGGTTTTTTACAACAATCAACAGTGTCTACATTGTTGTTATGATTGGCTATCCTGTCTATATTTCATCCAGATTTTTATTGAATTCCACTTTCACCATCTACCAAGGTGGGACTTGAACCCTGTCCCCAGAACACAAACCCAGGTTTCTGGATTACGAGCCCACTGAGATGTTAAAGAAATTGCTGAAATGATCCCATCAGTGTTAGAAGTGTATCCATTTTGTAATTTTCATACCTTTCGTATTAGGATGTTTTATCTGTGTTTTTCATTTATATGAGGCTTCTGCTCATTGAAGGGTTAATTTTTAGTTGTGTACCGCCTAAGCCTTGCATTAAATTGAGATCACATTATAACAGGGATTGGCACTGTGAGCTGATAGTGTGAATAGGGACGGATGTCCAAACTATTTTATCAGTTATGATCAAAGGGTATGCTTTGAAATGTGTAAATAAATTGACGTTGGAACTATAAATGAGGATGCTGATTATTAAATTTAGCAAATAGTGAAACCGAGAAAAGTTAAAGACGGGCTGTTTGCTGGGTGAGGATTCCCTGTTTAGGCTGTGATGACGAATGTGTGACCACTGAAACAAAATGAGATCAAAGTATATTGGCAATGTCACAACACAGCAAAGCCCTGGCCACACAGGATTAAAGAACTCAGTTGAAGGGACAGATTTCAAGATGCATAAATTTCAAGATATAGGGAAAGAAAAGATGAAAGTCTTTTGTGCTGCTGGAAGTCAGTGGGAAGCAAGAGCCATCTAAACTATGATATCAACAGCCAAAGAACAAAGAACAGTACAGTGCAAGAACAGGCCCTTTGGCCCACCAAGCCTGCGCCAACATAAAAAGCTAAAACCTTTTTAGGGTTATAGAGTTATGGAGTCATGGAGTCATACAGCATGGAAACAAACCTTTTGGTCCAACCAGTCCATGCCGAACATAATCCCAAACTAAACTAGTCCCACCTTTCTGCTCCTGGCCCATATCCCTTCAAACCTTTCCTATTCATGTACCTATCCAAATGTCTTTCAAATGTTAAAGTTGTACCCGTATCCTCCACTTCCTCAGGATGTTCATTCCACACGTGAACCACCCTCTATGTAAAAATTTGCCTCATGTCTTTTCAAATCTCTCTCCTCTCACCTTAAAAATGTGCCCCCTAGTCTTGAAATATCCATTCTAGGGAAAATACAACTAGCAATAACTCTATCTGTACGTCTTATTATTTTATAAACTTCTATCAGGTCGCCTCTCAGCCTGCAACTCTCCAGTGATAAAAGTCCGAGCCTATCCAGCCTTTCTTTATTACTCAAACCTTCCATATCTGGCAACATTCTGGTAAATCTCCTCTAACGCTCTCCAGCTTGATAAATATCCTTCCTATAACAGGGCGACCAGAACTGGACACATTATTCCAGAAGAGGCCTCACCAATGTCCTGTACAACCTCAACATGACTTCCCAACTCCTATACTCAAAGGACTGAGCAATGAAGGCAAGCGTGCCAAATGCCTTTTTAACCATCCTGTCTATATTCAAAGAATTATGTACCTGCGCCCCAGATTCCTCTGTTCTACAACACTACCCTTGTTTGTTGTACCAAAATGCAATACTTCGCATTTATCCGGATTGAACTCCATCTGCCATTTTTCAGTGCATTGACCCATTTGATCAAACCCCTTTATAATCTCAGAAAATCTTCTTCACTGTCTACTATGCCACCGATTTTGGTGTCATCCGTAAACTTACTAACCATGCCTTCTATATTCTCAGCCAAATCATTTATTTGTATGACGAACAAAACTGGACCCAGAACCAATCCCTGTTGAACACCGCTCATCATTGTCCTCCAGTCTGAAAAGCAACCCTTCACCATTATCTCTGCCATTAAGCCAATTTTGTATCCAATTGGCAAGCTCACCCTGAATCCCACGTGACCTAACTTTATTAATTAGTCTACCATGTGGAACCTTGTCAATTGCTTTATTAAAATCCAAATAAACAACTTCTACTGCTCTACCATCATCAATCTTCTTGGTAGCTTCCTCAAAAAATTCAATCAAGTTTCCAGTTTAAGTTAGACCCATCCTTTCTAAATAGGTCTCTTCTGTCCGAAAAGACATTCTAATTGTCCAAAAACCCGAATCTCTGAACAATACACCATGTCTTCAGCCATTGATTTATCTCTTTTAAACTTTGCTTCTATGCAGTCCATATCCTGCTATTCCCTGCCTAGCCATTTATCCATCAAGATGCATCTTAAACATTGTTTTTGTATCTACTTCTACCTCCTCTGGCAACACATTCCAGGCACTTACCACCGTCTGTGCAAAATATTTGTTTCTCATGCCTCCTTTAAATTTTCCCCCTTTTACAGTAAGCCTATGTCCCCTAGTAATTCACATTTCTACCCTGGGAACAAAGAGTTCGACTATACATTTTATCCTCTCTTCTCATAATTTTGTAAGCTTCTATCAGGTTGCCCCTCAGCCTCCGACATTCAAGTGAAAACAAACCAAATTTTTACAATCTCTGCTCAGAGCTAATACCCTCCAAACCAGACAACATCCTGGTAAACCTTTTCTTTACCCTCTCCAAAGCCTCTACATTTTTCCGGTAATGTGGTGACCAGGACTGTCCACAATATTCCAAGTGTGGCCTAACTAAAGTTCTATACAGCTGCAACATGACTTGTCAACTTTTATACTCTGTGAAGGCAAGCATGCCAGATGCCTTCTTGACCACCTATCCAGTTGTGTTACCACTTTCAGAGAACTGAGGACTTGTACACCTAGATCCCTCTGTTTGTTAACACGTCTAAGGGTTCTGCCATTCGTTATAAATGCCCCTCCTTCATTAGACATTCCAAAATGCATCACTTTGCACTTGTTTGGACTACATTCTATCTGCCATTTTTCTGCCCAAGTCTCAAGCCTATCAATATTTTGCTGTATCCTCTGGCAATTCTCCTCACTTGCTGCAGCTCCCCCAGTCTTTGTGTCATCCACAAACTTACTAATCAGACCACATTCTCCTCCAAATCATTTGGAGCCCTGTGACTCTGACCTCCATAATTATGAAGTGCTTCGAGAGGTTAGCCATAGCCCACATCAACTCTGGCCTCCCAACATGCCTTGATCCCCTGCAATTTGCCTACCGGCCACATCGGACGCCACTTCCCTAGCACTCTGAAAATCTGGAATAACCAGGACACCATGTCAGGCTCCTATTTATTGACTACAGATCCGCCTTCATCCACCATAATCCCAATCAGACTAATCTCAAAACTCCAAGACCTAGGTTTTGTCTCCGCCCTCTGCAACTGGATCCTCAGCTTCCTGACCCACAGGCCGCAATCAATGAATGTAGACAACAGTACAGATGTGTACTCAGCCCCGTACTGTACTCCCGCTACACCAACGACTGCGTAGCCAAATTTCATATGAATGCCATCTACAAGTTTGCTGATGACACCACCATTGTAGAACGGATATCAAACCATGATGAGTCAGAATAGAGGAAGGAGATAGAGTGCTTGGTGTCATGGTGCAATGATAACAATCTCTCTGTCAATGTCAGCAAAAGAAAAGAACCAGTCATTGACTTCAGGAAGAAAGGAGGAGGACACCCCCATATCTACATCAACAGAGCTGAGATGGAGAGGGTTGAGAACGTCAAGTTCCTAGCAGTGACGATAACCAACAATCTGTCCTGTACCAGCCACATAGATGCAACAGTCAAGAAGGCACAACAACGCTTCTTCTTCCTTAGGAGGCTTAGGAAATTTGGCATGTTCATAAGGACCCTCACCAACTTCTTCAGATGCACCATAGAACAGCATTCCATCTGGATGCTTGGTGGCTTAGTATGGCAACTGCTTTGCCCAGGACTGTAAGAAACTGTAGAAAGTTGTGCGTACAGCTTACGCCATCATGGAAGCCAACCTCACATCCATGGATTCCATTTACACTTCTCGCTGCTGCTGAAAGGCTGCCAACATTATCAAAGACCCCTCCCACTCTGGTAATACTCCCTTCCGATCTCTCCCATCAGGGAGAACATACAGAAGCTTGAACACATGCACCAATGGGTTTAAGAACAGCTTCTTCCCTGCAGTTATCAGATTGCTGAACGGACCTCTCTAATTTCAAATCTAACGTTGACTTTGCTTTTGTGCACCTCCTGTACAGTCGTAAGCTTGCATGCCTTGCTCTGTCTAAGCACCCTATGATCTGTATGTCCTTGTTTGCTATGATCTGCTTGTACTGCTCACAAAGCAAAACTTGTCACTGTACTTAGATACATGTGATAACAATAAATTAGATCAAATATATATTACAAACAACAGGAGTCCCAACACTGATCTGTATGGATCACCACTGGTCACAGATGTCCCGTCAGAAAAACATACATCCGCTGCAACTCTCTGTCTTCTATGCCTAAGGCAGTTTTGTATCCATCTTACCGGCTCACTGCGGATTCCATGTGACATCACCTCTGTATCAGCCTTCCATGAGAGACCTTGTCAAAGGCCTAGCTAAAGACCATGTAGGCAACTTCCACCGCTCTGCCCACAATCATTTTTTGTCATTTTCTCAAAAAACTCAATCAAGTTTGTGAGGTATGACCTCACCCGCACAAAGCCATGGTGCTTATCTCTAATAATTTCCTTACTACCGACATAAAGCTCACCAGCCTGTAATTTCCTAGATTATCGCTGTTGCCGTCCTTAAACAAAGGAACAACATTGGCGATTGTCCAGTTGTCTAAGACTCTCCTATGACTAAAGAGGATACAAAGATTTTGTACAAAGCCCCAGCAATTTCCTCTCTTCCCTCCCTGAGTATTCCAGGATAGATCCCATCAGGTCCTGGGGATTTGACTACCTTGATTCTTTTCAAAACACCCAACACCTCCTCCATTTTTATATCGACATACTCTAGAAAATCACATCGCTACACGCACCATCCACCATGTCCTGTTCCTTTGCATTGATAATTACCGACTTCCTCCAGCTCCACTTATGAATCCCCTCTTTTGTCCTTCAGTAGATTCAGCCTTTCCCTACCTACCCTCTTGCTCCTTATACATGTATAAAATTCCTTTCAACTTTCTTTATTCTTGTTTGCCAAGGACATTTCATGACCCCTTTCAGCCTTCCTAACCGCCTATGGTTCTTATTTTTTTTGTTGCTTAATACATCATCCTAATACCATAGCAATAAGTGTTCCCTTGCCTGAAATTTATTGTCGGGTCTTAAAACCTCATCCATCAGTTTCTGCTGGAAAGTTGACGTTAAAACTAGCCCCCAGGTTACAGATCTTAATAAGGTTGAAGCATACCGGAAGGTTATACAAGAGAGCCAGAACAAATGATATGATTTCTTGAATATTAAAAAGCAATGTAAACACTGTTCATCTCTTCTGTCAAACTGTGTGTTCTGCTGTGTATGGAGTCTACTGTTTTCCTCACCTCACGATTTTAGGTGAAAAAATATAATTTAAAAGCCATTTTCTTTGCTTTACACACTTTTATCAAAATAATGTCAGAAGTCACATGATACCAGGTTATAGTCCAACAGGTTTACTTGAAATCACAAGCTTTCTTCGTCAGGTGAAGTGGAGGGAAGCGCACAGGCCTAGAACATATAGGTGGACAGAAAGTGGCAAGATAATTCCAGGTAATTAAAAGTGCAAACAGATAAGTGCAAATACTGTGATGGAGTGTCAACAGGCTGAATAACAAGTCTTTGCAGGTGACCAAAAGTGTATAACAGTGTGAGTAAAGTATCAACAGCTGAATAACAAGTGAAGGGAAGACCTATGAACTAGTTAATTGAGGCAAAGAGAAAATTACAAATAATCTGAAATACGATGGTGCTAGAGACAAACCAAATGGCTGCAATAACATGAGTTCACAGGCATACACAAAAAAAACCTGATTTTAGAATACAACTCTCTTGCACTCCAGTGTTTTTACTCCATCATCATCTTTGTGTGAGGAGCTGTAAGTAGTGTTGGTACAGTCGCTAACAAATATGTGTTTGAAATATGGTATATAATCATACTGCACTTTAAGCTGAATAAAGACATACTTGTTTTGCAATTTGGTGAAGCAATTACCCAGAGATTATAAGAATCTTATATCAGACTGTCCTTGCAATCAATATAAAAAAGAATTTACCATTGTATTGTGAGAAAATGCTTTCGATTTAGTCTTGAATAAGCTTCTTGAATCCGACTGAAACTTGTTTAACTTCAAATATGTATCTACAATACAAACAGATACATTATTCTAAATGTAATCATTTAAGTCAAGAGAGTAATGCCTCAAATGAAATGTAATCTCTAATGAGATATGACATTCTCCTATTCAACTCAGGAATAAGTAAGTTTATAATGTACTCAAATTTGTTTGTATAATCTTATTTGTACAGATCTGTTGAAAATAATGTTAATTTTCACAGTGGCGGGGAATTAAGCAAACTGTCTGAACAATGCACTGCCTAACTTTTTAAATTTAGAGATTGAGATTTCATTTAATGACAGTTCTTTGAATAATAAACATATGTCAACACCGGATTGAGAGTACTTATATTTTTTTTCCTCAGTAGAATTACAAATTAGAATTTTATTCATTATTAAAGCATTTTTCAAGTTTAGAAGGGTTGTGTTGAGTAATGGTTTGTGTCAGTTCTGCATTTACCATCTGAAAATGCATCACCTTGTTTAAAAATTTCAGAGCAAAACCATCATGGAACATAGAACATAGAACATTACAGCGCAGTACAGGCCCTTCGGCCCTCGATGTTGCGCCGACCAAGAATCAAGAATCCACAACAGAATGTTTCCTTTACCAACAATGGAATCATATTCTCGTCCTACAAAAATTCCACGGGCATGATTTTCCTTCCCTTCCACCGGTAATATTGATAATTACAGCAGGATCCGTGCAGCGTTTATTTGCTTGAGAAGGTAATTCAGCTCCTCACTTGGATGAAGTCCCACCTCAGAGATCTACCAGCAGCTTTTAGGACCAGCAGTGCTTTTGGGAGGCATGGTGGCCACTGTTGAGATTGCAAGCAGTCCTACTGCCCCAGTGCTGGAGCCTACAGGATCATCAGTGAGGCTGGAAGGGGAGGACCCAGGGAGGGATGGGGGCAGAGGGACCTGGATAAGAAGATATTGATGTCAGGATGGGATTGGTGTGGGAAGCGGGAGCTGCAGGGAGGCAGACTAGAGGCTGGTTGGCTGCCCAACTTGGAAAGGAGTCCAGTGATAGACACAAGCTCTCCCCTACAACTTCTCCTGTCCAAATGCATGCAGAATAACAAGCCAGGCATTCATTCACAATTCTCACCATGACTGAACTCCTCCCTCAAGACTTTAAAAGTAAAGACAGGTGTAAAACGACTCTTCGATTGGCAATGTGCCGCAATTAGATGAATGCTGCTATGCCTCACCATAAAATTTCAAACGTTCAATGAAAAGTGCGGGAAGGCATGTCAAGAACAGTGCCAGGCAATCCTAAAAATGAGGTGTCAACCTGGTGAAGCTTACTTACAAGTGAAACAGCGGTTGCAACATGCAATATATAGGGATAAGTGATTCCACAATCATGGGATCAGATCTACATTCTGTAGTCCTGCCACAAGCAGTTTTGTCTGGTGCTGAATAATTGAACAACTAATAGAAGATATAGGATCCACAAATATACACATCCTTGATGATGAGGGAGTACAGCACATCAACGGAAAAATTAAGACTGAAGCATTTGCAAGCATTTTTTGCTGTAAGTGCCAAGTGGATGATCCATCTCAGCCACCTCCTGAGGTCCCCACTTCCATAGTTGCCAGTCTTCAGACAATTTGATTTGCTGCATGTGATATCAACGAACAGGTGAAGCCACTGGATGCAGCCATGTGGGCCATGACAACATTCATGGCAACAGTACTGAGGTTTGTTCCAAAACGAGCCACACCCCTGTTCATGACTCTTCAGGTTTTGAGGTATACCATGTCCAAGTGCAGCAAGACCTGGACAATATCCAAGCTTGAGCTGAAAATGCCAGGCAATTAGCACCATCAACAAGAGACAATCTAATATTCCCCCTTGATATTCAATAGCATTACCATTTGTTGAATCCCACTAACAACATACTGGGGGTTACCATTAACCAGAAACTATACGGAACTGGCCATATAAATACAGTGGCTACAAGAGCAGGTCAGAGACTCAGAATACTGCGGCAAGTAACATACCTTCTGACTTCCCAAAGCCTGTCCGCCATTTACAGGAATGTGTTGGAATTCTCCCCACTTGCCTGGATCCAACAACAGTCCAGAAGCTTGATACCATCCAGGACAAAGCAGCCCGCTGGTTGGCACCACAACCACAAACATCCAATCCACTCAGTAGCAGCAGTGTGTACTATCTACAAGATGCACAGCAGAAATTCACCCAAGATCCTCAGGCAGAATCTTCCAAAGCAATGACCACTTCCATATAGAAGGACAAGGGCAGCAGGTTCCGCTCCAAGCCAGCCTTCACTATCACAGGGTAAAAATCCCAGAATTCCCTCTAACCAAACTATGGGTTTACCTACAGTACATGGACTGCAGCAGCCTATGAAGGCAGCTCACCACTAATTTCTCAAATACAAAAAGGGATGGGCAATAAATGATGGCTCAGCCAGCAATGCCCACATCCCACGAGTGAATAAAAAAAGGGGAAAATTGCCCAGATATGTTCTGTTCACAAAAGGCAGGACAAATCCGACCTGATCAACTACTGTCCCTTCAGTCTATGCTCAATGATCAGCAAGGTGTTGGAAGGGGTTCCTGACAGCCCAAATACAGGAATAACCAGCTCACGGATGTTCAGATTGTGTTCTGCTAAGGCTGCTCAGCTCCTCAACCCATTACAGCCTTGAAACATGGGCAAAGGGGCTGAAATCCAGAGGTAGGGGAAAGTGATTGCCCTTGCCATCACAGCAGCTTTTAAGTACAACATCAAGGAATCCTAACAAAACAGGAAGCTATGGGAATCAGGGAAAACAGTCCACTGTTTGCAGTCATACTAAGCAGGAAGGAAAATGGCTGCAGTTGTTGTAGTCAATCATCACAGCCAAAAACATCACTGCAGGAGGTTTTTTTGTAAACTCACAGGGTGTGGACATCGCTGGCTGAGCCAGCAGTTGTTGCACATATATTTCACCACACTCCTGACTTGTGCTATGTAGATGATGGACAGGCTTTGGGAGTCAGGGGATGAGTTACTTGTTGCAGATTCCTACCCTCTGATCTGCTCTTGTAGCCACAAAACTTATATGATGAATCCAGTTCAGTTCCCCATCAATGGTAACCTGCAGCATGCTGATTGTGTGGGATTCAGTGATGTCGATACTATTGAATGTCAACAGGTGATGGTTAGATCCTCTCTTGTTTGATCTGGTCATTGCCTAGCATTCATGTGGCACAAATGTTACTTGCCACCTGTCAGCCCAAGCCTGGGTATTGTCCAGGTCTTGCTGTATTTGAGCACTGACAACTTCAGGGTAGTGTCCTTGACCTACCTTGTTCACCTGCTTCATCAATAACCTTCCTTCCATCATAGGGTCAGTCACGAGGATGTTTGCTGATGGCTCGCAATGCTCACTACCAGTCACAACACACCAATACTGAAGCAGTCTGCGTTCATATGCAGCAAGGTCCGGATAACATCCAGGTTTGGGCTGATGAATGTAAAGTAATGCTCATGCCCCACAAATTTCAGACGATACCCACCTCCAAGAAAGAAACTAACCATCACCCCTCGCTTTTCAATAGCGTTACTGCCACTCAAACCCCTACTATCTACATCCTACTAATGACCAGAAACTGATCTGAAATAACAGTTTAAACACAGTGGCTACTAGAGTTGGGCAGAGCCGTGGAATTCTGCAATGAGTAATTCACCTCCTGTTCGCAAATTCTTGTCCACCATCTACAAGACGCAATTCTGAAGCGTGATAGAATACTGTCCATTTGCCTGGATGGATGCAGCAGAGCTCAGAAGTTCTGTTCCTCTTGGTGGATTTGGAGAGTCAGGAGAATGGTTATGGGATTTAGAGGCAGATGTGATCAACAGATTGAGGGTTGAGTTGTTGACCTCAGGAAGCAGGACTTATGTCGATGGTGTACAATGTGTGCAGATTGGTCAGATCAGAATATTGAAGGAACAATGTCCCAACAATTTTACCAAATCTCTTTACAGACCTCCAACACAATTCATTGAGTATTGTCTTACTTTCATAAATAGTATGGAAATTACAGCATCAGCATTCTTTGATGAGCCATAAACTGAGCAGAATTTAAAACAGAATCAAAATTATACTAACATCAGAAACATCAAAATAATAAAATATTTGTAATTTACTATTAATATGCAATTCAATGATGTAGTCGATTTTACTGCTTAGTGTACTAAAGTATTTGAAGAAAAGTTTATGTTCAAGATTTTCAAATTATACCAATAACCAACCTTTTGTCAACTGGCAGAGGAAGGACAGTAGATTCTCACAGCCAACTTGGCTTTTAAATCCAGAGGCAGCATCAAAAGTCTGACATTCGCCTGAAGAAATTTGCAGATCTATAATAACGCAACAAAACTGAGTTGGTCACTTAAACTTAGGAAGGTTCTGAGGAAGAGTCATATTGGACTCAAAATGTTAATACATTTTCTTTCTCCACTGATACTGTCACACAATTTGAGTTTCTCACCATTTTCTGTTTTTATTTCAGATCTCCAGCACCTGCAGAATTTTGCTTTTACTAAACTTAGAAGAGCAATGAAATTACCAATTATGTAACAAAAATTAGTCTCCAAACTGATTAAGTCTATCCCAAAGAGATTTAATGTCTTCATAACTTCTCTTCAAATTAACCTTTTCATTTGCATTTGAGCGATATTTCAGGTCTAAATAAACTGCACTTCAGAGAGCATTTGCATCTTTGTGAACAGCTACACTTGTGACAGTTAACTGTCAATCACCTAAAACCTGAATAGGCTTCAATAGGTGCTGATTACCATTGAAGCTAACTGGTGCAAGTCATTTCTGCTCTACTTAAGAAAGGATCTACTGCAAACACATGATCAGTGCGCTTTGTGCACAAGCAGTCGGGAGAGAGTGCATTATTAATAAGACACAGTCAGAGTACTTGTGCATATATCTGGAAATGTGAAGAGCTTTGGGAATTCGGTGCACAGAGGAAGTTGTGCTATTTGCTTTCTGTTTTTTTTGGTTTATAGTTTGTAAGGACTGTATTCTTTAGTAATGAGTACAAGGGAATAAAAGGCTTGGAAGAATGGATATTGTTTGATCATAAGCGTCTTCAAGAAAGTTTAAAGGGGTAAGTCATAGCAAGATAGCTCAAAGCTGTTGCATGACCACAAATACCGTATGACCTCAAAAAGGTAGTGACCGCAGGATTACGACCAGTATCACGTGCCAGTCAGAGTAGAAACAGCAGGATATAATCAGATGAATATGGCTAAAGAAATGGCGTAAGAAGGAGGGTTTCAGAGACCTGGGGCATTGGAATCTGTTTTGGGGGAGGTGGGATCAGTGTAAACTGGACTGAGTTACACCTGGACAGGAAAGAGACAGATTGCCAAGAGGAATTTTTTTTAGAGTGGCTGAGAAACCTTTAAACTAAAATAACAAGGGGTTGGAAATCTACGCAAGGAATCAGAGGAAGGGGAATCTGAGACAAGAACAAAAGACAGAATGGGGAATAAGTGATAGCCGGAGAAAATCAAGGGAATTACAGACCAGTCAGGTGGTTGGGCAGGAAAATGCTACAGACCATCATAAAAGATTTAATAACTCAGCATTTGGAATTCAGTGGCAGGATAGCAAAGAGCCAGCATGAATTTAAGGATTTGATGACAGTATAAGGTAGGGGTGGAGGTTAGATAGGTCTTAGATTTAGGGTAAAGGTTCGGCACAACATCATGGGCTGAAGGGCCTGTACTGTGCTGTATTGTTCTATGTTCTAAGGGGAATCATTCTTGACAAATCTGGAATTCTTTAAGGACATAACTGGTACAGTTGATGGGGAGGTACTGCCAGCCAGGTTGGTTGATTTTAATTTTCAGAAGGCTTTTTACAAAGTTCCACCTGTAAAATTAAAACTCATGGGAGTCTATTGAGATGGAGAGAAAACGGATTGACAGACAGGAAATAAAGTATAGGAATGAATGGGTCTTTATTCCAATTGGCAGGCAGTGATTAGTGGCGTACTGCAGTGATTAGTGCTCAGAGCCCAGTTAATCATAATCTATATTAATAGTCTAGATGAGGAAACTAAATAATACCAAATTTACAGATGACATAAGGCTGACTGGGAGGGTGAGCTGCGAGGAGGATGCAGAGTTGCTTTAGTGTAAGTTGGACAAGCCGTGTAAGTGGGAAAATGCATGGCAGATGCAGTATAATGTGAGTAAATGAAGGGTCCGGTGCCCTTTCTAAAACATTAACTCTGATGTTTTCTTCACAGATGCTGCCAGACCTGCTGAGCTTTTCCAGCAACTTCTGTTTTTGTTCCTGATTTACAGCATCCGCAGTTCTTTTGGTTTTTATTAGATTCAAATGTAATATTTTTAATAAAATTAAATATTTTGGAAAAGGACAATAAGCAAGCTTTGGAATTTGAATATTTACTGTCATTTCTGCAGTAGAATATTTGGTGATAAATTTATAATCATTTTACTTATGATTCCTTACCTGTGCAATTCAACTGAAGTTCCATAATTTGAACACTTGGCTCAATTTCCAAACTGGTCAAATTCCACTGGTAAATGAGATTTTGCTGAGGGAAAGAGCACATACTGACTGCTTTAATCTGGTTTGCATCCAGCACACGAGTCCAAAT
Source organism: Rhincodon typus (assembly GCF_021869965.1). Taxonomy (NCBI): domain Eukaryota; kingdom Metazoa; phylum Chordata; class Chondrichthyes; order Orectolobiformes; family Rhincodontidae; genus Rhincodon; species Rhincodon typus. Next base: position 22,946,580 of record NC_063359.1, on the reverse strand, counting down.
GTTCAAGTCTGTGATGTTGCCACTAAAAGCCTCATTTTGTTTGAATGTACCTCCTAATGAGTCTTGATCTTGACCAATAATAAATATCCCATTTCCAGCAATAATTTGCGAACTGTAGCAGCCATCTCCTGAACTCACCTTTACCCCATCTGCATAAATAAACCAAGCACCATTTTCATTTTGCCATGTTACACAAAAGTGATGCCACAGTCCGTCACTTTTCAGCACCGATCTGTAGGGCGTGTGATGTCCATGAACTATCAGAGCTAACTGGATGAATCCAACATCGTCAATACGACCACGCAGCTGGAATTCATTAATAAACGCTGGAATGGCATAAGAAAATACTGTGGCAATGTCGGAAGATTGGCTGTCCCACTGAACACGTGCACAGATTGTAACAGCTGACAAAGGAGGCAGCACATTGAGAATTTTGGCATGTTTGGTATCTGTTTTGTTCAGGAATGCCAGGGTCTTGAACCTGTCAGCACCTGAAGTAAAAGTTCAAACAAAATCTGTTAGAATTTACCAAGTAAATAGTGGACACTGCAAACCTCAGAAATGCAGAACTTTTTCACCGACAGTTCATTAGCTTGATGGTAAGGAGCAGTCTCCTTCAATTAAGTAGAAAATACAGGGAGCAAATTTCATTCACATAGAGCCAGTGAGTTGTGTCACCTGAAGTTGGCATTGAGTCAAAGCTTTCGTGTGCACAAAGTGGAGTGTCCCCACTTTGGCTCATTTCCTTCAGTAACACCATATAGGCCAGTCAGAAGCAACTGGTAGCATGGGCCACATGAGAAAAGCTGAGCAAGTTCTGTGTATTGCCATGACAAAAAGTAACTTCAGATACCTGCTATCATCTTTCCATACAGGATTCATATATTGTCAGTATCATTACATGTTTCTATACTAATAGTATCCACATTTGGTGACGCCTACCTACTAACATTTTAAGAAGTTTTTCCCAGCCAGTGACTCTTTTGTCACATGCACTAAATTCTCGATAGCGTCGTAAAGTAGTCTCATCAAAAATCACTTAGAAGGCTGTCGAAACTGTTGCACATGTAGCTTGATTCTAGAATCTTATAGTCCTGAAGGAGCCGTTCAGCCCATTGTGCCTGTGCCAGCTCTTTGAAAGAGTTATAGATGAAATCCCATTCTATTGCTCCTCCCCACTTATTGCAAATTTTTCTGTTTAAAATATATATTCAATTCTGCTTTGAAAGTTACTGCTGAATCACTTTTCCAATCACTTTTAAAATTAATTTCTAACATGTGATCATCACTGGCAAGGCCAGCATTTATTGCCCCTCCTTAACTGCCCATTTGGTCAGTGCTTTTCAGATCATAGCAACTTGCTCTGTAAATAAATGTATCCTCAGCTCACCCTAATTCCTTATCTTAAATTTGTGTCCTTTGGTTCTTGCCCTTCAGCCAGAGGGAACAGTTTTTCTTTATGCACTCTATCAAAGCAATTTTGAATATTGACTTGTCCCGATCTAAGAACAATCCTAGTTTCTCTTAACACTCCATATGATTGGTAAATCTTCTCTATACCCTCTTCAAGGTCTTAGGATCCCCCTCAAACTGGGATGTCAAGAATTGGGTACAATAATCTAGCTGAATCTGACTAGTGATTTATTAAAGATTTAGTATCACGTTCTTGCTTTAAACCTGAATCTTAAACTTGTAGTTTGGGCTAAAATACCCCACTATTACAGTCAGGGGATTGTAAGCACTGGAAGAGAAGAAATTGAAAGAGAAAAGGCAAAACATGGAAATGGTTGACAAATGGTAGTGTTACAGAGGAGAGGACGTTTATAAGGGGCTGCTAGGTCAGGTGCCACCTTGTAAGTGAGGAGTCAGAAAGGTTATTTAAAAGAAAATATAATCCACTTCTTGTTAACTTCTTCCACACAAATTCCTATGTGTCATAATGGAAACTGCTTATATCACATATCAATTGTGCACTTTTGTCAAGAAAGACCTACAGTATCTCCATTGGGAAGGTATAATTATATGAAAAGGATATAAATAAAATTTCAGATGGACAGAGGCATTTATAAAAAGTTGATAGCAAGCATGTGTAAATACAAGATTCTTAAAATGTTAACATTGATACACATTTATATAACATACTGGGCTCATCTTATAATGCCTATTTCCAAAAGTCATAGTTTAAATTTTGTAACACTGATAACTTCAAGAGACAATATCTGACATATAACAATAATGCCTGTATCTATAACAACTATGTTACTGCCAGCTTTTTAGTTCTTCCATCAGAATGTCATTGCGGCAGGGTCATAACATTCGACTTGCTATTTTTCCCATTTTGCAACAAATGTAAAAATAGACCTCATTCACAACTAACTATGAACATCAGCCGTGCTATATTCTTGTTTGTTTTATCATAAACAATTATTACATATTTTAATTACCATTGCAATGATTTTCGAACTTACTGTTCTTTCTCACAGTTATGTCTTCCCCTCCTGATACCTCATTCAGTTTTCCATTTATCCATACTTGCTGATTAACCCCTTGGGTAGCTAACAGATCCAATATAGCATTCTTGTCTGCAACTTTACTAACAACAGGCAGACTGCCAAAGCGTAGCTCACAATATCTGGATGCATGTTCCCATTTTAACGGTGTATTTATATATTCATAAACGTAGTATGATGATTGAAAGATTGATGAATTACTGAAAGCTGGTGAAGTGAAAAGCAAACACAGTTAATAGCCAAGCACGTATATGTTCAGTAATTTGTCATTATATAATGGTCAACACATATCAAATACATTGGCACCTCCATCATCCACACTCAAATTCTTTGTCTTCCTGATTACTTGCCAAATTTTATACAGGACAAAGTGGAAACACCTCCAGCATGCAAATTCTGCTTGTAATTTATATTTCATCTCCTAATCTCGCTGAATAAAATTAAAAATCACAATGGCTTGTTTGCTATTTATACTGTACTTTGTACTTGTCAAGATTGTTTTACATTGAATGCATGCCTAAGTTTTGGGTACTCAATCATCCACAAATTTATTTTACTACCTAGAAGGAATCCCTCAATTGATGGTGAATAATGAAGATTTAATCTGCATTTGTGAAGTGAATACCATCTAAAGTGAAACTTTTTGATGGGCATAAACTTTCAGGAGCGAAACACTTGTCAATGAAGGGCACAGTTACCTGAGTAAAATCTAAAAAATGCAGAGAGTAGTATAAGTGTGCATATAATCGCTCTCCCACATTTTATATTATTTTCATTTAATATATTACACATTTAAACTGAAAAACACAATCACAGCTTGGTCAACAAATATGCTCTAAACACAATAAAAACAACAAAATTTGAAGGATTTCAATTTAATCACTCTCACGTGGACGATTACTCACAACATCTCCATGATTCAGTCATATTTTCATGTGAAGCTACACACACAGATATATAATTTGCATTGGTTCATAATTTCATCTTGTTAAACAAATGATGAAGATGGCAAGCAACTTCATCATGGATGAGACTGACACAATGAGGAGGATTAAAGCATCCTGCATTCTTACAACTTTCCCAATTAAATAAGAAAAAAACCCATTTTTTAAATCAATATCACACCCATGGCTGCTGTATGTGTAAAATACAAAGTGGCAGCTTAGCCTGCTTGGAAAGAGGCCAGATACATTTATGGCTTTGCAAATATGAATGCTCCTGATTAATTTCTCCTTATATCTCATATACATGTGTAAGTTATGACAGAGATTTTAAAATCCAATATAAAATATTTCTAAATATTGTCTAGTTATATTGTGCAGTATATAGGTCCTGTTAACAAATTCATACATATTTGTTCAGTTGAAAGAAAATGTCCCTATTGTCAGTATTCTTTTTAACAATAAACAGTTAACTTTCCTGCAACAATTTCTGTCTGTGTTTGAGCAATGAGCCCTACTGGTGTCATTAGCAACACTGAATGAGAGGAGTTACAAGTAATAATATAAAGGATTCAAGCTGAACATGTAATTGAAATTGCAAAATTCCTTTGCTGAGTAACTGTTACCTATTGTACACCTGAGTGTAGTTCAAACGTTTCCCCATGCCCCACCAATGACCTTATCAGAATTTACTTTTGAAACCAAAATTTTAACACCCGTATCAAAACATGAGAAAAAACATTACTCATCTAATTATTTTAAAATACAATAATTTTTAAAAGACTACCTAGCACCTAGTCTAACTTAAAGCAGCATGATAATCCTTGTCTTAAATTCACATTTGCTACATATATACATCTTTTTGCCATCATGATTGTATTACAACCTGAGAGAAACGCAATTTGCTTACATTATGAATTAGATAATAACTCTTACCCTGTGTGTAAGTTTCATCCAAATTACAGACCTATAAAAATAAAGTACACAGTAAAAAATATATGCTGCCCTGTGAAAGGACCCCTATTTTAAGGCGATTGAATTATTACAAGTTATTTAAGATTTTTCAGACCAATATTTTAGAGAACTCCATTACATTCGTTAAAAAATCCACTCACTTATGTTAATTTCCTTGAATACGAAACCACTTATACAGAAATAAACTTACCAGAAGTGCGCAGAACCAAACTGCAAATCTTGTAATTGCTCCACACATTATTTCTTCAGTTGAAAGTCTCCTCTTTTACAATAAACTATTTAAAAGTCACATAAAAAAGAAATTGCATACAAAAAAAATCAGCAAGTTTCCACGTATGATGGCCTGCCTACGAATTGATGCCTCATCCTTACACATTGGGCACTGGCGCTTAATTAAGCTCGAGATGTTTTCGCCTGGAGTTGAACTCAACGAGGATTTATGCCCCTTTAAGAATAAATTTATTCTACTACAAATTCACTAACATAAATCTGGAATAAAGTTGCCAATATGTGGGATTTGATCTGTTTATGCTTAACGAGGAATTTTAAAATGAAACAAGTAATAGAACTGGTAATAGCGAATTCAATCTGATGCTCGGGAAACACAGAGACTGAGATTGTTTCAGGAATTCGGATACAAGGAACAAGCATGTGAAACGGGACAGGCTCGGGCTGGGGGCACGGTTAGGCTCAGGCCAGTATTAGCTGAATGGGTTTAGATTTGAAGACGCTTCACTGTCTGATCAGAGGTGAACCGCTAGGTTCAGGTAGCGAGCTGCCAACACTACCCTCACTTCCCACCACAACCCCCACCAAATCGCAGCACAGAGCAGGTCTGTACAAACCTGCAATCACTTCTCAATGATCAGACACCGAACCGACATTTGAAAGTGAAAGACTTACTGCTACAGAAAATCCCGCTTTACGAAAACAAAATCCTCCTCTTCAAACCCTTATTGCAAATATAATCATCCTCTTTACCGGGTACGGGGCTTTCGCGACCTTTCTTGATTTTACATAAATCTAATGGCAGTTTCCCCTTTCATTCGCCGTATTTCAGTGTCGCTTTCTCCTTTCGGTATGTCTGCTGCAGAGAAAACCGCAACTTTTCTTATGGTAATGAGATATTTTTGAAAGCAACCCACAAGGCCTTTTTCTGCGCCGAAAAATATCAATGCTGGTTGATTCACTAATTTGCTGAAGTTTTGTTTACTTCCCCTTTGTAAAATTCCTTAAACTAAAACAGCAGCATCAACTTACCTCGGTTTCCGTGTGTGAGAAGTTTTTCTTTGCTCTGATGGATAAAAACATTTTGGGAAGATATTCCTTTATAAAGGATGCAATGTGTGAAAGGGTTGCAGTTGCCCACTTTTATTATGAAGTACATTGATCTTACCTATTTCCTAAAGTTGAAACAAGAACAAGAAAAAAAATCCAGACGTTTTTTTTTAAATCCTTTAATTAAGCAATTAAGCTCTATTTGGCAACATCTCTTTATTGTGAAATCATAGCATCAAAATGGTTACAAGACAGAAGGAGGTCATTCAGCCCATAGTATGAGTGCTTGAAGAGTTATGACAGTTTACTGCATCCCTTTAAGTGTAGTTAGGATTTGAAACAGTGTAAAATGCAAGATACAGTGAGAAAGTAGAGAACTGGGTTTAGATTAGGATTGTTCTAGCAAAAATCCGACAGAAACTTAATGGCTCGAGTATGTTTCTTAAAGCAAACCGAGGCATATAAATAACAAGTGGGATAGAACACTGATGCTTCACTAGAGGTGCACTGACGACGTTACCTAGCAGGGTGATGAAACATTTGCTACCAAACGCACCAGCTCGGTGAGCATGTCTAAACTTCATCTGCATCCCAAGCTACAAATGTTCTTGAAAACTTTAAGTCAATGTTTGTATTGTTTGTATTACCAAAATGCAATACCTTACATTTATTCAAATTAAACTCCATCTGCCACTCCTCAAACCATTGACCCAATTGATCAAGGTTTATTTGTAATCACAGTTAATCTTCTTCACTGTCCACTATACCACCAATTGTGGGTCATCTCTAGACTTACTAACTATGCCTCCTATATTGTCATCCAAATCATCTATATAAATGACAAACAAAAGTGGATCCAATACTGATCTCTGTGGAACCTCATAAGTAAAGTATATGTGATTACATAACAATGTATTTTTGGATAGGGAGTACAAAAGTCAGCTCACCATGTTTGCTAAATCCTTTACAAATCCCTTGGAATTCATCGAGAATAAGAAACTGACAAATGATACAGCTTAGGCGAAAGATTAGTGATCCATTTCATAATAATTGGCAAGATTATACAGAAGACCAAATCAGCAGATGAACATAAATACAGGACTCACTAATATCATTTAACACGATCCAAAACAAGAAATCATTTGTTATTTAGTGATTCTCCATTTCTAACTTGTTTGACCAAAACTTTACCTAAGTAATACATTCCATATAAGCCCCTGCTAATCCTTTACTTATAACAGCACAGCAAACATGTCTAAGAAGACAAACCATTTTACCCTGATGAGGAAGTGTTTACAATTACTGAGTATCTTGAGAGTTGTGCCAACTTCTTCTGAATAAGCAAGTCTACTTTAGACATAGTTTCTGTATTTCTCATCTCCCTTGGATTGTAACACAAACTGATTTTCAAAGTATAATTTCACCCAGTTCAGACAAACTGAGGAGCAGCTGCTTCTGTCACCAGACCATGATTCATGCAGCCTTCTGCTGATTCAGAAGTTGTGAAAGTCGAATCGTTACCACAGCTTTCACTGGCTGCCATCAGTTCTAGAGCAGGCTGTTCAGCTGACCACTCTTGTACGATAAATGAGACATTTTGCATCACTTCAAAGCAGTGGTTGGCATCTTCGTATATCTCCCATTCATTTACCTAAGGAGAAACTATAGAACTTCCATTAACAGGTCAGAATAGTGGTTGTTTACATAAAACAGTGAACTCCATTTAAGGACATCTATCCCAGACTTTAAGATCCCTCGGATAGTAGTGCATTAAAATAATTGATTTCTCACCAGCACCTCAATCCAGTGTCAAAACTCCAAGATCTTCATAATTATATAATCAGGGAGAAACTTCTGAAGAAAAATTACAGTAAACTCTAAAATATATAACGTAGTTTATTAACAATTGTTTATCAGTTGCCTAATATTACATTAATAAATATTAATGCAGGACACCAATTATGTTCTGTTTTGAAACTAAACTAAGGCAAATAATAGAATTGTCAATTGTGGGAGAGATCTAAGACACTGTTCTGATCAATTGGCCTTACAGCGTATTTACACATGTGAAAGTGAGCAACTATCTAACAAAGCGGGATTGGCCATAATTTCCAATATGCTGCTAATTTCCCCGCTGCCTGATAAATCACAGGGTCTGCAGCTTTGCTTCCAGCTCAATGACTCTGAGCTGAACTTCCTCAAGCCATGCACACTCAGTGTAGATGTGTTTGCCTTGTATCACAGTGATGTCCAGGAGCTCTCACATTCTGCAGGTGCCACATATCAATTGCCCTGCCATCTTTATAGCAACTAAATAATTAATTATTTTCCTTGAATGTTTCTAGTTTGAATGTTTCTTGCTTGTGCTTATATTATTATCTTAATAAATGTTCTGCTTCTCTGAATTGAAATTGTCCCGTCAATATAAATCAGAAGTACTCACCAGCCAATCAGCTATCTGCTTCAGTATGATTTCACACTTGAATTGTTTTTATTTTAGATTTTCCAGTTCTGACTGGCTCTAAGTGCTGGCATCAGGTAGCCCTGCTGTCTGTCTCACAAATTCACTGGGAAAGTTTCACTCTCTCTCAGCATTTCACCGCTGCACCTACTGATTCTGAGGGGAATATTCTGTTCTCTCTCTGCACTCTGACACTTTCTCCTGGTCTCACTGATTCTTGCAGGTATAATCGCTTGAAGTCTGAAGTTAACTCTGTTAAAATGTAAATTTGGTATGTTAGAACATGTTTAGAAATGCCTATGTATAACTTGTAGAGCAAATCATTCCAGGTGCATAAAAAAGGGAGAGAAAGTTAAACCTATTGTTGTTTCTTCATTTTACTTACCTTTCCCACTCTCTATTCTTGATAATGAAATGATGTACTTTAAATATAAGTAAATTATAAAGAAGATGGCTCAGCTTCACTTAACAACATTCCAGACTGAAATATTTGTACAGAAACTTTAACCATTTAGGACAAAAATCAGTACTCTTATTCCCTTCATCTACCATAATGTTTCTTTTGACATGGCTAAATACTCTCCAGTGTTCTTGATGACAACCTATTAAATGTACATAACCTATACAGTAATTCCTCAGGGAGTCAAGCAGAAAAAGCATTTTACAGCCTAAGGTGAACATGGTTCCATAAATTGAGAAGCAGCCGTAAATAATAGATTGCCATGAGGAGGTGGCTAGTGTATTCCAAGTTTATAAGGACAGTGAACAATGGTGCGTAGCCATGGTAAATTTTGATGTCGCCTTTTTTTCTCCAGGGAAAAAGCTTTGCCTGGTTAATGTTTGACAATTCAGTTTAACCAGCGCTAAATTTTTTATGGTTGTACTCCCCACCCACAACTGACTGCCTAATTTATTTCGATGGTAGAATCCTGGGTAAATGCCTGATGTCTTGCTACATTCCAACCCCTTAGTGAAGTTGATTAGTAGCTCATTGCCTTTCTGTAAATTTCAATAATTCTTTCACTTAACAGAAGATTCCAAGGATAGTTACGTAAACTTTCGTATTCATTAATGTTACTCCTGAAGAAATCATGTCACTAGACCCAATTGGGCTTGATTAATAGTGATTTTGGGATGGTTTCAAGCAATTTCTTCTTCTCTCCACTATTTCTTGATTGAATTGTTGGGTTAAAAATATCACAAAATCTGAAAAACCTTTTTAGTAAGCAATACATATAAACATTATAAATAGCAATAATTTTAGAAGTTGGCATTATTGTACCAAGGTTACCACTTACAGTAAATGGTTTCCAAAAGGCTGCATTTAAGTCAGAAACTGTTTTTTTTTTCTCAGCTTTTTAGAAAAATAGATTTGAATGCTTCTCATCAGTTCTGATTCTGAAAGGACTGCAACATTCCCTGTATTATCAGCATTAGGATTGACATTATCTATTGGGTTTGACTTTTGCCAAATGAATCATCTAATATACAATAGACAGTGTCAAAATTCAAGTTGAGAATAACCATTTTTCTGACAATTCTGCACCACTTTGTTGACATTTAAACATCTGATATTTTAATGTTACCTGTAATTCACAATATAATGATCAAAGAGGTACTTTCAATGTACAGCCAATTGACACAAAAGTTTGGAAATATTCATTATTTCAGTAAGCTCTGCAGTTCTTCTAATTGCTAAACACTTCCAACACAACACATTGAGAAACCTCCGCACCACTGTCTCAGAGCCATTGACTTTTAAGTGAAAACAGAGTCAGAACCCACATTTTACTTTACAGGTTTCTGAACAAACGTGTTTCAGTTCACCACACAAACACATGATCAAAAACTTAACACATTTAGCCTATTGCAAGACATAAGTTGATAATTTGTTACAATTGACAGTTATGATTCCCATGCAGCAGGAAGAAAAATATCATGTTTTTAGTCAATTCCTTGGTTTTGTCAAACTAAATACGGAATTTTAGTACCTCAGAAAGGTCCTTCTTGCTTTGTGTGAAGTAATGTTATGTTGGAACATCTCAGGAATGAATTGCTTCAGGAATTTGTGCTGGGAGTGCTATTGCTTTTAAGTTATATAAATGATCTGGTTTCAGAAATTTATGGGTCTCACAATTTGAATTCAATTAAGATCTAGAACGAAAAGTTAGCCCAATGGGACCATGCAGCTATTGTCAATTGCTGTAAAACTACACGTGGTACAATAACAAAAACAGAAGTTGCTGGAAAAGCTCAGCAGGTCTGGCAGCATCTGTGAAGGAAAGAACAGAGTGAACGTTTCGGGTCCGGTGACCCTTCCTCTTCCTGATTTACAGCATCCACAGTTCTTTCGGTTTTTACTTGGTACAATAATGTCCTTTGAGGAAGGAAATCCTTCATCCTCACCTGGTCTGACTTACATGTGACTTCAGATCCACAGCAATGTAGTTTACTCCAACTATCCTGTGGGCAATTATAGATTGGCAGTAAGCAGTGCCTACGTCCTGTGAATGAATATTTTAAAAATCTAGAAAGGATGTTGGAATCAGAGAAGGCAGCATATAAATTATGGAATGACTTGGGTTAGAATGTAAGTGAGCTGAGTAATGGCGGAGAAATTTAATGCAGATATGTAAAGTTCTGTATGTATGAAAATGAGCAACTCTGATGCTTCATGAATGGTGTTGACATATTTAAAGATTAAGCTGAAAGTAACATAGGATTGTTTACAAATTCAAAGCTAAAATTATTCAATAAATTGCAGAGCAGTGATAAGTATGTTGAATTAGACAAAAGACTAGAATATGTCAAAGGAGGTACTGATCAAACTTTATATTGCTGTGGGCAGACCAGGCCTTCACTGCTGCGTCCAGATCTTGCAGACAAGGGTCTTTGAACAATCACATTCTTTCCATAGAGCACCTTACACATAAAGACATTTCAAACACTTTCACTAAGGCAGTGGACAATAATTTGACCACAAACAAGAGAAAGGGACTAAGAGGGACTAGAAATGAGTGTAGACAAAGTGAAATGATTTGAGGAAGCTTTTGAAAGCAACAAGGAAGGCATTGAGGCAAAGGTGCTAATGAAGGCTGTTCCAGAAAATAGAATTATAATGCAATAGCTCCACTGGAACGAAAAACCGGAGACAGGTTGATGTCAGAGGGGCAAAGAAGCTAAGTGCCGAGGCACCTGAGGAATTTGTGGAAGTACAGAGAGGTGAAGCAATGAGAGGATTTAAAGGTGACAGAGAGAAACCAGGGAGAGCTAGACATGAATTGGGGTTTAAGTCTGAAAGCAGAGTTGAGAAAGCAGTATTTACATATAGGAGAACATTACTGCAGATGCTGGAATCTGAACTGAAAACAAAAAATGCTGGCAATTACAGCGGGTCAGGCAGCATCCATGGAGAGAAAGTAAGCTAACATTTCGGTTACAACAGTAATCAAAACTCAAAACATTAGTTTGCTTTCTCTCCATGGAGGCTGCCTGGCCCACTGTGATCTCCAGCATTTTTTGTTTTCAGTACTTACATATAAATAGCTTTAACTAAAACACTAAGGTAAGTTGGAGCTGTACATCAGAGTTTGAGCACAATATGTTATGTTCTATAGACCAGGACGTATATTTTCATAATACTTGAAAATTAATATTTATCTGATGGTTTAACAAAACTCCAAATCCCAGCATCCTTTATGTATTTATAAACACAGCTTCCACTTATGTAGCAAACTCACAATATCCCAATGTTTAAGGAAGATGGTGAAGCTTTGGAGTAGTGAATTCACACTCTAAGAAATGACAAATGAGACAAGACCAATTGTGTTACAACGCAAAATAATTCTAGACTGATGACTGGGGAGGGTGAGGGGGCCATGTGATAGGTTAGGAAACTATAGGTTAGAGACCTTAGTGTTTTCCCAACTTGTTCCAATTCAGTTCATGTTGGGAAAACATGAACACTTTTCCACTTGTAGGCCAATTGAGGCCCTTAAATGGCCACTTAAGCTGACACATCTCTGGGTAGACTGGGGACCTGAAAATAGGACGCGTGTTCATTCTTGCCAGTCACTCTGTGCACAACCTGCTGCAACCCTGGCACAAACAGAGGGACCAGAGTAAGGATCCCCTCACCAGGGTTTTATGCACCTTATCCCTAATGCTCTATGGTTGACCCCTAATGTAGGCAATACCTGCAGTGGCCACGTTTCCCAACAGCAGTACCAGTACTGGATAGTGAATGGCCACAAATTGATCTGCATCTTTTAGAGGTGAGTCATCTGCTCTGCACCAGGATTTCCAGGTTGGGGGAAGTTCCCCTCACAAGAGCAGTCCAATGGCGAGTAGGTAAGTGCTCAATTGGGTCTTAATCTCAAAGTGCCTCCCAAAAATGGCCACTATGGAGGTTACTATTAATTTTCCAGCTGTTAGACAAACTCCCCATGTGGAATTTCAAATTTCTTTGTAAAGCTTTTGTCCAATTTGCTAACTGTTTGAGTTTCAAATCTAAATCTGACAGTCTTAAAGCGTCTTTAGAAAATTGATGGCAGATAATGCAATAAAAATACTGGCTAATGCTTTCCTTATTCTGACAGCTGATCCCCACCACCGAGAGCATTATGTTTCTGATCCACTTATAAAAGACAAAAGTAAAGAATCCCTAGAAATACAGGATCCAGTAACTCCGTTCACCTAAACTTGCACGTGAATGGAGCAAAATATTGATTATGCTAAGTCCCTGTCAACTCCAGGAGTTCCTTGTTAATTTGTAAGAGGTCAAAATCTCCAACCACTGGAGAGGACACAAAGGTGAGGTCTGTGAAGAGTGGAGAAATTTAGTGACATGGAAAGATTGGATAAATTGGTTGTTTTCTTTGAAACAAAGGAGACTGAGAGAACATTTAATTGAGGTTATAAAAATAATAAGGGCCCTAACAGACAGGTCAATAATCAAGAGAGATGGACATATAGCAATTGGCAGAAGGATTGGATGGGAGTGAAGAAGATATTTTGATAAGGTGTTGTCTGCAATCGTTGTTGAAGAGGTTGGAAGATATAAATGCCCTCATCACATTTAGAATATACTTGTATACCCATTTGAAATGCTGTAACCTGCAGGGCACCAGACTGAGAACTGGAAACTAGGACGAAGCTGGATAGCACTTTTTGGCTGTCTCAGAATATGATGGGTTAAATGGACTCTTTTGTTCCATAAACTTTACATGTTTCTATCCATGGAATCTTAAAGGGACCTGAACATCTTGGCTACAGAGTGATTTGTGGCAGAACCACATGAGAAATCTCCACTTTGGGAGCAACTCACTGCATGTTTTCAACAACTTCTACGTTTCAAGGCAAGAATCTTGCTTGACAGCAATGAGTTCCATTTGAGGGGATTATGGCTTCCTAACAACTTTATTAGCTACATATTTCACCTCATTAATATGCAACTTCCTATCCTATTATCTGCTGCAAGCAAATTAGATATGGAGAATTCTTCACATACAAGTCAGAGTGGGTACATGGTGACTGCAGCTCACTGCTGGCTCCAAAGAGCCTGTCTATTGGTCACTAGCAATAGCTCTAAGAGCATGCTCCATGGGCACCAGCCACACACACCTTCACCCACAGACATTGGCATCCAACAATTGCCAACTCCTCAGAATCCTGATGGCACCTCTGTGATCCACTTGCAAATTCTTAGGAAGCACAGACAATGCATTCCAGGGTGCAGGTGCAACTAGCAAATGTTGTTGCAAGGACACTCTGCGCAAAGGGACAGGCACACCCTGGTCAAGTATACACCAAAGCTGGGAGTGTGTCAGGGGCTCCATTGTTGCCAGTTCAGGATTCAAAGCCAACCTGGTTAGGAATATGAACAGAAGTTGCTGGAAAAGCTCAGTAGGTCTGGCAGCATCTGTGAAGAAAAACCAGAGTTAACGCTTCAGGTCCGGTGACCCTTCCTCGGAAGGGTGTTCTGAGGAAGGGCCACAGGAGCTGAAACATTAACTCTGATTTTTTTTCTTCACAGATGCTGCCAGACCTGCTGAGCTTTTCCAGCAACTTCTGTTTTTGTTCCTGATTTACAGCATTTGCAGTTCTTTCGGTTTTTATGATGAGGAATATGTACAGGCGTCAACCAGGAGTTGGACACTTCTCGTCTGGGTAATCCGGTTATATTGTTCAAGGGAGAAGGCCATGTCAGTGTAGACAATCAGTCCTGAGAAACTGGGGTAAATGGGGTGAGAGAAAATGGGAACGGCAACTGCAGGATGGAAACTCAGGCACCAATTCGAGGGGATTAAGGTTTTCAGACTGGGGGGATGGGAGGATACACACAGACCCATCACCATCCAGCCCACAGAACTATGGGCTCTCTCATTGCTGGTGATCCTATTGCATTTGTTCCCTGTGTGCTATACAACAACCCTGTCCCAGAATTGCTGGCCACTTCATTCACTCTTAACACTTTTGACACAGAGACCAGAGAGAGAACAGGGATGTTTGGTCATGAGGGGCTATGGTGCCAGGAGAATCCATCCTTCTTCCTCTTGATTCCAAATGCAACGGCAGCTCTCAAAACAGCCATCAGAACATGATACATCCTGTGTGGGTATAACTGTTAGACATCATCCTGGCACAGTTGCCGTCAGAAAAACCAATGAATATAGAATGAAACTGATACAAAATTTGCCCAAACGTGGCATTTCATATAAATTGCACTGTCACCTGTGCTACTAAAGTGCCCTCAAAATTTTTTTTTTTCTTTCTCTCCCTCCTACTTTGTCTTAGCATACTTCTGAGTTCACAGTGGTGTTGGAGGGAGCTGGCACACCCTGGTGCATGGTGACCTTTTAAAGGTGTAGCGGACACCAGGAATGCTGTTCTTTCAGCAGTTATCTGGCGAGTTGCGAGTTCTTCTGGGAACATGCGTGTGGTAAGGTGGAGCTAAAAACAAGCAAGAGGGACACATAGATGCAGGGTAGGTAGATAATGAAGTGAGTTTGGTAAGATACAACAAGAAATCTCACTAGAACTAATAGCAAAATAGAATTCAACAAACTTGACATAATTGACAGTTTGCCAAAGAAATGTAATAGTCAGCCTTATGATTCACCCCCCTCATGAGGTTAAAGTTGGCAAGAAGATTAAGGAGCAGCAGGGCTCCCTATGCTGGAACTACTTCTTTCCACCATTCAGTAGAGACCTGGCATTACTTGGAAGGTCAGCACGTGAAGATTTTTTTAAATTTTGTAATGAGGGATGTCAGTCTCCAGCTCAGCATAAGTGAATCACACCTTGAGGACATCAAGTCTATTGAAACAGCCTGAACACGTTGAAAAATGGCAAGTCCCATTTTTGAAAAAATATTGCCTTTTGCACAGGGATTAAGAGGAAGTAGTATTTTGCATTCAGATGTGGGGGCTGGGGCTGTGGAAGGATTGGACCAAAGTGTATCATCATTCCCATGAAAGTTGCACAATTTCTGGAATTTCAAATGGAATTGAACTGGCATGTGACAAATATGCAGCAATACCTAATCAGATGCCTGTTTGCCACATGTAGATAGGATACCCATCGACTCACTCAGTAACCTCTCGTGAGATAAGTGTTGGTGGACTATGGCAAGTCTTAACCTAATCTATTGGGTGAGAGCAAGGCCTGCAAATGTGTAGAGTTACATTAGGAGACAATAGGAAAGGGGAATTACTACTGAATTTTGCTGGATGGCTGTATGTTTACAAAGTGCTGCAGGGCTGTAATGCAATCATTACAGGGCTGCCAGCAAAAACTGCTATGTCTCAGATTCTCCAGCATCTGCAGTTCTTACTATCTCTGGCTCACACATTTTAGGAAAGAAGATTGGACCATGGACCAATAAGGAATCAACACCTTTAGGGGAGAAAAATAAGGGGATAAAGTTAATACTTATCTCTGGTACATTCATTATAATGCAAAAATTGACTCTGAATTCATTAACTATTAACCACAAGTCGACTATAGAATGTAGGAATCTGTCAACATAAGACCACTTAAAAAAAACAACACTGAAAATGGCAATTTTCCACCATCATTAAGATAACTTCAGGCCCCTTGGCAACATATTGACCCACATGGCTACAGATGACAGCAACCAATTGTCTATTCATGCATTAGAGAGATGAAAAACAATAGAAAACCACATCTTCACAGCCCTAAATAACACCAACACAATTACCACCACCAAATGCTAGGGACAACAATATACCTCATATACAGTCAACAGGCAGATGTTTCCTAAACGGTTTTATATGGCTATATTCTTTAAAAGTCATTTAGTTATTTGGGTTTAAAAGATGCCAGCCTGTTCTGTAACTATGGTAACAAGACTGATCTTACAACAAAGTGTAATTTTTCTTCTAGCTGCCAGCCAAACAATGTAGAATGACCTATATATAAGGGCAAGGTTTTCACCAGGTTTCTTCACTTCACTTCATTATGATGTTCACAATGACGTGAAATAGAATAGATTCTGAAATGTTATCTGCCCACAGCATGACTAATGTTGCTATTGGCTCCACGGAAAACATGGTTGGGCACAGTATTTGTAGATGGTCGCACATTAATTTGCTAACATTATAATAGATTTGAAAGCAAAGAATCATAATATCACTTCAAACTCTTAGGATTGTTTCATTTGTAAAACTATATCTATCAGCATGAGATATCTCTGTTCTCAATCCTGTTCCTGCAGAATTCAGTAATACTCCATTTTATCTTTAACAATTTGAAATACTATTTCCTTCTGATCATTTGGCTGTTTAAGGTGAAATTCAAAGTTTGAAAGAATAATGCTAACCTAGACATTTCATAAGTTCTTCACT
The DNA here is from genome assembly GCF_021869965.1 of Rhincodon typus. NCBI lineage: Eukaryota > Metazoa > Chordata > Chondrichthyes > Orectolobiformes > Rhincodontidae > Rhincodon > Rhincodon typus. The sequence goes on along the minus strand of NC_063359.1, from coordinate 22,929,548 downwards.
GCAATTTGTGAGAAGCAAGTTATTGGCACTTTTGCAGCTTGCTGCATGCACTTGCCAGAGCCAAGTTGAGTTCACATTTTTCTAAATGTATTATGAAAGTCAAAAAGTCTTCCTATTCTCGCTATTAGTATCTGCATCGTACTTCAAATTGCAAACTACAATTTTCCACCATCGTTAAAATAACTTCAGACCCTTTGGCAACATTTTGACCTAGCTGTTCTAAACCATGATTTGAATTAGTTAGTTTATTTTTGTCTGCTAATTTCTTCCAAAAGAAGTCGGTTTTAAGGAGTAACTTAGGGGAAAAGAATGAAATGGACAAAGATGAAGAGTGTAAGGGAGGTAATATCAGAGCTAGAAACCAAATCAAATCTGAGGCATAGCTACAATGGAGGAATGATTAAATTTGAGGATGTTAAATATGTTGGACTTGAAGGAGCACAAAGAACTCTGTGAATTGCAGAACTGGGGGAGGTTACATAGTTAAGGGCATGTGCACCTGTAGAAGGATTTGAAAATAAGAATGAGGATTTTAAAATCAAAGCCTTGTTGGATTGGACGTCAATTTAGCTCACCAAGCACAGGAATAATGGGTGAATTTAGCAATCAAATGTATCAAAAGTGGTAGATACTGTCTTGACCATGAATCATAATCCCAGATCAACAATGAACATTTTAAACTTTAATCCCGACGCGTTTTTTAGAAGGCTAATACAGTGAAAATGGCTGTGATATAAAATCAGTATCCCTCTAGAGTCAGAGAAAGTAGAATGTTAAACCTGATGAGCTGTCAAGGAAGCATCAAAAGGATGGGTTTAAAAGTTAGGAAAGCAGTACAAATGATGAATTGTAACCTTTTCGCACAAAAATTGATGGTCATGGAAAAGGTGCCTATCAACCTGAAAACCCTTACAACACATGCCAATGGAGGCAGCAAGAATGAGAGAGATTCTTGGCAAGCCATGTAATGGAATGCAGGTGGGAGCCTCTACCATCACTATCCAGAACATAAAGAAAGCAATATTGCCACAGCTGTTCAGACTCCCTGAGTGAATTATAACACACTGTCACTGTACCGTTACTCAATCCCATCTATGAATCTACAGTACATATGGAGGCTGGTTAGTTCATTGGCTATATGCTAGTGTTTGTGTTAAAATAATGCCCATAGCACACGTACAATTCCTGTTTCAGCTACATATTTATGACCTGCCTCCTTATCCTTTCCCTGAGATTGGAAGGCAATGGCAAACTACAACCCTCAAAAACTGCCAAGAAAACAGCTCAGCATGAAGCATCATCAGACAATATGCCAAGTGACCTGCTTTCGGGTGGAACACAAATGACATGCCATATTGGATCAACAACAGGCAATGCTCCCATATTGTTCACAACTATATACACAAATAAACAAGTTTTGCAAAAACTGATAAACCTTGTGACATGACCTATCCCATTTTTGATTTTTATTCAGTTTTTTTTCAGCTCATTTCTGTTAAAAGAGTTAATTTTGTGGTGCACTACCTCAGAAGTAAAAGCGCAGAAACGGACCATTCAGCCCATCAAATGCTGGTAATATTCTTCATCAGCTTAGTCCTTTTTCTGTTTTAAAAGAATTAGTAGACTTTGCTTCAACAATGGCCTGTGACAGACAATTTCACAACTTCAATTACAATCACCTTTTCTATGTAGATGTCTTTTTCTTGTTATTTTTGGATTGTTTTGTAATTTCGTTAAAGTAACAGACACTTTTCACTACCCACGTGATCAATATTCATGAAAAACTTGGGCATTGATCAGCAGATTATATTATCTTTGGGCATCATATCAAACCTCATCCTGTCCTTCAATAATGTCACACATACGCAATTCCAGCAGATGTTGTTGGATTATGACTGCAAGCAGCATGCTGGTTATTTCCCTCTAAAAGCCTCCCTGTTAAATACAAATAAATCTGTGCATGCATGAAAAGGCTAAGGGAAAGTCAGACTAAGGGAAAGACTTGAAGAAAAGTAGGGAGTTAAACATTGGTTGATCACCACATTAATGTAGGAGATCTGCTTATGCAAAACATACTCACCCATTTCTAGATATTTGAAATTAAATTGATTATATGTATGTGCTTACAAACTACAAGTGTGCTTCTTTTCTAAATTGTAAAGGGCTCAGAAAATCATTGCAATCATATCTGTAAATCATTATTTTCTTCACTGAAATTAAAGTAATTGCATTTTTAGACATAGTCAGGCACTACGGTCACTCTTTCATGTTTATTGTCTAGCCTCATTCTTTCAGAATAAGTAATTAGAACTGTGACTGGGAAAAAACTAAACCATCCATAACACCTCTGAATGCTCCTTTGACAGGTATATTGTCTGGTTAAAGCACCAAAATAAATGCAGTGAGCAATACGGTCACAAAAGACCAGCTTCTGTGGGAACGTTTCTGGGAATATTTATTTTATCCGGGAATGTCGACAGCAGGACTGAGGGAGATGTTGATTCACGAGCAGTGTAGAGTCATAAGTCTGCAATGTGTAAGTGCACACTTCATAATGTGCAGCAAAATTTTATCATAATTTGTTAGCTCCACTCGTGAAAACAAAATCACAAAATCAATTCCAAGAAGGCGGGCCCTTCAAGATGATTTCATCATGATGTGAGAGGCCATCAAGCCTTCTCAATTAGTGGAAGTTAGCTGCAAAATACCACCCTGAAAATCACTACTTTGTTTTTAACAGCAGATGCTTGGAGAAAAATGTGAATCCAAATCCAAACTAACAATGCTATACCATTGTACAGCAGATTGGCATTTCCATACGTGAGAACCTAATGGTTTATAACCAGTACGCCACAGCACACTGGTGCGTCATGGACAAGCGGAGAAGTATTCCATAAAATGTTTGGTATGCAGTGTCACTTTTAATGAGCTTGGAGCCTCCATGAATATTATTGCCGGTTTTGCAGCCTGCCTGCGCATGTGCAGGACCAAACATTTGATATGAACAGGCACAATGATCATATTTTGTTTACTCTGGTGTTAGAAGAAACCATGTTGTAAGGGGCACACAACTGAAACAGCTGTTGAACTGATTTACTTGCTTGGACACGTTTCCACATTAGCATGAATTTCAAAGTGAAAAATTTTGAATTTTTTTCAGTTAAATCATTAATCCAAGTGTTAAATTCTAAGAAAAAGAAATGGATAAGTCATTTGTAAAAGAAATAAATCCTCTGCAAATTCAATTGATGAAATGACAATAGAAAAACTGCACACATCTTTTGCAACACATAGACTCCTGGATATGTTGGTCACAGATAATGGGCCATCGTTTACCAGCAGGGATTTATTTCCTAAAGTCAAATGATATTCGACATACTATCCATCATCCAATGGTCTGGTAGAAAGAACAGACCAAACTTTGAAGACAAGCTTCAATAAACAGCCTACAGCTTCACTCAATACCAAACTGCCCATCTTCCTATTTGATTATCCGACTACCCCTCATGTAACAGGGATAGCTCCAGCAGAGTTGCTAATGGGGAGAAGACTCTGCACCAGGTTAAATCTGATCTTCCCAGATCTGAGGTGAGAGGGAAACGGCATCTGGAATGCCAATGCTGGCCACAAGACTCCGCTAAGTGAGAGAGAGAGTTTACTTTGGGGACAGAGTTTGGTGCAGGAACCATGGGAATGGCCCTGCATGGATAAGAGGTATGGTTGATGAGAGGTCAGGTTCAGTGACATATAAAGTTTGAGTAGGTGCGACAGTCCTGAACAAGCATGTGGACCATATGAAAGCTGCAAACTCACAAACAGTGCAGGAGCAAAACAAGCCCAGCTTCTTAAATGCCTTTCTGACTGTTCCTGAACCCATGGGTTCTCCTTCTCCATCAAGTGTTGTAGATACCTCGGATTCTGAGATGGGCACGGTGAATGTTGCTGCCTTGACTCCTTTACTGCCTGAAGAACAGAATGATTTGCTTCCAAGACACACTGGGCACAAGAGGCAAGCAACTGTGTGTCACTGCCTCCCATTTCAGAGGCAGAGTTGGAGGAGCCTGAGCCAGTGCTAATATGCCCAGGCAGAGCTACAAAAATACAACGGGCCTCTGTCCTCAGACTCAAAAGTGGAGGGATGTAGTGATTATATCAAAGTCAACCAGGTAGACCTCCATGATTGGGGCTTTTAGTCTGGTCTAATCAGGGAGCCTGGGCTGACAGGTATAAACAGTAGTGTCAGAGGTTTTGCTCACTCTGAGAGCTGGCTCTGAGGAAGCTACATGTGTCAAGGACTTTCCACACGTAAATCAAGGGTGACTTGGTGATGGGATATTGGCCTCTGTGGAATTATTTCATGAACTCATCCAAGCAAGTGGAAAGTATTCCAGTACATTTTTAACTTGTGTCTCATAGATAGTGGACAGCTTTGAGGAGTCAAGATGTGAGTTATTGTTTGCAGAATTTTCAGCTGCTGACCTGCTCTTGTAGCCACAGTTTTCATATTATTAGGAACATAGTATAATATTATGCTTAATTTGTACTTTGTTTGTTAAGATTTATTTTCATTTTAGAAATCGTCACGGAGTGGTGTCAGGAAGCCCGAAAATCTATTTTATTTACATGCATATTCAAATGACTCCACCTGCTGTGGTGGGATTTGAACTCATGTCACCAGGCATTAGGCTGGGTCTCTGGATTATTAATACAATGACAGTATCACTAAACCACCACCTCCCCTCAGAGTCATAGTACATTTCTGTATGTGTTTTAAACATGACCAAATGTCCAAAAGGAAGGCTGATTGTTAGTGTGACAACAGCGAGCTCATTCCACTCATGAACTCACTGAAAATGGTGGATCATCAAAGGTAAATGTTTCCAAATTCTATTGTCCAATTCTCACTACAAAAATAATACTTTCGTCATTTGACAAGCCCTCATTGTAAATTTGAAATTGCAAATTTAAAACATAAAAGAATACAAAATAAAATGAGAGCAGAGTTTTCAGAACAGGCTGTTGAATATGGATTGGACTCGTGTCTCCTCAGTGAGATGGAAGCTCTTAAAAACAAGATTTTAGTTTCCATTTTTGTAATTACAAAACAACATCTGAGCAGTGAAAAGCTTAAACACAGAGCTGCGTAATTGTAATAACATTAAGTCAACACAGTGTGGCAGAAATACTCACTCTGAGTGCTCTTTCCACCTGCTTAAAATTTGTAGCAGGCTGAATAATAATTACTTATGAAATTTAAAAGTTATTAGGAAGTAGTTAGGCTGTTTTCCAATTGAAGCCAGCCAAAAATATTAATAATTACGATGATTAATTACAAGGAATGGATCACAGATGTTCCTCAGTCTAGCCTCGGGTCTCAGTTCCAATTACTTTGTTAGTTTTATGATTAAAATTCTTCCTTTCATAATGGCTACCTGCCCACAGGAATTGCGATCACACGATATAACTTGTACATTTGTCATCCCAATTAACATGCTGCATTAATTGTTACTTTGCTGTGTAAACAATTCAGTACTCAGAATACAATTGTTCTTGCAGGTGACATCAGTGGGTACTGTACTACCTGTGTAGCAACCTTCACTATACCTGAATTTCTTGGAAAGATAGGATTAGCATAATAATATTTTCATTATTTCCTAACCATTGATAAATTTTGCAAAGAAAGTTAAAACAAATTGAGAAACTGAACTTTCAATTGTTGATAATTTAATTGCAACAATAATTTATTTTGTAGTGATCTAAATTACAAAATGGGGGACCAAAAGAACTGATGAAATTACTTCTTCTTATCATTGACTGTTAAAGCGATAGAAGAAAAAGAATTAGTCTATGGAGCATTTTATCTTTGCGGCAGTTTTGACATGCTTGCGCTGACGTATAAATGGAATAAACTATGTATGTTTAAGATTGGAAACAAACATAAAATTGTTACAACCAGCAGATCGGCCAGTATACAGGTTAAAAATTCCTGAATAACTTATCATCAGAACTGACAAGACAGATGCATTTCATTGTAATGATACGCCTAATATGCTTTAGAATATGCAGAAAATGGATTTGGTGATTGAAGTAAAGATATCAACAGAGGTGTCATAGGTTGTTGAAGAAACCTGGAATAAGCTGACTTAAGAAAAGAATGGGTATTAGAACTACTCTTGCAAAGGAGACATTGGTTTGGCTATAAGGTTTGTTATTTTTCTATTATAATGTCTCTGTATGGATATACCTTCTTAATTCTATGATTCAAAACAAACTCATGTTTAAGAAATATCTGCTTATTATTGGTTTTCAAATTGCCTTGTTGTATTAAGGGTCTCCCTTGTAAAAAAAAGCTTCCTTGAAAGTGAAAGATTTGTTTCTGCAAAAAAAACACTCATTTATAGAAAAATGGATAGTTTAAAGCTCACCATTTTCTGCATATTGATATATCACATTTTGTATACAAGGACTTTGGGACAGTACTTGTGTCAAAGGTGTCAGTTAAATACAAGTTATTGTTATAAAGTCAAGTTGTTAAATGGTTAGACCACATAAAAGGTATCATTTTTACTTTCTCTTAAATCTGTTTGAAATGGTGTGTGCTCATTGGCTGCAATAGACTGCATATAAAGGCAGTTATGGCAGAGGTAGACATCATGTGATTATGGCAACCTAGCCACTACACTAAGTATAATTGTGTTTCTCCAAACTTCCACCTTTTCATTAAAAAAAACAAATTGCACTATCATTTACAGTTACAAGTTATGCAAGTCACCCAATATATATTGTCACACAGAAAATTATCCACCATTAATCGTTGAGTGGATTAACTCTAATCAGTTGCTGCACATGCATTGCATACATAGACTTTAAGTCATCTTGGTCTCCGAATGTTATGCATGCACATTGTTATTAGATGTTCATTTGGTATTTGCTCATTCCGAGGGTGATATTCCTTCTCTGGAGAGCGTTGTTCTTTTCAGAAGTGCTGTTGCTGCAGTAGGTGTTGTTGCTGATCCATTTCAGTGAATGGGGAACATTGGACTGATACTTGTTCTGCACTCTGTGAAGGTGATTAGATCACTTCTTCCTGATCTGTTGCCGAGTGAAGGCATAGCATCTCTAGTTGTATATATTTGTCTGCAGTTGCAACAATATACCTGGACATTTACCAGATACAATTGAGGTGATAACTGCTCTACACAGCTCTTAAGTTGCCACTTGGGCTGACTTTTGTTAAGAGCACTGAATGTTTGCTCTCCAACTAGCTTTCCAATGCACAGTTCTGGTATGGACTTGGCAGTTTTATCAAAATGAAATTTGGCTTCTTTACATTTCACTTGCTTTTGTCATTTGCACATTCCGGTTTCAGTAGTGTTACTTCCATTGGAAAAGTAGCTTGGATGTGGCATGACAATAGTCTTTGGATGTGACTGCTGTCCATGGTTATAGTAGCCATATTTCTCCACTTAAGGATTGCCTTATACAAGTCCGTGCTGGATTTGCTCACCTTCTTTAAGAACACTTTGGCAACTTTCACTGCTGCATCAGTCTTTCCATTTCACTGGGGATAATGTGTAATTGATGTTTGGTGTGGAATTTCCCAATCCTTTATGAAGTGGCTGAATTCTTCACTCATGAATCAAGTGTGAGTGTCACTCATCACTGAGTTTGGAATTCCATAACAACTGAAGTGTGCTTTCAGGTGTACTATAATCTCACTGGTAGTCATTGGCATCAGCTAGTCTAACTCCCAATCGTCAGAATAGCAGTTGATAGTATCAAGCTTATTGTGAAGGATCTACTCCAAGCATCATCAATTATCCTTCTAGGATGTTATGTGTCATAAGTGACTATTTAGGATATATAAAGTGGTATTCATTATATGCTCCATACCAGCTAATAAGCTTTCCACCAGCCTTTCATCACAGCTTCCTGCACATTTGAGAGGAATCTATGGTTTGCTTGATTTGAGAAAGATGCCTGCTGTCCAGATTCAATGTCTCTGTTGGGTTGATGATTTTGAAATCACGTCAACTCTTGCTTCTCATGAATCTGAAAGATTTCCCATTGTCTTAGCATTCTCACCTTTCTTCAAAGGGATTGATGCTCTTGACAGCATGTTTACAATATACATCTATCTCCCTTGCTTATATTTCACATTCGTATGGTATCTGTGCAAAAGAAGTAAAATTCTTTGTAAGTGCTTTGAAGCAGATAGAATCAGTTCGAGGAAGATGATTTGAAGGGTCTTTTGGTTGATCCAAACTGTCTGTTTGTTTCTCAATCAGTTAATGAATAAAATCTCACAAGCAAAGATAACAGCCATACATTCTTTCCTTATCTAAGACATTCCGTGTTAATTAATATCCTGGATGAAAATACAACTAGTTGTCCTTGATGCATCAGGGTTGATCCAAGTCCTGTCTCACTGGTAGCATGCTACGGGGTGACTTCATCATAAGTATTGTAGTACCTCAGCACTAGAGTTGTCATCAAATGAATCCTGCTTCTTGTCTGTGCCCCAATAACTGATACATGTTCTTGGTAGTGAGCATGAAGTTTACACTCTGATTACGAATTAGGCAAAGTTCTTGCTTAATAGTTGACAAATCGAACAAATCATTGCATTGCTTTCACATCTGTTTGCCATTGCATTGCTGCTGCAGCTTTCACCTTGTTGAAATCCAGGCAAAGTCCTTTCACTGTTAATACTTGGTCTATGTACTTGATTTCATCTTCAATTGCATCTGTTGAGTTTTTTCTAACACTTGCACCAAATTCTGATCATGATCCACGATTAGTTCTTGCATTTTGCCTCCAAATCTGCAGACTAGGAGAACATTCACAACAACTTCTACTCTGGGAACATTGTCTGGGTGACAGTGGAAAAAAATAGCATGTGTGACCATCTGTATCTTGTTAGTGATATTCTGAATGTAGTTAAAAATCCAGTACATTCATCCTGCTTCACCATCATTCACATTAAGAGTATTAAAAACATTTGCCTTGGTAAGTTGTGGCAACAGTTCTACAATGGGTTGTGAGATCTTTGAGGTTTTATTGAGATTCATTGTCAGAGCTTCTGCACATGTCAATAACTTTCTGGAGAGCAAGTTTCTCCTCTCTCAGTAGATGTGTTCTCATGGCAGGATCCTTTATATATAAGACAATCCTGTCTCTGAAGACATTATCTTTCGGTTGTCCAAACTCACAGGATTCAGCTAGTTGAATTAGATGAATTAGTTCAGTGACATACTGATCAATAGTCTCTCTCTGATATTAAACAAGTATCATTCATAGGTAATATTAACATGAGTTTAAAAGTGTATCTTCAAAGCCTGTAAAGTCTCTCCTGTTCTTTTCTGCTCCTTGATGAGATTGAGACTGTAATACAGAATGTAGTATTCTTTCCCCAGCACTGATAATAGGGTTGCAAATCTTAAGTCTTCAGTTTCTAAACAAAAATTGCTGCCATTTCATAGTATTACCACTGAGAGTAGAAAAACATCCAATCCTGTCTCATGTCTCCTCTCATTTTCATAGCAGCAGGGAGTGGAAATATCACAGCCATTTTGACTTACCCAGTAATTCAACATAGTAAACTGTTGGGTTTTTTTTGAACACCTTCCTTACTGTTTCCATCAGTAGCTGCCTCTCTTACAGCTCTGAAAATTCATACATTTTCAGCTGTCTGACTCTGATACAATAATTAAAGTGATATTTGTTTAATGGCTACCACAGACTGCACAGAGCAACAACAAGATAGCCAGTATAAGTGTATTTCTCCAGGTTGAAATGATTTTTCCCAGTAAAACTTAATTCTTAATACCCAAATAATCTTTTCATAATTTCACAAGGAAGGACTGTTGGATAGATTAAAGCATGAACACAAAACAATCAAATAAATTTACTTTAAAATACTAACTTTGATAATTGACTTGTTTGATTCCAACCCACCAAAGTCAATACTTACATGATTCTGCAAAGACTGAATCCCCAGTCAACACTCATAGTAAGTAGTGTCACTTATATGGAGGGCTAGTTAGAAATCACAGGGCAGAAATAATGATTTTCTTTTAATACTATTTAAATGAACAGAAGATCAACTGCTTTTGGGTTCCCTTGACAAGTAGCCACTGTGAGCACCATTACTGATCAGGAGCTTTATTGGTAATGTTTTTCATGGCCTCCTTGTGAATAAATTTAATTGTTTCTGGTAAAAAAAGAAACTTCCACTTCTTCCACACAGTAGTCAGTAATAGTTGCTGAAAATTGTCTTTAACGTATTGACATCTTTACCAAAATGGCAACTGGTTAGCAAGATCACAATCACAGTCTGTAATGTGTTGATACACAAAATATTGAAAACATTTTGTCAATTACACCTCTGGTTTTATAACAGGATAGTAGGGTCTTTTGAGACATCAGTGGTTGGTTTTCCTGACGCTATTGTTCATTTGTTCAGTCAGAGGTGGGTGTCACCTGCTCAGGGTTACAAGTTATGATACTATTATGGCATTGATCTATCTAAGGACAGGTACATTCTCACACATCCTTAATGTTATAAGTCATGGACAACAAAGGGAATCAGTAAATTGTTGTTGGTGCTGGTGGAAGAACTGGAGCTTTGAGGGACAAGAGCTGCTTACAGGTGAAGGATTCTTTGGGATGTAGCTTTAGATTTTCTTTAAACTACCTCACATGAGGAAGGCCATGGGAAACCAGCTCAACTTTTCTCCTGAGTCACATTGCTCATTTCTCAATTAAGTTAAAAATGTCTTACGAGCCAAAGAAGGGGGAAACGCTGGACTGCGAGGTATGGAGAAAAGGACAAAAGACCTATCACAACACAAATTCCCAATCCTTGGGGATTTCATGTACGATACACCTGTAAGCAAGTAACAACATTTAGAATGAGAGGATACCTTAATTCTAGATGTAAAATGGTTTCAAATTAGAGTTTGAGTTTGTAATTATATGAATGTCACTGGTGATCTTTTCTCAATAATGGTGGAGCCAAACTCATTTAAATATGAAGTTGTGACATACTTTCCTGTACTGTATCCAATCCACTGTGTTAGAAGGTAAAGTCACTATAGTCCCAGAGGACCATAGGCCTGGTGGTGAGATTAGAGTTAGGTTACTGTTACACTGGTATGTTCTGTGCTCAGAATTTATTCACTTCCACAAATGAGCTCCTAAACCAAGAGGATTGTAGAAAGTCACATAATTACAGAAGTTGTTCTTAAGTTACTACAGTAACACAATGTGCTTTAATTGCTATGAGGACCAGCTCTCAATAGTCACAAAGGACGCAATCTAGGCCAGATTACGATTTTGGCAGTTTTAATTGTGATTGTTTCACATCAATGATCTGAAACTCTTGAAAACTATTTTGGCCATTGAATCTGAATTTACTCATGAAGAATTTAAAACAGACAGGCTAGTCGAGGTGCATCATATTTCATATATTCCTTTTACATAAAGTCTCTTAGTTGGAAGTATTTGATTAATCATGAGAACATAGAAACATAGAAACGTAGACATAGAAATATAGAAGGTAGGAGCAGGAGGAGGCCATTCGGGCCCTTGAGCCTGCTCCACTATTCTTCACGATCATGGCTGATCGTCCAACTCAATAGCCTAATCCTGCTTTCTCCCCATAACCTTTGATCCCATTCACCCCAAGTGCCATATCTAGTTGCCTCTTGAATACATTCAATGTTTTGGCATTAACTACCTCCTGTGGTAATGATCTCCACAGGTTCACCACTCTTTGGGTGAAGAAATGCCTTCTCATCTCTGTCCTAAACCGTCTACCCCAAATCCGCAAAGTGTGACCCCTGGTTCTGGACACACTCACCATCAGGAACATCCACCCTGCATCTACCCTGTCCAGTCCTGTTAGAATTCCAGTCTCTATGAGATACCCCCTCATTCATCTGAAATCCAGCGAAAACAATCCCAACCTAGTCAATCTCTCCTCATACATCAGACCCGCCATCCCCGGAATCAGCCTGGTAATCCTTCACTGCTCTCTGTCAAGAGCAAGGGCATCCTTCCTCAGAAAAGGAGACCAAAACTGCACACAATATTCCAGGTGTTGTCTCACCAAGGCCCTGTACAACTCCCTGCTCCTATACTCTTAACCTCTCGCAATGAAGGCCAACATACCATTTGCCTTCTTTACCGCCTGCTGCACCTGCATGCTTACCTTCAGCAACTGGTGCACAAGGACACCCAGATCCTGCTTCACACTGCCCTCTCCCAATTTACATCCATTCAGATAGTAATCTGCCTTCTTGTTTTTGCTTCTGAAGTGAACCTTACATTTATCCAAATTATACTGTATCTGCAATTGATTTGCCCACTCATCCAACTTGTCGAGATCATGCTGAATGATCTCTGCATCCTCATCACAGTTCACCCTCCCACCCAATGTGGTATCATCTGCAAACTTGGAAATGTTATATTTTGTTCCCTCATCCAAATCATTAATATATATTGCGAATGGCTGGGGTCCCAGCACCGATCCTTGCAGCACCCCACTAGTTACTGCCTGCCAATTTGAAAAGGACCCATTAACTCCTACTCTTTGTTTCCTCTTTGTTAACCAGTTTCCCATCCATCTCAATACACTTGCCCCAATCCCATGCGCTTTAATCTTGCTGAATGCTAAACTGCTACCAATCCTCAGATTTATTATTTTTCTTGACCAATCTGTACGCTTCTTTTTTGGATTGGATACTACCTCTTATTTCCCTTGTAAGCCATGGATTGGTCCACTTACCCATTTTGCTTTTGCAACAGACAGGAATAAACAATTGTTGCAGTTCCCCCATGCATTCCTTGAATATTTTCCATTGCCTTTCCATTATCATCCCTTTAAGTAATTCTGCCTAATCTATCAAGCCAACTCATGCCTCATATTCTCGTAGTTTCCTTTATTAAGGTTCAGGACCCTCGTCTCCGAATCAGCAACCTCACTCTCCATCTTGATAAAAACTTCTATCATGTTATGGTCGCTCTTCCCCAAGGGGTCTCGCACAGCTCGATTGGCAATGATTCCCTCCTCATTACACAGTACCCAGTCTGAGATGTCCTTCTCTCTAGTTGGTACCTCCACATATTGGCCAAGAAAACCATCCCGTAGACACTCCAGTAATTCCTCTTCTATGGCATTGTGGCTAATTTGATTTGCCCAATCCATGTGCAGATTAAAATCACCCACGATCACCGATATTGCCGTATCACATGTATCTCTAATTTCCTGTTTAATGCCATTCGCGACATCATCACTGCAGTTTGGGGTCTACATATGACACCTGCTAATATTTTTTGCACTTTGGTATTTCTCAACTCTACCCGTACAGACTCCACATTGTCAGAGCTAATATCCTTTCTCACTACAAAATAACTAGATCAGAACCATCTTCACTGCCATGTAAGGTGACAAGGCTGTCTTGTGGCTGGTCTATCTATCTATAGACCATATGCAATGTTCCCCTCTTTGGGAGGTTTATTCTATATTGAATACATGGAAGAACATATTCCATTATCTAATGCAACATTTAACTTGATTTCCACAACAGAATAAAAGAACACTTGGAAAAAAAAGCAGAAGTTATCAATGTTGCATCCTGTTCTAGTTACTGATTTAGATTATCTTTTTCCTCGTTAGATTCTTAGGAGCTACCCTGCAAGTTAGAACATTACCGCCAATTTCATATTAAAATGCAATTAATACACATGGAAAGCAGTCATAGTCCTGAGCACAGAATCACCAGCAATTATCTTAAAAATCATTTTTAAAATATTTAAAGCAAACATGAACACTTTCACATTACTAGTGATTTAAAGATAGAATGAAATATGTTGCTCTTACTGATACAGTAGTTCAAATTTTTTTAAAAACTACACAGTAGATGGAGCCATTGCAACAAGAGATTTATTTTTGAAAAAGCTAGGCTTTGAGAATATCTATTTGCACATCTGCATAAGAGGCAACTTCATGCCTAAGAGAATATTAAAGAGACTAAAAGATTACACAGAGGTATTGGACGTTATTGGACATCTGCTTCAATACTGGAACTCTGCAGAAAACAAGATCTGTTATACCCTTTAGCAACAACTTGCTATTTTATATCCCAAGACCAGTTTTTCAAATTACTATGCTGGTTTAATGCCAAACAAATCCCAACACCTCTGCAGACCCAAGGGTGTTTAATCCAACTATCAAACATGTGTAGGAAAATTTGGAACCCAAAAGCACTTGTGCAAATTAAATCTCTGGTTGGCTTTTTTATAAATCAAATTACTAAGTGCTTTGGAATTTAGAAAGGAAAACAGTGCGTTAAACTTAATTTGTTCCCATGATCCTGAGTCATGAAGTCAATTAAGAATGAGTCTGTCAGAATGCTCTCTGACGATCACGTGACTTTTGAAAGATTTCTGCTCTTCATAAACTTTTTATCACATCCAACAGTGCAAGAAATGCTGCAAACATATTCAGACCACTTTCTCACAACAAATGCTGTTGAATCTACCAAATTATTTTTGTTTTAAGTTTGCCCCTTTCCACTTCAGCTGACAGGGAAAGGTTTGCTCCAAGGCTATCACAAATACAAACCTGCATCTTATGCCATGGTGAAGCATCACGAAACACTGGTGGGCTACTAGCTTGAAATTCAATAAGAGTTCAATAAGGTTCTTCATGGTAGACTGGTTAGCAAGGTTAGATCATATGGAATACAGGGAGAAGAAGACATCTGGATATAGAAATGGCTCAAAGAGAGAAGACAGAGGGTGGTGGTGGAGGTTGTTTTTCAGACTCGAGGCCTGTGACCAGCAGTGTGCCACAAGGTTTGGTGCAGGGTCTATTCCTTTTCATTATTTATATAAATGATTTGGATGTGAACATAGGAGGTATGGTTAGTAAGTTTGCAGATAACACCAAAATTGAAGGTGTAGTAGATAGCAAAGGAGGCTGCCTCAGAGTGCAACGAGGTCTTGATCAGATGGGCCAATGGGCCAATGGGCCAATGAGTGGCAGATGGAGTTTAATTTAGATAAATGTGAGATGCTGCATTTTGGAAAGGCAAATCAGGGCAGGACTTGTACATTTAATGGTGAAGTCATGGGGAGTGTTGCTGAACAAAGAGGCCTCGGAGTGCAGGTTCATAGCACCTTGAAAGTGGAGTCGCAGTTAGATAGGATAGTGAAGAAGGGGTTTGGTATGCTTGCCTTTATTGTTCAGTGCATTGAGTATAGGAGTTGAGAGGTCATGTTGCGAATGTACAGGACACTGGTTAGGCCACTTTTAGAATTCTGCATGCAATTCTGGTCTCCCTGCTACAAGAAGTATGTTGTGAAACTTGAAAGGGTTCAGAAAAGATTTACAAGGATGTTGCCAGGGTTGGAGGGTTTGAGCTATCGGGAGAGGCTGAATAGGCTGGGGTTATTTTCCCTGGAACATCAAACGTTGAGGGGTGACCTTATAGAAATCTTTAGTGGCATGGATAGGGTAAATACTCAAGGGTTTTTCACCAGGGTGGGGAGTCCAAAAACTAGAGGGCATACAGGCTTAAAGTGAGAGGAGGAAGATTTAAAAGGGGCAACTTTTTCATGCAGAGGGTGGTGCATGTACAGAATGAGCTGCCAGAGGAAGTGGTGGAGGCTGGTACAATTACAACATTTAAAAGGCATCTGGATGGGTAGATGAATAGGAAGGGTTTAGAGAGATATGGACAAAATGCTGGCAAATGGGACTAGATTTATATAGGATATCAGGTTGGTATGGAGGAGTTAGACCGAAGGGCCTGTTTCCATGCTGTATATCTAACAAAAGGGACTCTTGATATTGACTCTCATGGTGGCTCAGTGGTTAGCAATGCTGTCTCACAATGCCAGGGACCTGGGTTTGATTCCACCTTCAGGCGACTGTCTGTCTGGAGTTTGCACATTCTCCTCATGTCTGCATGGATTTCCTCTAGGTGGTCCAGTTTCCTCCCACAGTCCCCCAGATGTGCAGCTTAGGCGGATTGGCCATGCTAAATTGCTCATAGTGTCCAGGGATGTGCAGGCTAGGTGAATTAGGCATGGGAAGTGCAGGGTTACGGATAGAGTGGGGGATGGGTCTCCAGGGTATGCTCTTTGAAGGGTTGGTGTGGGCTCGATGGGCTAAATGCTTTCACATTATAGGGATTCTATGGTATTTTGAAATTAAGAATATTAAAGCAAGGTATTCAATTAATTTGAGGCACTTGGGTGGCTAAACGTTTGGAATCTCAAATTTGAGCTCTCACCTTCGTAGAGAATTGTTGGCATTGTCTTGTTGAACTGCTTTATGATCTTTGTGACGAATTGTGTTTTACTCAAATCTGCTTAAAGGCTGTAAATATTGTTAAAATCAGTATCCAAGTACGCTATCATTGTACAAAAGGTAGCCTTCATGTACCCAAACTAAATATCTTACATTGCTCTTCCTCTCAATATTTTTTCCCATTGTAAATTCCCACATCCATAAATTTAATGAAAAATGTCTCCTTGGTAACGCTGATATACTTGTATTGTTTCCCCGTTATTTAAAACACGATGATATAACAAGCGGTATTTCCAATACCAACAGTACACGTACCCAGTCAAATTTGGACAATACTCTGCACTTCTTCCCACTTCTTCTGCTTCCCACATTTCTAGGTTTATTGCTATTTCATTATAAATAAATAATGGATTTCTTCGCCTTCATGAAGACTATATGTACTACATATTGATAAGAATATCTCAACTATGTGTTGTTCTGACATTGCAAGATTATTTATGAACGTGCTGCTGAAAGAACCCATCGACCCTTGTCCCACATCACTATATCATGACAATATAGTTACAATGCAATTTTCTGAATCTATGTTAATTGCTCTTATGAATCTAGCAACTTGAACAGACAAGTTCAATTTTAATAACATTATGTATGCACAAATAGGTGTATCCATAGAATCCCCTCTAGGTCCAGCAATCACCAGCATTTCAATTGAATTCTATGATGTGTTTTTTTCTAGAATGAACCCTATTTCATATGTGCATATTTCCAATACATAGATGATATTTTGCAATCTTTACTCTGCATCCACAGGCAAGCATTTCCTCATGTACCTAACTGCACTCAAATTCCCTTTCAAGATGGAGCAGTCTAACTCACAGCCTTCCTGAGTGTACAGTTAAGAAATCTGTAATTAGTTTTCCACTACTGCCTACTTTCAGTAGTCAATATAAGCATTCCTGTAGTTATTCCATGCATTATAAGATTGACCTTATCAGAAATCTTGCAAATAGGGCCCTAGACATTTACTGAACTTGAAAGATTGATGCAGAAATACAACATATAAAAGCTATCCTGTGGGCTGATAGTTATCCTGATCAGATCATTCTTCACTGTGTGAAGTGCATGTTTGCAAATGGGCCAATGGCTGCATCTTCAGGCCTGAAAAGTGCTTGATCTGTCACACATTACTGTGGAAATGCAAACCATCTCAAAAATTTGAACACGTTAATCAAGGTGTTTTGTGTTCTCTGCAAACAAGCAAAAAATATCCAAGACTTGTATCATTTTTGAATAATGTGGGAGCTTGGGGCACCTCAGTGAATCAGAGCCAAATTGTCAATTGTTCAACACACTTCTCTCCTGTATTGTAGAAAGTTGTGATAGTTTGAAATTTGGCATTCTTGCATTTGTTCTTATGCATGCAAAATGAAAAGCTTCAGAAATATATTTCTCTTTTCAGGTATATTCAAACCTCATGTAAAAATAGGTAATGAACAGACTGCCTTCAACTATCAGCACATCCTCCTTCTTGACTCTCTACATGAGTTTGAGGCATTTCACTTCATGGAGAAAGGACAGTACTGGCTCAAAACTTCACAGGGAAGAACTTTTGTCTGTTCTGCCAATACTGTAGCCATTGCCAGTTTTCAGTGTCCTCGGAATCTGTAAACAATAAGATATAGGTGTAGAATTAGGCCATTCAACCCATCTACGCTACTATTTGATCATGGCTGATGTGTTTCTCAACCCCAGTCTCCTTCCTTCTCCTCATAACCTTTGATCCCCTTACTAATCAAGAACCTATCTCTCTGCCTTAAAGACAATAACGTGGCCTCCAAAGCCTTATTCAACAATGAATATGACTGAAGAGATTCACCACTCTTTGAAGGAAGAAATTCCTCCTCATCTCAGTCTAAAGCATAGTCTCTTCACTCTGAGGATGTGCCCTCGGATGCTAGTCTCTGTTCCTAGTGGAAATACCTTCTCCACGTCCACTCTATCCCGGCTTCTCAGTATTCTGTAAGTCTCAATCAGATCTCATCTCATCCTTCTAAACTCTATCGAGTACAGACCGAGAGTCTTCAACTGCTCCTCATATGACAAGCCCTTCATAATTTTTATTATTCTTGTGAACTTCCTCTGGAAACTCTCCAAAGCCAACGCATCCTTCCTTAGATACAGGGCCCAAAATTGCTCACAATGTTCCAAACGAAGTCTGACCAGAGCCTTATACAGCTTCAGTAGTATACCCCTGCTCTTGTATTCTAGCCCTCGTCAAATGAAAGCTCACATTGAATTTACCTTCCTAACTGCCAATTGAACCTACAGGTTAACCTTAAGGCAATCCTTAACTAGGATTCCTAAGTCCCTTCGTAGCCTGGACCGCCTTCTGGAGCAAGTGTACACACTATTTAAATATTTGTGGGCATCCCAAAATGTCAACAGGATTTCTATGGAGTTTTAGAACTTAGCTGCTCAGAACCTGCACTGCACATGGTCTAACCAAGAGTCTAATAAGAGTTGGCTTTCTAAAAATGATTTAATCATCTTTCTAGACTGGTTTAAATTATTTTGAAACCAGCGCATTTTTTATTATATAACCTGTGTCTTCTTGCTATTTTGTCTCATCTACAGGATTCAGAAGATGAAGAGTAGTTATTCTATGACATAATTTCTGTGATAATGCTGTAATATTAGAAAGTTATATCGCTGTATGTCTGAATACCGATTCAGGTCTCAGCTTAAATGGAAAATAAACACTCCACAAGGCTTGTATTGACATTGCAAAGTCTTCATCTGCAGCTAGCTTTCACATCTAAGTACATTGCTATATTGACAGTACCTCTGACTGTCCCAAACTGTACTACTGAACAGTAATAAATAACCTTCAGCAGCTGCAGGAGTCATGGCATGAATGGGAGATGGTGGTGTAGTTGTAATGTCACCAAATACAGGTCCAGACTGAAGATCTGGTCCAAATTCCACTCTGGTAGTTGATGGAATCTAAGGTCAATTAATTTCTAAAACATTCAGAATATGAAACTATCTTTAGGTGGTGACAACTATTCTTGTAAAAACTCATCTGGTTTGGGAATGTTCTTTAGGGTAGAAAATTTGTCATTCTTACCCAGTGAGGCCTACGTGTGACTCCAGACTTAACTGCCCTCTGAAATTGCCCAGCAAGGCATTCAGTTCAAAAACAGTTAGATATGGGCACAAATATAGGCCTTACTACTAATGCCCCATCCCATAAAAGAACTATTCTGAGTATAGTTTCCTGTGGCACTACTAGATTTCAGTGAGATATTGAGAAGCATAGAACTTAAATCATGTTTCCAAAAATGCATCCTTGAAGCCATGTGGAGATTTTCAGATTTCAGTTTATTCAAAATGTTTTTACACTTAATTAAGAGAGTATGTCTATTGCTCCACATGTTTTCAGCATTGATAAATACAGTGTTCCTTTGTGCAGTTGACAAGAAGTGGCAGCAACACATGTATGGGATTAGCTAAGTAAGTTAAGGATACCAGGTTTCTTTCGCAGAAGTACATTTGAATCAAACAGCTCAATGGTCACTTTTACTGATGACAGCTTATTATCTTTTTATAATTTGATCCAAATTTTGAAATTCTGGCTCTGTGCAGCTGAGCTCTAAAAAGGCATAGAAATCCTATTGACATTTTGAGATGCCCACAAATATTTAAATGTGTATGCACTTACTTCAGGAGGCTGTCCAGGTTATAAAGGGACTTGGGTGACCTAGTTCAGGATTCTCTTAAGGGTAGCATACAGGTTCAGTTGGTAGTTAGGAAGGTCATAAATTAACTACCACACAAACTATATACACTTGTACAAATATACATCATTAAAACCTAAAACAGAATGGCTCTTCTATTCCAGTTTTTATTGTGGTGAGTCTTTTCAGAGTCTTTCACTTTGATATGTTCTTATGGGTCTTTGTTGCCAACAGTAAATATTGCCAATGCTGGTAGTATATAGCTCAGTACTGTTCTTGTCGACATTTCTACCTCCTCCCCAATAACAGTACTTTATCTCCACTTTGCTGGGAAAAGTGGAGTCGAAACAGCATTGTTCCTATTTCAGAAACATCTAGGGAGAGGGTGTACTATAACTGTTCATAACTAGGTCTGTTAAACACTAGATTATAACCATACTTAAACAGAGTCCGAGTCCAGACTTCTAATGAGAGCTTTATTTGCTAACCACACTCCATAAAACACTCATGCTACTGATTACTAGCTGCCAATATTTATACAACCAATTCACTTATTTAATCTATTTTCCTAATCAACCAGTTCAGAGATGTTATTACACACCTCTGGAGCAGTTAGGACTTGTCCCAGTCCAAGGGTAGGGCCTCTATCAGTGCGCCAAAAGAGGGCCCAACTGGCAGCAGTGGGATTCTCACCCAATTAACCCTTTATATACATCACTTGTTCCATACTGCATTAAGTCTCAAGCATCCTTTTAGACCTTATCAGATGATAACAGAATTCCTTTTCTCTTTTTAAATAAATCGATATATAAATAGATAAAATTTACAAGATGACAACATATATTCTTCTTATCTTTGCACATTAAAGTTCTAGGCATCCTTTTTCTAGTTTGTCTAATAGTTTCTTAGCACTTGCTCCTTTCTTTGACTGCTGCTATCCAACCATTTCAATCAGGAAAGTTCTCAGTTCTCCAGCATATGTCTTGAAACTGCAATACTGATCCTCAGTCTGTTTTTATTCACATAATTTCATTGAGTGTACATTATCTTATAGTGACTTATTATCAATGTAGCACTCAATAGGTATTGTAGCTGAATTTTGTTTTAGAATTTCTTCTAATATTTTTGCAAAGAAAGATGCCATATGGACTGCTTCATCAAGAGTTTCTGCTGCTAAAGTATTTTCTTACTATTCTTCTGTTTTTATTTTAATTTCCCAAGCTAAAGGGCAACATTTACCTCCCTTTCCACAAGTAAAAAGTGTAACCCCTCCTGAACTAGAGAAGTTACCACAGAGACTTACAGAAGAAACATCACTAAAAACAAGACGTTTAGTGGTTGTGGCATCTCCAAATGATGGAAACTTCAAACCACAATGTTTCATTTTTAATTTTTTTTATTGTTTTGTTCACCTAAAAAAACTCTTGTACCTTGGGATTTTTCATAGTTGTACTCAATTCAACTATAGAGATCCTCAATTTACAAATATCTGATTTCCAAATGTTGTACTTACAAATGCGATCACATATAGGAGAGTAATTGTAAAGATCTGACATACGAACATTTCCTGTACTTACAAATGGCAACTTCATATGGTCCTGCATTGTTTACTGACTTGTGTACAAATCAACTTATGAATGAATTCACTTGATGGTGGAAAGAGGTACGTTTGCAACTTTTAAGGTATATCTTGACAGACACATGAACGGGAGGCAAAGAGGGATAGAAACTGCACACAGGCAACAAGTAGTGGGTCTAAATAAGGACTAGGAATTAGCACAGGTTTGGTGGGCCGATAGGCCTGTTCTTGTGCTGTTATGAAACCTGAGGGAAGTAAGGGAGGAAATTGCTGCGGCCTTTTACATAATCTTTGTATCCTCTTTAGTCACCAGAAAGGTCCCAGAGGACTGGAGAATAGCTCATGTTGTTCCTTTGTTTAAGAAGGGCAACAGGGATAATCCAGGAAATTACAGGCTGGTAAGCCTTTTGTCAGTGATAAGGCAAGTACTCGCCTTTGGAAAAATGTGGACTTATTAGTGGTAGGCAGCATGGCTTTGTGTGGGGAGGGTCATATCTCACAAAATTGATTAATTTTTTGAGGAAGTGACAAAGATTGATGAGGGCATGGTGGTGGATGGTGTCTATATGGTCTTTAGCCAGGCCTTTGACAAAGTCCCTCAAGGCATGCTGATGCAGAAGGTGAAATCACATGGGATCTGTGGTGAGCTGGCAAGATGGATACTGACACTTGTAGAGCGAAAGAGCCGCAGATGCTGGAAGCCAGAGTCAATAGATGTGAAGCTGGAAGAGCACAGCTGGTCAGATAGCATCCGAGGAGCTGGAAAGTCAATGTTTCAGGGGTTTCGGCCCAAAACGTTGACTTTCTTGCTCCTCGATGCTGTCTGATCTGCTGTGCTTTTCCAGCTTCACATCTATTGAAGATGAACACAGAACTGGCTTAGTCATAGAAGACGGAATAGCAGTGAAGGCTTTTATTTAATGACTGGAGATCTGTGACCAGTCGTGTTCCATCGAAGTCAGTGCTGGGACTCCTGTTGTTTGTAATATGTATGAATCATTTGGAGGAGAATGTAGGTGGTCTGCTTAGTAAGTTTGCAGATGACACAAAAGTTGGGGGAGCTGTTGTGGAAGTGAGGAGGATTGCCAGAGGTTACAGCAGGATAGTTAGACTTGGGCAGAGAAACAGCAGATGGAATTTAATCAGGACAAATGCAAGACAATGCATTTTGAAAGGTCTAATGCAGGAGTATACAGTAGATGGCAGAACATACAGAGGGATCTAGGCGCCCAAGTCCACAGTTCCCTGAAAGTGGAAACGCAAGTGAATAAGGTGGTAAAGAAGGTGTATGGCATGCTTGCCTCCATCAGTCAGGGCATAGAGTGTAAAAATTGGCAAGTCATGTTGCTGCTGTATAGAACATTAGTTAGGCCACATTTGGAATATTGCAGACAGCTCTGGTCGGCACACTACCAGAAAGATGTGGAAGTTTTGGAGAGCGTAGAGAAAAGGTTTATGAGGAGGTTGCCCGGTTTGGAGGGTATTAACTATGAGGAGAAATTGGACAAACTTGGTTTGTTTTTGCTTGAACACCAGAGGCTGGGAGCTGACCTGATAGAAGTTTACAAAATTATGACAGGCATGGATAGAATGGAT
>NC_063359.1:22866024-22901315 GCF_021869965.1 Rhincodon typus | reverse complement strand
CAGTTTCGAGAATTGTCGAAGGTGAGCCCTGCTCTGAATTTCCAGCTTCACTGATCTGTTATTTCATTCCTGTCTGACTCCCTGCATCTGCACTCCGTTTTATTGAAAAAAATCGTTTCTGCGGGTATTTGGACTTCGTCTCCAGGCGAGGATGACTTAGCATATTGACCTGATCTGGCTGAGTCATTTTTCCAGGTTTATGTATTTTTAACTTTTAAAAGTTAATATTATGAAAAGAAAATTTATAATGTTATTGAATTCGTTTGTGTACAATATTCGAATGAAGTATAAGCGTTCAACATAAATCGAAATGATGATCTGTGCTTAATTTTGTTTTATTCTGTTATTGAATGGACGTTGATTTTTTTTTTAGTGATTTTAATATATTTAATTGAAGCGTTCGCTAACAAACCGCTCCACGTTCTTGACAATGTAGTATTTTAAAGAAATGAACTTAACTAACTAACTGTCATATTTTGTGACATTACTCACTTGTGGAATTTTGATTTTTCTCAGCTGTCTCATTTTGCTTTTACCAACAATTCCTTTTGTTTAAGTGTGAACGGATTTTAAGGATTTGAAGTAGAAATTCCTTCAATAATTTATTTGTAATTACAGTTTATTTTATGGTGACCTAAAGGTTCTAGTAAAACTTAGATGTTATGCCATGACAAACTGACGTAATACTTTATAATTGGGTATAGTGATGTGATATTGCATAACTGCTGGAATAATTCAGCTATTCCAATGAGTTCCTTAACAGATTGTTTTAAATGTCCACTTCAGTTTTCATATAACTGAACTGACCAAGCAACAAACTACAGATGCTAGACATCAGAATAAAATAATAAAAACTGCTTGAAAATCTTATGAGTCAGACTCAATCAGGAGAACAGAGAAGTTAATCTATCATCAGAATTTCATTTTTGTTTTGTTATATGCTTAATTTTCTCTGGGTGATTGATTGAAGCTGAGATTTAAAGAACAGGTGTCATTGATATGAACAAACTTGTAGAAATAAGACAGACTTGAAATTTGTGACTCCTATTTGTGCAGAGAGTAAACTCCAATACCAAATGGTTGGACCAAAGTTCTATGCGCATTGAATAATTTCTTATAAAATAGTGTCATTTACTCAGAACAAAGCCATGAGGGATTTTCTGTTTAAAATCTTTCCCATCTTGATTTAAAAATACTCAATTATTCTTTAAAAATTATTTGCTTGCTTTTCTCTGTGCAGGGTATCTGCGCATCCACGAGATGCTCTTCAATTCATCACTTTGTTGGCCAGTACTTAGCTGTGAGCTTCAGCGTATGTTGTCTTCAAGTGCTGAATGCTTCATAGTTGTGCCTAATCCATTTGATGATGAATGCTCCAAATTGCATTTACGGATGCTTGTTCGCAGCAGGCACCCTGGATAATTTTTTTCCCCCACTTTATTCAGGGCACTAAGAAAAATTTTGGTCTTCATTTGTTATCAGCAAGCTCAGAACAAAACAAGAATTGAATTTGGAATCTTGTATTGTTAAATAGATAACTGGGGCATTGAGAGATTCACTCAACACAATATTTAATTATTGTAGATGGATGTGAGTCACTGTTGTGCAGTAACATTTCAAATGATTAGTTTCACGCATTTTAAATGCAATTAGAAACCCATTATATTTTTCTTTAAATAGTAAGGCAATGTTACTTAATTGGTTGTTAAGAGAAATCTTTCTACTCTCCCTTTTATTGCTGAGTTGTGTAAAAACTTAAATATTTTCTATGCTAGAATATAGAGCACTTTCAAAGTTACACAGGATTTCGGCTTGTGCGATTAGAAGTACATTTTTTCACAATTCAGTACATGTACTATGTGAGAAGACTTGTGGTTATTCCTCATCAGGAAATGCGAATGACGTGCTGTGACGGCATTGTTGGGCATTAGATTTGTCTGCTGTTACTGTCTCGGGCAATCAGATAGGATATGCAGATCTTTTCCATCGTGGTGCCTTACTAGGATGGGCTTAAAATGCAAACTTCCTAGAGTGCTGTTTTACAACTACCTTGTGTCAGTGCAAAGTAGAACAGCGTCTAAGAGATACTTTGTTGTATTATGAAGTTATTTTACGTGACTGCACATACATGTGTGTAAAAAGTACAATTTATTTATTTTTAAGCTGGGTTCAAGCTGAAATTGAAATCTTTTAGTTGAATAAATGAGTCTCGTGTTTATAAACTTCATGGATCTTCAGTAATATGAGCTTTGTTTGTTATAGGAATGCATTTATTGAAGCTGAACTTACTAAGCAAGGTTTAAAAGTTCTTGAAGGAAGAAAAACTGGCACTACTATTGCTGGAGTTGTATTCAAGGTAACGTGTCAAATGCTTGAATTAGTAAATGTTAAAACAAACATTGCTTTTCAGTGCAACACATAAATCATGAATCAATGAAAATGGTGACTTCTTGGCGCAAATTATTAAACTAATTTGAATGATGTATTGAATCTTCATGTTGTGATACAAACTGTTGTATTAAACTACAACTTCCAGTATGCCATTAAAAAGAAATTTGTGTAGCAGTCATGCACAGCTACTTGTGTTTGAAACTCACCAAGAAAGTGATGGTGACGTTTAAAACAAAATTGATCTTCTGATGAATCTAATTTTTTTTCTGCTATATTGTCTAATTTGAGACATTTAAAACCTTTAATACCAAGTCATATTCAAAACAACAACTAGTGTGAAACTAATTGTAAGTGTTTTGTTCAGGAGAAACCGCAATCATACCCTAGAAATTAACCAAGTGATAATACCATACAACTAAGTACATTTCTCTGAAATTTCTGGATGCTAGGTACCAACAGGTTGGTAGTTATGACTTAGAGTCAGATGAAGAAGGGTCACTGACTCAAAAATGCTAACTCTGTTTTCTCACCATGGCTGCTGCCAGACCACCTGCCTTTCTCCAGAAATTTCTTTTTTATTTCAGATTTCCAGCATCCACAGTTCTTTGTGTTACCAACAGGTTTATGTTTGCCGTTCCACAGCAAAATAACTTCAGTCAAATGAACAGGCATTCTTATACCAACTTTCACAATATAATTTTTAAGTCTAGTCCTTTTCATCACCATTTTTAAATTTCTACTTGTAATTTTCTGTAATTTGTTGGGCACAATTTGTCGTGATGCACATGCACATCTGACAGCCTTAAGCATTTGACATGGAATTAAGGACTTGATAGTGTTCTTCTGATGGTATGTTTTCCAATTGAATTTTGGGTATTTTCTTTCTTGTGCTTTCAATTGGCTCTTTACGTATCAGGACTGATTTTTTTTTTGCTCTTTTATGATCATAATTTTAGAATGGAATGTATGCTTGCAGGGCAGAGAAATGTTTTTGTTGCCAATCAAGTTCAGTCAGGCCGCACTAGCGAAAGACAAATATTGCAGATAGATTTGCTTTTTGCTCCCATGTTTTTGTATTAAGCGGAGTATCTCCATGCTGCTTAGTATTAATGCTGATAGTTTAGTATAAAAGTTTTCTAAAACATTTTGTTAGACTTTGAACACTTTTTAGAGAGTTCAAAAACTTGGTTCAATGAAAGCACAGTCTGATAGAATTGTAACACTGGAAAACTCAAACTGTCAGAATGCCAAGATATAACCATAGAATCCCCACAGTGTGGAAACAGGCCCTTCGGCCCAACAAGTCCGTACCAACCCTCAGACCATCCTACCCAGACCCATCCCCCTATAACCCACCTAATGTACACATCCCTGAACACTACAGGCAATTTAGCATGGCCAATCCATCTAGCCTGCACATCTTTGTGACTGTGGGAGGAAACTGGAGCACCCAGAGGAAACCCACACAGACACAGGGAGAATGTGCAAACTCTCACAGACGGTTGCCCGAGGGTGGAACCGAACCCAGGTCCCTGGCACTGAGAGGCAGCAGTGCTAACCACTGAGCCACCGTGCCGCCCCTCACATGATCAAAGTCACGGGAGGATTGGGTGGACAATAGCCTAACTGATATTATGTCAATTAATGTTGTAGGAAATGTCAGATAAATGACACCTCCTAATTTTACTGGTGTTTGTTTTACAAATAGAGATCTTTCTTAAGAAGTATGTAAGTTAAATGGATAGATTTCATGTCAAAGTGTGCAAACGTTATTTACAAATTGTTCAAGTCACTTGAAAACGTGAGAAAACCATCTCAACTTTACAGATTCATTTCAAAGATCAAAGAAATGAAAAGACTTGTTTTAAGTTGCAGTATAGCATCTTTAAGTCGATGATTTGTAAATTATTTTAGTGTCTCTTGAATTGAAGGTTATTAATTAGCTGCTATTTTTGATGGAAGCGAAAGCAATCTGTTGTTGGAGCAGTCTATTCATGCCAATTCCTGCGTTAGTTTAGTTTCCAGAAGTTAAAACTGAAAGGTGGTTACTTTCCACATTGAGATACAAATAAACAATTTAAACAATGCTGAATATGTTTCGTGCTTTTCAAGCCTCATGCTTAAAAAACATCAGAAATTGAGTGAAATGTAGCTTGATTACACAGCACAAATGAAGTGCTTTCATGTGTGCTCTTAGAATATCCTGATCTGTTCAAACAGTCTTTTTTTTTATTCTTAAGGATGGAGTAGTCCTTGGTGCTGATACAAGGGCAACAGAAGGCATGATTGTTGCTGATAAAAACTGCTCCAAGATTCACTACATTGCTCCTAATATTTAGTAAGTAATAAATCTGGTAAAACTGTATGAAAGAAAAAATGGCTGGTGTGATCACTTCTATATTTTGTATTCTATATTCTGTATTTTACATACCACAAAGCCTATGACTATGGCTAGAACTTAAACTGGTTATTACATTGAATTTCTCAGAAAAATTGTGATACTCTTTCCAAGTTATATTATCTTTGCAAATTTTAAAATCTGTTTTAAGGAAATGCACAGCAGGAAGTAGAGAGAATAAAAGTTGTAATGCTTCGCTTATGTACCATTTCTGGTTATGAAGAAGTGTCAGACACTGAAACATCATGACTTTTTTTGCCATATGATGTTATCTGATGTATTTTTGTTCAAGCTGTTTTTCATGATTAGTTTCCATTATAGATTTAGACATCGGGAATAAGAAGACAGTAGAATGTTTTCCCCTGGAGTCTGCTGCACTATTCGCTATGATCGTGATTGACCTTCTCCCTTAACTCAACTTTCCTGTTGGCACCCCCTGTATCCCTTGATTCCCTGAGAGATCAAAATTCTGTGGAGCTCTGTCTTGACTATAGTCAGTAATGGAGCATTTGCAACCTTTGGGATAGGTAGTTCCACAGATTCACAACCATCTGAACAAAGATTTTTTTCTAATTTCTGCCCTAATTGATCAACTCTTTATCTTGGGTTTGTGGCCTGTGTTCCAGATGGGGAAAACAACAGGTCAACATAGCATATCTTGCTAAAATTAAGATACAGTCAGTATAGTTGACTTAAAGGAACTGAATTAGATCTGCAAATATTAGTGTGTCCAATTATCCAGCAGTTTGTAACCCTTTTTCATTTAGTCTTGATGCTTCACATCCAACCTCGTGGGGGCGTGGTGGCGGGTGGCAGGTGGTAGGGTGATAGTATTCTCATCAGAGTCAGTAGGCCATGAGTTCAAGTTCCACTCCAGAGATCTGTGGACATAATCCAGTCTGCTACTTCTGTGGAATTACACTGTTGGATGTGCATACTCAAGGCTGAGATAGACAGGTTTTTTAATCAGTGAGGGAATCGACGGTTATTGGGAAAATGCAGGAAAGTGGAGTTGAGGATAATCGGGTCAGCTATGATCTCATTAAATGGTGGAGCAGATTTGATGGGCTGAGTGGTCTTTTTGGCCCCAGCATTATGATATGCTAAAGGCTTTGACTGCCCCCTCAAGTGAGACAAAAATACTGCATGGCACTATTTGAGGAAGATAAGAAGTTACCTTTGGTGTCTCAGTCGATAATTATCCCACTGAAATAGATTATCCCACCTTTATTTTTCTGTAGTTGTGGGACCTTTCTGTGTGCATATTGGGGCTATTTCTTGTATTACAACGATAGCTACCTTTCTAAACCAATGCATGTTCTGTAAATTGTTTCAGCATGTCTTCAGATTGTGAAATTTGAGGTAGACAAGTGAGTTCCTTCCTTATTTTTTTCGTTTGTCTTCCAGTATTGTTTTTCTCTTTTTTTTCTCAGTTTTGTTTACTTAGTGACTCAATGTGATGAGTTTTTTGAAGTCCCCTCTCATCCCTGACACTACCCACTCTTTCAGAAAAAGACTTATTAATTTGCTGACTATGAGCAATGCCACAAGCAATTACTAGTAGTACTTAAAGTCATGGAATTTTGTATCATTTGAGAATTGTAACTGGCTAAGATTTCTGTTCTTCTCTTTAGTTGCTGTGGTGCTGGTACTGCTGCAGACACAGAGATGACCACTCAACTGATCTCATCTAATCTGGAGCTACATGCTTTATCCACTGGACGCCTCGCACGTGTAGCCACTGCAAATCGCATGCTGAAACAAATGCTTTTCAGGTGAATAAAACCTAGTGAAATTACAATTAATGTTTAACTTGCCCAATTTTATCCTAACTTAGAATTCAGATTTCTAACTGGCTGATGGTTTCAGTAATTCCATCAGGATTTTTGCGGCATTCACCTTCTACTGTGGTTGCTAATTGGCAGTTTCAACTTCTGCAGCAAATGTGATATGTATGTGAGCTGCTGCCTCTGGGGGCTTCTGCACCTCGTTAGCAGTGGTTTTCATGATACTTACAGATGCAATGGCTACCCTGGAAGCAATACGTATGTTGTTGCTGGAGGAACATTTAGCCCTGTTGTCTACTAGCCAATACGCTGATAGTCTCTGACTGGCCATGTAGGCCAGGATGTGGTTTTATGATCATTAGCCTGTATGTGTTGTAATCCATGAAATATTACTGTGGAATCCACAGTGCATTGGAAGTGGGATAGTTTAGACACTGGAATCCTGAGGCAATATTGCAGGCTTGTTTCTTGTTACTGATCTATAATACAAAGATGTCATTAGACAAAAATTGGCTTTTGGAGTTAAGTCAAAAGTATAAACTTTTACAGGGGTGGTTATAACTTTGTTTTTCTGAATCTGCTCCACATAAGCATCTATCACCGCTTAACTATCAGGTTAAATCTATCAACTTAAGGTGGGGTATTAATTCATTGCAAAATGAGTAATAGTGAATCAGTAGCTCATTTTACACACATTCCTACTTCATTGGCCAAGAAAATTGTTGGAATTAATACCACAATTAATAGTCCAGCTAATATCCATTTGTTTCTAGCATCCCAAGACTGGCCTGGCTACTTCCTTTGCACATTGTACATGGCAGTACTCGGGGGAGGAAAGGAACAGGCAATATGTGACATATAGGTTACACCATTTCTTTGGGGTTGCAGCTCATTATTGATATGTGGGAGAGTGGGCTGGAGCTAAGTATTAAAGCCTGTTTTCATGTGCAAAAGCAAGGTACTGCAGGTCCTGGAAATCTGAACTAAAATCAAAATTTTAAATTAACCAGCATTTGTGGAGAAAGCAGTGGAGTTAACTTTACAGTCACAATTTTTTTTATCAGAAGCGCTATTCTAAAACTAATATTTATTACTAGTTTATTTAACAAACTGAATTTAAATTCTCCATCTTCATGGTGGGATTTGAACTCACCATTTCTGGGTTATTGAGACTCTGGATTCCTAATCCAGTAACAGTTCTGAGGAAGGGTCACAGGACGCGAAACGTTAACTCTGTTTTTTCCTTCACAGATGCTGCCAGACCTGCTGAACTTTTCTAGCAACTTTGTTTTTGAACATTGGCGTTGTATTAGCATAGTTTGTCTAAATCAGTTTTTGACTTAGCTTTTTTTAAAGGACAAGCTAAATATCGATTAAATAGACAGCCCTGGATGCAACCAAAGAACATGATCCTGCTTTGATTTTAATATTTTCTGTTACCCTAGTCTTCTTATAATTGCTAAGGGTTTTAGCCATCATAACTCTGTATCCATCTAACTTGTCTAGCGCTTTCATCCTCACTTATCTTTTCACTTTCAAATATGTTCCAATTCCTTGGACCTTAAGAATCACCATCAATTAAAATGTTATGTGACTGAAATTTTATATTTAATTAGCAAGTTCATCCATTGCAAATTCTTGTTTTATCCCAATATTTTTCCTTCCTTAATCATTGTGGAACAGGCCTAATAGCTTTTGATTCAGTGCAGTTAGCTGATCTAGCTACATTTATTATCATGCTCAAAGCAATAAATTGAACAAACTAAGTAACCCAAAATATGAACTTGGTGCCTAAACACTCTGTACCATCAGTTCATTTGAATGAGGCAACTTTGGTTTTGGGTCAGGCGATAGTAGAAATACCGACAGGAAAAGCGGAACCTGTGGCTAGAGAAATTTACGATAGCATTTCAGAAATGCTATCACTGATTTTCTCTTCGTAGATGCTGTGTGACCTACTGAGTGTTTTCTGCATCCTCTGTTTCAAATTTCCTATATTTTACAACGTTTTGCTTTTCAGTGGCATAGACTGAACCTGTCCAATGCGTAATTTTTGATTTGTTTTTAGATGAGGGGAAGCATGTGTTAGATTCATGAGTTCTTCTGCACCATGCTAAATCAAAATATTGTTGGTGATTTTGAAAGATTTGCTGCACTACATATAAAATATGTTGAATTAGTGGTGGAACCTGGAAGCGATGCATATTTATAAATCTTTATGCTAATTCTGCT
Organism: Rhincodon typus; assembly: GCF_021869965.1. Lineage (NCBI taxonomy): Eukaryota > Metazoa > Chordata > Chondrichthyes > Orectolobiformes > Rhincodontidae > Rhincodon > Rhincodon typus. The sequence goes on along the minus strand of NC_063359.1, from coordinate 22,892,507 downwards.
ACAAACTGAACCTGATGATCAGTTGTACATATGAATTATTCTTACATACTGCTATTGTGAGAGGTATAGTTTGATTCCTGATCTTGGATAAAGCAGCAAACCTAAGACACTTGCCCTGCTGATTGAGAAACTTTGTCAAAATTTATGTGTCTTCAAGAAGGACCCTGTCAAAGAGGAATTGAAAGCCTGTGATTAAATGCCTTGTCTTTTATTATTGAGTATTATGTATATAATTTTAATGAAACAAAAAATTGAAAATCATAGTAATGTCGATTTAAGATTTCCATCTATATTTGTTTAGAACCTTTTTCTACTCCAAGAAAGAAGTTAGGTAGAATTCATTTCATCAACAATTGGCATGTAACTGTATCTCTATGGTTAAATAAAGCATCCATTACTTTTTCCTAAACTAGATATCAAGGATACATTGGTGCAGCACTTGTACTTGGTGGAGTAGACTGTACAGGCTCTCATCTGTATAGCATTTATCCACATGGATCCACTGACATGTTACCATATGTAACAATGGGTGAGTGATTTATTTTTTAAAGTTACTGAACATTCTTTACTAAAAGAAATAAAAAGGGAATAGAAAATTATTGTGTTGGGATAAGGTCTGCCAACATTTTAGAGTAAATTGTGTATTGAGCACAAAATTTAAATGGGTTCATGGGCGTATTTATTTTGAGGTGGAGGCATTGGTTTCGAATTTTCAGAATTCTGTAGATTTTAGAATGATCCCTGCAGATTGGAAAGTAGCAAATGAAATCTTGCATTTGAAGATAGGAGCAAGAAAGAAGCAGGGTGCAATATTGCAGTTAGCTAATATCAGCAGTAAAGTAGATGCCAGCTGTATTATTTGGGATGGGTAACGGTACTTGCAAACTTGTATGACTAGGTAGAGTCAAAATTGACCTCTAAAAGAAGCTACATTTGAGTTTTTGAAACTTTTAACTTGCAATATAGTTAAAGAAATAGCAGTGGATGTAGCATTTGGATATTCAGTTAGCTACCATATGGTGCAATATTACAGAAATTATCTGCTTTGATTGGAAAATGACAAGGAGAATGTTTGTTGGAAGTTGAGAGACTGGGATGTGTTGATATTCAGCTGAATTTGCATGACTTTTTACACAAATCAAACAAGTTAACATGCAAGTACAGAAAGCAATTAACTTCATCACACAGGATTTGGAGTACCCAAGTAAAGATAGCTTAATATAACTGCATAAGTTTTGATGCAGTCACAACTTGGAGTGCTGTGAGCAGTTTTGCTGTCCTTATGTGAAAGGGTTATGCTTTCCTTAGATGAGTGAAATAAAAATTCACTAGACTGATTCCTGGATTGAGTTTATTCTCCTATGAGGCCAATATTATCTTGAAATTAGAGGCAATTTCATTACAGCAATAGAAATTCTTGAGAGGCTAATTTGGGTTGTGCTGAGAAAACAATTTCACTTATTGAGAATCACAGATTCAGAATTTAGCCATTTAGGTTTGAGATGAGATGTTCTTTTACTCAGGTTTGAATCTGCAAACACAATTATGTTTCTACACAATTTCATCCCGTAAGTACAAGAACATCAGATATGTCACATTGTTCCCAAAAAAAGCATGAACTTATGGTGTTGCACAGTAAGTGTTTTAATATTGAAGGAAGTTGATTCTTATGTAGCATAATTTATTTGTTTGCTCCACTGCTGTGTATTTTACAGCCCCCTTACAGCTGGTAACTGTGTTAATAAAAATGAACAAAATCTGACTGCATATCCCAGGTTTATATTCCTTTGCATAAATGTAGTAGGATTTGCAGCAGCGTACTACAAGCTGCAATGCCTTAATTATTTTCTGCTTTGCTTTTGAAATGCAATTCAGAAAATGGTAGAGTGCTTTAGAAGCCAGTAGGTGGTGTCATCACACTGAGCTCTAACATTGTGCATCAAGAGGCTTCTTAAAAATCTGAAGAAAAGAAACAAAATAATGGAATTGAAAGTTGTATATGTAACTGTTTAAATGTAATTTGCTATCTAGAAGTTAAAGTTGCTTCTTAAGCATTGTATGTTAAAATTCTGGTCAAGTACACTTTAAAATTCTGAAAATGTAAAGTGCATTGCTCTCGTATTTTAAATAGGTCAGGCCTGATGGCAGTTGAGAGTACTGTCAGCTGCTTTATACAATCTATTGTTGACTGACACCCTGTAAAACAAATTCCTACTTTACTCGCTATTGCAGTAACATTCTTGTGTGGCAAAAGCCCATGTTGGACGAGAGGGGAGTAAAGTAAACTTGGTATGCTGGTATGCTTTTGAAAATATTTTAAAACCACAATTATCGTGATTTCTCATTGTCCATGCTTTATTACAACTTGTGAGCTATTTGCCTTTTGCAGTTCCCATTGTCAATCACATGAGAGTTTTTGTAAAAGAAGATCTTAACTGTATGATGGCTGCCTTTCAAGCTATGAAGTTTTCTAAATTCTAATGTTGTTTAGTTAAAAATGTTCAACTCATAACCAAGTTCAACTTGAGCAAAGATGAGGCTCGGAGAGAACTACTTAATGATCATTTTCAATGATGGTAAAGGACATCAACTAGTTAAAAACGTTACTTTTCTCCACAGTAAAATTGTTTTGGAGAGAAATGTATACGTATGTCAGTGACTGGTGTTTAACTAATTCTGCCAACATATGTTATGGAGATTGGTACAGTTTTCAAACTGAGTGAAATTAAATCCTGATCCCCACAGCAGTATAATAGAGGTCATTCATATCAGGCTATCCCTATCATTCTGTCTTCTCAGTTTGTTAACTTCTTTTAATCGTGCTATTTTTTAATGGTAAAGATGCATGTTGCAATACCAGTTACAAAATAATAGTTGAGTTTGCAAGATGATTGAGACTGAAGTTTTTATTTAAAATATGTTTTATATTACTTCTCGAGGACTAGTGTGCAATGAAAGGTCATCTTTAATGTGATACTGGTTTTTATTTTGTTTGAACTTAATGCATTTCTCTTGCCTTTTACATATTGAGATTAGTATTTTGTTTGACTTTTGCCTCCTTTGCTGAGTGCTATTTGATCATTTATACTCCCCCATCATCTCTTGTTAAATATTCTTTTCCCTATCGGAAAATCCTTTATCTGTAAGCCAGATTCTTGCTGGGTATGGGAGTATTTGTTAAGTTTCCATTCACTTAAGCTATATTGCATGATTTTGGATCAGCGGGTACAATATTGATTTGCAGTTGACAGTATCTTTTTTAATACTACTAGGTATGAAGTAGGAGAGAGCTCTGGTTTACATGCATGTTCAGAGCTCAGTTTCAAGATTGAATATTTTAAATTCAAGTGTGTGAGTGAAAGCTGATATTTAAGTCTGCTTTGCTTTAATTTCATGAGTGCCCAGAAGATCCAGAAAGACCACTAATTATTTGCTAAACCAGGTTCAGCATTGTGTTGCAGTCATAGGCTTTATTGTATGACTCTAAAGCAAGATGCCATCTTTCAGGAGTCTATTACTGCTGTTTGTTGAAGTTGGTTTGTAGTCCAATAAAGAAGTTGTACCAAAACACCATCAAAAATTACTGATGAAACTCAGCAGGTCTGGCAGTATCGGTGGGAGGAAAGCAGAATTAATGTTTTGATTCTAGTGACTTCTTCAGAGCAGATGCACTGATGCTGCCAGACTTGCTGAGTTTCAATAGCAGTTTCTGTTTTTGTTTCAGATCTTCCGCAGCTTTTTCATAAAGCATTTCATAGAATTCCTACAGTGTGGAAACAGGCCCTTCGGCCCAACAAGTCCACACCGATCCACAGAGCATCCCACCCAGACCCGTCCCCCTATAACCCACCTAATCTACACCTCCCTGAACACTATGGGCAATTTAGCATGGCCAATCCACCTAACCTGCACATCTTTGGACTGTGGGAGGAAACCCACGCAGACACAGGGAGAATGTGCAAACTCCACACAGACAGTCGCCCGAGGCTGGAATCGAACCTGGGTCCCTGGCGCTGTGAGGCAACAGTGCTAACCACTGTGCCGCCCCTTTTTGTTTTATTATAAAGGATTTATATTGTCACTTTCCATGACAGCAACAACCTCAGTCACTGCAAAGTAATGCTGATTGCACACTAGTCCTCTTAAATTGACTTCTGCACACAGTATGTATAGTATTTGTTGTGGTGCCATCCAAAGGCAAGAATGATGCACTACAACAACCAGTTGAGGTCAGCTTTCCAATAGAAAATATCCACCTGATAACTTGATGAGATGGTTGTTCGTTTTGTCCAGTTTTTGAATAAAACGTGGGAACAAAGATGGCCAGTTTTGCAGGGCAACGCAAGGATACTTGAGAAACCTGGGGTGCCGTATTAGTCATAGATGATTTCCTTGTGCCCGAAGTACTGTATTGGATCCGCTGCTGTGTCTCTGAGAAATTAGGCTGCCTCCAGCACACCTGCCAGGCATGTTCAGTGCAGACTTTCCTGGTACAGGTGCTGCTCTGCCACCAAAATATTAAGTTTTAATTAGCCTTCCTCATTGCTGCAACTGGTCATAATAGACGCCTCTCAGTAAACAAGTTTCTAACGTTATGCCTCTCTAGATGTCAAAATAATGCTTTATTTTCTAATCATTCAGTATCTCTCCATTCTTCACCTCACTTTTAAGTGTTCGTGTCTTTTGAAATATTTCATTTTCGTTAAAATTCAGGGATTACCACTTTTCCATTAGATTCATACAGTGTGGAAAAGGTCCTTCGGCCCATCGAGTCTGCGCTGATACAATTACCGCTAAAAGTGCATTAATCCCAATTTCCTGCACTTGTCCCATATCCTTGAATGTTATACTTGAAGTACTCATCCAAATATTTTTCAAAGGATGTAAGATTTCCAGCCTCTACTTCCTTGCCAGATTCTCACATGCTGCTGAGTGAAAAAGTTTTTTTCCCAAATCCCTTCTGAATCTCCAACCCCTTGCCCTAATACTATGCCCTCTCATGGCTGACCCCTCAACCAAAGGGAACAGTTGCCCTCTATTCATCCTGTCCATACCCTTCAATCTTAATACTCTCAACCACGTCCCCCCGCCCCGGTCGTCTTGCTCTAAAGAAAACAATCCAAGTCTAGAGTGTCTCCCCTTTATAGCTCAATTTCACCATCCCAGGCAACATGCTGGTGAACCTTCTTTGTATCCACTTTAGTACTGTCACATTCTTCCTGTAGTGAGGTGACCAGAACTGCACACAGTCCTTCAGCTGTGGCCTGACCAATGTTCTGTACAACTCCTTGCTCTTACACTCTGTGCCATGACTGATGAAAGCAAGTGTCCCATATACCTTATTAACTATCTTATTCACATGCTCTGCTGACTTCAGAATAATACCCGAAGATCCCTGTGTTCCTCTAAGCTACCCAGTGTCCTGCCAGTCATTAAATACTCCCTCATCTCGTTACTTCTTCCAAAGCACATCACCTCACTTATCAGGGCTAGATAACATCAGCCACTGGTCTTCTCAGCTGAGCAAACCATGTGCATCTTCTTGTAATCTACAACCATCATCTTCCCTATTCAACGACTATCTTCACTGCTCACCTTGGTGTCTTCTGAAAATTTGCTTAATATCCCCCCCTACAGTTTCATCTATATCATTGATGTATATAACAAACAGTAAGGGTTCCAGTACTGATCCATGTGGTACACCGGCCTCCAATCACTCAAACAGCCTTCTACCCCTACCCTTTGTGTCCTGTTACTAAGTCAGTTTCTGATCCATCTTGCCAAGATTCCTTCCATTCCTGTACTAAATGTCCTTGTTAGAGCTAATGTAAAATGGTTTATAGTTTAGAGGTAACTTTTTATAAAAAAAAATTACCTTGCACAACTTGAACTTAATTTTTCTAAACTGGGTTCTTTAGTTGTTTACAATTGATTTCAAATCATGCTCCACAATATGCAAAAGAGCAAACCTAAGAACCATAATCCTTTCATAAACAAATTCCTGATGCAGTAATGTTGCCAGAGCTGTGGCCCTGCTGAAAATCTTGGGAACGACTGTGGCGTGGTGAATGGAGCAAAAGGACAGGCAAAAAACTTCAGAATCGCCATCAAATGAAATAATTACTTAGCTCGGTTCCTTACTATGATCTTTTCCCAAATCAAGTGATTGCACAAATGTTAAGACAGCAAAAAGTAACCAGCAATTTGCAATAGTCTTGTGTATGGCTATTTATTATGCTTATTCAGTTCAACAACATTAAAAGAAAATTTCAGCCAAGTACCTTCACGTTTTTCTGTTCAGAGAATAGAGAACAATAAAGATCATTCCATTAATATTCAAAACTTGTTCCCGCTCAGTTTCTCTTTTAGAAATCAATTGTATATTTCTCAAAATTGTTGTCCTTGCAAAAATCTTTAAATAAATTGGGCTTTTGTTTTTGTTTTTGTTTTTGAGATGCTGATATTCCTGAATTAAACTTGCAGAAGTGCTGTTGTCATTTTGGTGAGAGGGATGTGGTATAGGGAAAAATTATTCTTTTAATTTCCTTTTATTTGTTACTGGAATGGAAAACTGACCACGACTGACAATGTTATAGAGAGGATATGGGTGAGATTGTTGAATGAACATCAGAAAGAATATCTTAAGCCGATAATTCTATCTTCAAACTTTCCTTGTGTAATTTTAGTTCTTACATTAACATTTATATTAAGCAATCTTTTACCAGACAATTTTAATTGTTAGATGATTCTGATAATTTGTACAATCAATATTAAGAAATTAAGAAATCCTGAATATTGAGCAATCTGTCCCTTAAAAGTGGTTGGTTCACGCAATAAACAGGTTAACTTTGGTGTAGTAGAAAATATCTTTTTCAGTTGAGGATTAAACAGATTATTTGGAAAACCCTTCAAGGGAATGTTACTAGCATTTAACTCCCTTCGTAAACCTCTGCTCATCCACACACTTCTGCAGACATCCTATTTTACGAAGACCATATCATCCTGCACGCCCGTTCTTGCTGATTTACGCTGTCTCCCTATCATATCTGAGTAAAAACACCACTTTGTATGAGCTTTTTGTCATCTCCTGTAGTCTTTCCTCCTTTGAATCCATGTTCACTTGCCTTGCTTTTCGCTGTGACTTGGATGTTATTCTGTGTTAAAGATGTGTACGTTTCTTTTTTTACCATCTTACCAGAGTCTACTTGTTTCAGAATTAATAAAGGAGTTTTTTTTTAAACTCTGCTCCTGTAGTCATTGCTTTGAGCCAGTTCCCTATTGCTGCTTTAATGGCCTATTTATTTAAAGGTATTGTCTATTAGTTGAAAGCAGTCAGTAGTATAAATTACAGGGCATTGGAACATTCAAGTGCAGTTTTGATGGTCTAAACCTGTAATAATCAGCTACTTATAAGACTAATTTTGTGCACTTTTACACCCGGATATAGTCAGGATCAGGAAAAGTAAAAGAATGAATAGCAGTCTTAAAGATGATCAATCTTGGGTGTCTTTATAAAGTTAGGGAGCACAACAAATTCACTTGGAAGATAATTCATTTGGTTTTGTCTGAATTATTCGTTTATTGCTTTAAATGTCTAATCCACGCTGCTGTTTCAACACGATCTGTAAATACATATTGGCACCTTTTACATTGGTATTTCACAAGCTAGGTGATATCTGCCTTTGTGGTGTCACTGTTGAAAGGTTTTCTGTGTGATAGTTCTCAAAAATGAATTATATGCAACTCAGTCAGTTCTACTTAATAGATATTGTGAAACATTTTATTTACTGTTCGTCTTAATTGTGAATTAACTGAAGTTAGTTATATTCATTCTAATTTTTCCATTTTGGATCTTTGAAAACATGGATTGTCTGAGTTATTATGTTGAGACTTTCTCTGGCTGTACTATGTAGGCTTGTATGTATTACCTTGCTTAAAGTTTCCCTATTGGAAAAAAAATAACTGCATTAGAAATTGAGACCCAAGCCTCTCAGAAGATTAAAAATGCTCTGCTTACTCAGGAGTGAAATCATCAAATTAAACTGTTTGTGCTGACAAAAGATAAATTTGGTTTTCAGCAAACGGTGCAAGATAGTTTGATTGCTCGGCTTGTCCAGGGATGCTCTTGGCAGACACTTGTAATGAAATGTGGAGCGTTTGCATAAAATTAAAGTGTTGCAGGCGATCAGCAGTTCAGCTATAGGAAGGCAAGTAGAGATCTTCTTCAATCTCTTGTGGATAAACTTACTCCCCTGACACTGAAGTTGTTTCATATTCATAAATCAGCTTTTTGTGCATTGGCAATGTCGGCCTGCGGAGCAAGCATTACCACCTAGAGACTAGGCCTCTCAGCCAGGAACCTGGGTGAAAAATGATCACAATTGATGGGGCTGCGGAGTGCACCAAATTTTTACACAGAACAAGCAGCAAATTGAATAACAATGAGTAAGTGTGAATAAGCACTCTGTCACACCGTTCTGACACTGATGGATGAGAAGGTCCTAAATGTTGTACTTTCGCCGCGGCACAGATCCTGTACTGTGGCAGGCTTCAGAATAAGGAACAGGCTGAAGTGGCAAATGGGGCCTTCGGTACTTAAAATGGACTGCTGTGTAGCATTACTGCAGGGTTAGGAGAATGCCACAAAAGGCATTTAGGAAAAATGAGAAATCCTGTTTAAAGGAACTAATTATAATGTTCTTGAAAAGGTGACAGCATTTCAAACAGCGAGACTCTCATAACCCCAAGACCTTCTGCTACTGTTTAAATTTAATACATGAACTTGCAGGTGTATAGAGAAAATAGAAATTCTTCAAGTCATCTTGAAAGTCTACTTATGAGGCTAGCTTGTACATTTTAAAAAGCTAAATGTCTTAAATATTCAAAATGCAAGGGTCTTTAAAGGTCAGACTTCAGAATGTTGGCTTGCAGCATAACTTGTGTCACTGATCAAGCATGTCACTTCTGTCATACTCGTTCAAACATTACACCATTTTTAACAGCCAGTGTAACTTTGGTGCCAGGTTCGTCCATCACAATAAAAATCTCCTTTGCTGCCATGTTTTACAAAACTAATTTTATGCCCATCATTGTTAAGCTTTGGGATGAAAGAATAAAGCAGTATGCGTCTATATTTGTACATTAATTGTTGAAGTCGACTATAAGGCATTCAGTAAAATTTCATTTTAAAGCAAATTTAAAATGTTCCTTGAGCTTTCCAAACTTAGAGCCATAGAGTAAAACAGCATGGAAATTGACCCTTCGGTCCAACTAGTCCATGCCAACCCTGTTCCCAAACCAAACTAATCCCACTTGCCTGCATTTAGCCCATCCCTCCGACCCTTTCTTTTTGATGTATTTATCCAAATGTCTTTTAAATGTTCTAACTGTACCTGCATCTATCACTTCCTCTGGCAGTTCATTCCATGTACGAACCACTCTCTGCATAAAATAGTTGCCCCTCATGTCCTTTTTAATTCTTTCACTGCTCACCATAAAAATATGCACTCTAATTTTGAACACACCACCTTTGGGAGAGGACCATTGCTGTTGAGTTTATCTATGCCCCTCATGATTTTATAAACCTTTGTAAGGTCACCATTCGACCTCCTATGCTCCAGTAAAAAATGGTCCAGCCTATTTTTATGACTCAGATGCTCCATTCCCAGCAACATCCTAGTAACTCTTCTCTGAACCTTCACCAATTTAATAATATCCTTCCTATAGTAGGGTGACCAGAACTGTACACAGTACTCCAGAAGAGGCCTTACCAATGTCCTATACAACCTGACTTCCCAATTTCTATACTCAGAGGTCTGAGCAATGAAGGCAAGCGTGTTAAACGGCTTCTTAACCACCCTGTCTACATGAGATGTAAATTTCAAAGAACTATGTACCTGAGCCCCTAGATCTCTGTTCTACAACACTACCCAGGCCCCTACCATTCATTGTGCTAGTCCTGCCTCTGTTTGTTTTACTGAAATACAATACCTTGCATTTATCCATATTAAACTCCATCTGCCACTCAGTTCATTGACTCATTTGATTAGGATCTCTCTGTAATCTTAGATAACCATCTTCACTGTCCACTACACCACCAGTTTTGGTGTCTAATGCAAACTTTATAACCATGCCTCCTAAATTCTCATCCAAACCATTTATGTAAATGACAAACAAAAGTGGACCCAGTATAAGTCCCTGTGGAACACGGCTAGTCACAGGCCTCTAATCTGAAAAACAACCCTCCTCACTACCCTCTATCTTGTACTATTAAGCCAATTTTGTATCCAATTGGTAAACTCTCCCTGACTCCCATGTGATCTAACTCTACTAATTAGTCTACTGTGTGGAACCTTGTCAAAGGCTTTGCTAAAGTCCACATAAGTAACATCTACCGCTCTGCCTTCATCGATCTTTTTGGTTACTTCCTCAAAAAATTCACTTACGTTTGAGAGACAAGATTTCCCATGCGCAAAGCCATGCTGACTATCCTTAACCTTTGCTTCTCCAGATGCATTTAAATCCTATCTTTCAAAATTACCTCTAACAACTTACCCATCGCCAATATTAGACTCACAAGTCTTTCGTTCCCAGGCTTCTCCTTATAGCCTTTCTTAAAGGTACAACATTAGCACCCCATCAGTCTTCAGGCACCTGATACAAATATCTCTGTTAGGGGCCCCACAATTTCTTCCCTAATTTGCCACAACTTTTTTGAGGAAACTACCATTTTTGTGTTTTTGATAGCAATGTACTGTATGATGGAGTGGAAGAGGAGTTGTAGAATTTCTCTCATTTTGGTCCTGAGATCTAGGTATCTGTTTGTATAAAATTGAGGAGAAATTGCTTGTAGGTCTGTAGGCTCCTCACAGGGGAGGGATATAAGAGGAAGTGTTATCCCAGGTCCCCATTGTTGTGTCACTCCTGACAATCAGTTTGAAAATTGCAACAGTGCCGGCTTGAAAGTAGGTTGCTTTCTTGGCTGATATTGTAGGGTGCAGAAAGACAGAGAGGTGTAAAGAAGAAAATGGTTTTAGGATTAACAGTTGACCCTTGGCAGAAAAAAAACACAATTCGTGAAAAGTAAGGAAAACAGATTTCTGAGGAATTATAGGAAGTCAGGACCAAAGAAAATATGTTTTAATTGTTTAATTGGGCCATAATGAAGAAAAGGACTTTTTTTTTTCTCAAATATCTTTAAAATATTTTCAAATACTTTTAATAGGTTGGCACAACATCATGGACCGAAGGGCCTGTACTGTTCTATGTTCTATGCACTGTTCCATCACTCATTGATATAGCCTTGAGCTAGCAAGCCCATTTTGAACAAAGGAAGATTCGTTCAAAATGGAGAATACTAAATGTATACACTGAGTAAAGTCATGTTACAGCACATGGGATATGGGATGGTCATATCGAATAACCACCACCAAACTTTGCTGCTGACTGTAGCTGCACAGTGCGCAGTTTTGTAGATTTTTCTTAGCTTGTGCAGTGGGTCCTTAGTAACCCTGACCACCTTTATGTGTAAAATCGGTTATTTTCAGAAGATTATATGTGGAATATAGCTCTGGAAGAAAGGTAGATCACTTGCCAAATTAGATGCAATATTCCTCTAACTTAAAGTAACTTGCAGATACTAATTTATTTCCTCCTTTTATCCTTCACACTTTGGATTAGGAGCACAAGCTCATCGTACTTGGTTTTATTGCACTCGCATTTTCTATTACTGAGGTAATGTTGTAGATATTTATTGAACACATGCTTGTATATTAATGCTTATTGTTAGAAAAGACAGTGTGTATATGCATAGATTCATGTGATGGAAAAGTTAGATTCCAGTAACTTGTCATATGTTCAGGGTTTGAGTGAAGATTTGTAGCTTGGGTGCTAGTCGTAGATGTTGGTGTGTTCGCCAAGCTGGGAGGTTTGATAGCAGACAACTCGTCCCCACACTAGGTGACATCTTCAGTGTTGTGGAGCCTCCTGTGAAGTCTTGTGCCTGTTCGAATTTATATGGTCTGGTTTTTGCTGCTTCCGGTAGACAGACAACTAGCAAACTGCTGGAAAAGCTCAGCAGGTCTGGCAGCATCTGTGAAGGGAAGAACAGAGGTAATGTTTTGGGTCCAGTGACCCTTCCTCAGAACTGATGGTGGCTGGGAAAACATCAGTTTATATGCAGAAAAAAGTGGGGAGGTGGATGGAGTAAGGAGTAAATGGAAGGGTAGAGTCGAAAGAGAGAAGACTGGTCGGACAGACAAAGAGTTGATAATGATCAGGCTGGCAGGGTGAATAGTTATTAATGGGGACTCTTAGTGACTAATAAGAGTGTGTAATGGTAACAGGGCTGAGTGTGTAATGGTAACAGGGCCTAGTGTGTGGGATAGGGGCCTGGGACATGGGAGAGTTTAGACCCTAAAATTATTGAACTCAATATTGAGACCGGAGGGCTGCAGGGTCCCCAAACGGAAAATGAGGTGTTCTTTCAGCTCGCGTTGAGCTTTGCTAGAACGCTGCAGCAAGCCAGAAACACATGTTGGTCAGGGAACAGGGTGGTGCATTAAAGTGGCAGGTAACGGATAGTTCAGAGTCTTTTATTTGCGAGCAGAACGTAGATGTTCTGCGAAGCAGTCACCTAGTCTGCGCTTGGTTTCCCCAGTGTAGAGGAGACCACACTGTGAGCAGTGAATGCAGTAGACTAGATTCTGGGAAGTGCAGGTGAAGTGTTGCTTCACCTGGAAGGTATGTTTGGGCCCTTGGATGCTGGGGAGGGAGGAGGTAAATGGGCAGGTGTTGCACCTTCGCCGGTTACAGGGGAAGGTGCTGTAGGGCTGCGTGGGGGAGGTGTTGGGGGTGAAGGAAGTGTTGACCAGGGTGTCCTAGAGGGAACGGTCCCTGTGGAAGGCAGACAAGGGAGGGAAGGGGAATATGTGTCTGTCGGTGGCATCTTGCTGGAGGTGGCAGAAATGGCGCCTGATGATTTTCTGGAAGTGGATGCTGGTGGGATGATAGGTGAGGACAAGGGGAACCCTATCGCTGTTGCGGGAGGGGAGAGAAGGGGTAAGGGCGGATGTGCGGGAGATGGGTTGGACCCGGTTGAGGGCCCTATTGACCACGGAACTGGGGAATCCTTGGTTGAGGAAGATGGTGGACATTGCAGATGCTCCCTTGTCGAAGTTGGCCTCATCGGAACATGTATGAAGGAGACGGAGGAACTGAGAGAATGGGTTGGAGTATTTACTGGAATTGGGGTGTGAGGATGTGTAGTCCAGGTATCTGGGATTCAGTGGGTTTGTAATGGAGTGTGTTTCCTGGTTTACAGCGTCCGCAGCTCTTTCATTTTTTAACTAGCAAACCGCATCCAGGAACACCAGCTAGCGACTAAACGACACGACCAGATGTCCTTGGTTTCAATACACACAGATGAGAAAAACCACAGTTTCAACTGGGACAACACTACTCCCATTGGACAAGTCAAACAGAGGACAGCCAGGGAATTCTTGGAGGCTTGGCATTCATCCACAGACTCCGTCAACAAACACGTTGAATTGGACCTGATATACTGACCATCACAGCCAGAACTGGCACCTACCGGAAGCAGCAAAAACCAGACCACACACGTTCGAACCGGCACAAGACAACAGCGCTTTACAGGAGGCTCCACAGCACTGAATTTGTCACCTAATAAGGGGTCTGCTATCAAATCTCCCAGCTCGACGAACACATCACCATCTACAACTTGTCATATGATCTCGTACAATAAAGTTTAGTTATTTGAAGAGATGGAGGAAATAATACTGCTGAACTAAAGTTCCTTATGAAGAGAGATATATCTTTTGTTTCTGCCAATTGATTTGTTATATGGAACGAATAAGATTGACACTTTGAAGTGTTCTGTTATTTAATAGTAATCTGTTGACAACATTTGTAGATAACAAATTAAGATTTTAAAAAGTTTCTCTGTCCCCTACGTTCAGGAAAATCTAAGTTAATGTAAAAATTGAATATCTGATACCAAGCTTTTAGCCAAAAGGGGTTGACTTGTATACAAATAAAATTTTCAAGGGGTTCAAACCTACGTTGCCCTCTTGTCTCACTACGGTGCAGTGGTATGTCAGCTAATTGCAGAGTTACCAGGTCAGAGACTTCTTCTGGTGCAAAAGGAGCCAAGCATTAATTTTACTATTTGACACAGATACAATAAATGCAGCTGCTTTTCAGTTAGTAGGTTTATGCCAGGATGAGTTTTACTTCAATGATGAGTAGTTGGAAAATAAGAATTTGAGTTGTTTGGCCAAAAACCAGGGTTAACTTAGACATGAGATACATGAATTACTTTTTTGCCCAAAAGTTGGGAGTCCACTTTTAAATGAGAGTGACCATTACCCCAGTATATACAATAGCAAATTATTTTGAGCTTAAGACTCAATTTTATGCATCATTATTTATAACCTAAGCTTTGCTTTTTAGTTTTTCAGATTCAGATGCAGCAATAATTTCTTTAATACTCTTAAATGTAGTTGTGTTCTTCATTATGTTCATATAAAAGTTTACTGTTGATTGTCTGACACCAGTCTCATTACTTTATTCCATGTATTTCTTGTTTTCTATTTGTGTTTAAAGGTAAATGCTTGCAAAGAGATGAACTTTGCCGAATTGGTTGGACTTTACTGGTGGCCAAGCTGGTGTCATTTGGGAGGAGGGAGTGAGAAAATGAGAATTTTGCCAAAAGTTAAAATTTTGTCTCTTGTCACCGTTACCCTAAAATTGCCTTTTTAATAGATAGATAGCAATTTTAAATTACTAAACATTTCTGACAGTTTTACACTATTATTTCAAAAATAATAGATATAAATATTTTAATCTTAATAAATTGCAATCAAATTTAAATTGTAATTATAGAATATACATTATGCAGTTAACAAATTTGTTTCTGACTATCTTTAGGAAAGGATATTAGTTTATTATAGGAAGTCAAAGCCTTTCCAAAACTGAAATTCTGTTTTGTAATTTTCTAAAATAGAAACGTCTTTCATTTTAATACTGTAAACTGCAATGTTTTCAGGGTAACAATATTTCCATGTGGTTATTGCTAGATATTATAGAAATTGATACCTTGACTTGTGTATTGTAATTTAGTAAGGCTGTATTAAACTATGTGTGTACCCTGCACTGTGTTTTCCCAAAACTGTGGAAGAAAAATGGGAGGCTGGAGGATGGAATACGTGTAAATAATGAACATTTTGCCTCTTCACTGTGATTCAGGAGATTGTTTATTAATATTTACATGTGGAAAATATATAATATGAAATGCAATAATATGTTGCTGATCCGGAATTTGCATCTGTATAGCAAGTGTTAAACATCGTTTCAGAATGTTGGAAGTGCTTTGCACTCGATGGATTACTTTTTTGAAGTGCTGTTAATGTTATGTAAGTAAAAATGGCAATCCATTGGTGCATATCAAGGCATCACAAACAGCAGTTGAGATTGAGTAGATATTCTGCTTTTGGTGAAGTTGGTTGTCATAGGAAAATCTCTTATTCCTTTTTAAGTAGTCTGGTGAAAGCCCTGAATTTTGCCAAAATTGAAATTTACTGCAAATGTATTGAAATTACTGAAAATTACCAAAAGTCGGAAAAGTGTCAATTTAGGAGAGTTTCATGGAGAGCTTCTGGTAGTGCACAATTCTGTGCTCACCTCAAAATGTATGTACCATGCCCTGTTGTGACAAGTGTGTGTTAACGTGTGCTCGCTAGTGGCACTGCTGGGACCTTTTGGGTATTGTGCTACAAGTGTCATATTTGTGTACCATGTCAGAAGTTGCCAACTAGGAATAACCTTCACAGTGGAAGGGAAATAAAAAAAAATCTTAGATAACAAGGTGTGGAGCTGGATGAACACAGCAGGCCAAGCAGCATCAGAGGAGCAGGAAAGCTGATGTTTCGGGCCTAGACCCTTCTTCCTACTATCTCTTTTTCAAAAAAAAAAAGAATCTTTTTGGGGGCATGTAGGTGGCACAGATGACACTCAATTTGAAATAGAATCTTACATTTCTAAACGCAATGCCTGTCTACATCACTTGACTGATCAACTGTCGTAATAGCTACAGCATAAGAATGAAGCTCTACAAGTTACCTGTCCTTAGTGCTGTACCATGTTAGAGTCCTGTCTGAAGGAATGCTGTACTTTCCTGAATGCCCAACATTGTGTAACACTTTGTCATAGCTCAGTGTGGGGGGGCATTATATGTTGGAAAGCCTTCAAATAATTGTTAATGCTAATTTTTATTGAAAAACAGAGCAAAGAAGCAACAAATGAGAAGTCTCCGTTTCCTTAAAATAAATGTGATGCTTGTTTTTCAATTAAGAACAAATTTACAGCCAATGAAAGATTACTTCACACGACTCTCATTCATTGGAAACCAGTATCAGTTTAGTTCTATCTGGCTTGTTGCACTCAGTACTCTTATGGTGAATGAAGAGGAGGAACATTCTATGTCCCAATCATCTGCCTTGAAAGATTGCTGCTGCTGCTGTATGAACTCTTCAGCATCCATCAAAATCCCTGTCTGCATGCTCTAGTTATGCACAGCATGCTAAGATTGCATGGCACATGCTGCCTCCCACAGACTGATCCAAGCATCAAAACCTCACTTTCAGGAGTCCCGTTGTCTGCTCCACGAGTAGCATGTTGGAAGAATGAGCTGCAGTGTATCAGGCAGGGTATTGTTTAACAGAGTCATCAACCATAGTTGCAGAGGTAGCCCTTATCTCCCAGATAGCAATCTTTGTAAGATATCTGGCCCTTGAAGCAGAAAGTTATCAAAGGTACGGACAGCTTCCAGAGTTCCTGAAGCAGACATCTAAGATGTGCCACTGATGATCACAAAGGATCCTGGAATCTTTTTATAAAGTCTGTCACATTAGATATGGTGCCCTCGACATGCGTGCTCTGAATGTAGTGCCCTATGCCTGGAGAAGTCAGCTATAACATAGGTAGTTGAATCCAGCTGCCTGACTTCAGCACTGACATTGTTATGGAGAAATGAGATGAAGTATGATATGGTACAAATTTTATTAATAATAGATGTCATACATTCATGCATTGAGAATTAAGAGATCCCACATAGGTCCCCCATAGATCCTTAGAAGACAGTTGCATAAAAATTTAGTGCAGCTGTCACCTGGATGGCCACCTTTTCCTTCTTAACTCCTACTCCAGGGCATGGTGCAATTCTGTGGTGGTGAGTAGGGGCATCCTCAGTCTGGAGCGGTAATGCACCTCACTTATCTGGAGGAAATGGCATTGAGGACCATGGATTCTGGGCCTCCTGTACCATCACCACACTCTGCAGCTAAAGTCCCTTCACCTCTTAATGTTGAGGCCATTCAGCAGTTGATTGAGGTGTCTGCTGGCCCTGGGATTGCTGAAGCATTTGTTCCTCCTCAGTTTCATTGTGCCTTTCTTGTACCTTGGCCACAATGATGATGAGCATTAAATATCAAATGCTACAAATAGAAAGCAAGAGGAAATCAGCTCTACACCCTTGTGCAGCCTTTGAAACTTTGGATTGTGTTTTTGTGAATTATGGCTGCCAAGTGATACTTTTAAGGTTGTCTGTGATTATTTCTACTTCACAGAGATCATTCTGTTCATTGGTCATTTGTATAGATCAGTGATGTGGTCAAGATTGCTTGTTGCCAGGATTTGAATTTGATATAGTTAGCCACTGCTGGCATTTCATGCAGAATTCTATGATTATAGATGTCTTAAAATTGCACAGTTTCGATGTCAGATTAATACAGTTGTCCCTTGAAGGGCTTCACATCACTCGCGAGTAGAGTCCACTTCTTCACTCTGGGTGCAGTAGCAGCCATTTTTCCGTTCCATTGTGAATTTCCAATTCAGACAATCAAAGGCAACACCGCATTTTGCAAAGAGAGTCGCAGGCTCTGTCTCTTGATCTAGATCAACCCTCCCAACCCAAAATGCTGCCAGTAATAGCCCTAATTGACTTCGCCAACCTGCCCACTGCAGCAGTGGCCCCTGTAAATCCCCTTGACTTTTAGTGAACAGACCTCCAGGACTGAACAAAACCCTTCCCCACCCCAACTAAATTGGGACCACAGTTTTGACTTAAGAGTGACCAGCCTTTTGATTTCTGAAACTTCATGACAGCTAATCCATAGACTGGTTTCACTGGATCTGCATGATGGATTGTGGCTCACTCCGTGAACTGTAGTAATGCAGACCCCCTGACTCTGAGTGCCCAAGCCCTTGAACTGAGATTAGATGATGTCCTTGACTGACAACTGTCCCACTTGACTTAATTGAGGAAAACTCCATTAGACTTTGAGATATGATGATTCGGTTGAGAGCACTGTGTGTTTGCTGCTGGCACATGTTGCAGTTGTGACACTGACATAGTACAGTGCTATATATCTACATGGCCACATCCTTAACTGATCACTGCTGGCAGCCATGACCAGCTGCCTGGCTTTATATCTGTGCTGCAGGGCAATGCAAGTTGGAGATGCTGTGAGCTTTCAGGTTGATGCAGTGTGAATAAACACTAAGAAATCAAGCCAAGTGCTCTGAGAAGCAGTTGTTTGATGCGTGAATGGGTCCTATCTCTGTATGCAAAGTGGTCTGGCAGCATCATTTAAATGAAAATTGGTGAGTTTCAAGGTGTGATATTGAAGTGATGACCTGTATTTTAAGTGAGTCAGGGATGTGCCATTGTGATGTGTGAGGCTGGTGCATGTCCAATACTGCCCTCTTTAAACAAAGAATGCTAGTAGCCACTACCCAAGGATCATTGTTTGAGGTGTTGGGAAATGCTGTCCAAGCCAGAAATCTGGAGGAGCAAGTTGTGAGCTGGAACCACCAGGTACCTGCTCACACTGTTAAGTTGGAAATTGATATCGTTTAGTTTCTCTCCACAGCCTGAGAAGAAAACAAGCTGCATATAAATGAAGTGAGATTGTTAATAATGAGAAGTTAATACATGCAATAGGCCCCTTGCTGCATACTAGCACTGTTAAAGCCTCCAGTGGAAAATTGGACCTTTTTTTCCCAACATTGGGGATCTTATTGTTCCGTTCTCACCATATCTTACCAATGACTCACCATTCCCCACAATGTTCAGGGGCTAGGAAGATTTCACCCTCTGTTTCTCTGTCTGTAGACCCTGCCAGACATGAATACATCCAACATTTGCTGCTTTTTTATTTAAGATTTCCAATATCTGTGGTTTGTATTGACCTAGGTAGTTCTTTGTTGCAAACCTGTGTCCAGTATGAACCAAGTCTAGATGGAATATAAGCCTGTTGTTATGTTATTCCTTAAAAGGTCTATAGAGGATTATTGGATCTGCACTTGCCTATTGGTCTGCTCATGTCTTCACCCAAGATATAACTGTCAATTATGAATCACTACCCTAGGTAGTAATCTACCCTGGAGGTTTAGAATCGAATGATATGGGCAGTTTCAGTACACTGCTCTGAAGAATTTGTACAATTGTCAGGCGAATCTAGCTCTCAGCAAAAGGGCTGGAATTGTGCCTGAGAGTAGGTACTGGAGTGCAGTCCTGGTGAAGACCTTGAATTATGCTAAAGCAGACTGTCATTGGGGTAGACTGTGATGAAGAGTGTCAAGATTAGATCTCTGGATGTGAGGACTTCTAATTCATCGTAAAGGAGAGAAGGTCTCAAAGAGTTTTGGTTGCCCATAGTGTCAGCCTTGTCAGGGTGAGTTGCTGAGAAATCAGTGGGATCTTTCTTGACCCTATCACTGTTCTTGTGTGCTGTGTGGGATGTTAAACCATGGTTTATCTGTTAGCCATATTGTCTCATACATTAATTCTGCATGTTAGTAGAATCAGTTGTATATGTGTGTATGTATAGATTAGATTGCTTTGCTAGTTGAGTTTGTACAGTAAAGATTTTATGAAAACAAATTAAATCTTTTGCTATTATTCTGTTGATAAGTACCTCGAATCTCAAACTTTTTCTACTTTTAAAGAAAAATGTTACTAGTCTCTAGTCAGACTGTAACATACATTTGGCAATATCATCAGGGATCACAACACTCTGGTTATTTCCAAAGAGTGGTGAAGACCAAACATCAGGTTGAGGTATTGCCAGGAGGGGAGGAATTATGTATGCACTGTGTTATCACATTTTCAGGATACCTTAAAGTTAGTCAGAACTCGTAAACATTTTCTTTTAAGAAAGACAGTCATCATTTTAAGAGAAGCAAGTGCAGCAGCCATAGTCCACAAAGCAGATTCATAAATTACCATATAATCTCTGCCTCGTGGTACTATTTCAGGTATGAATGTTGGCTGTGTCACCATCTGAGTTTACCTAGGTAAGCAGGAATTTAATATCTCATCCGGAAGATGGCAATGCAGCACTTCCCTAAACATGTTACTGAATTTCAAACCTAGAGCATTTGTTCATATTCATAACATGGTTGAATTCATTACTTTTTGACTTGGGCAAGATTTTTTGCCAACTGAACTAAGCTGGTACCTGTTTCCCTTTATTGCATTCCTTTAGATATGCGCCCTGAAAATTAAGTGTTTTGGTACATGCTTTAAACCTCCAGTAGGCAGTTGTTGCTTATTACATACCCTTTTCGGTTTCCTGCTGCTTCAAGCAATATACTTTGTTACAGAAAATTGCTCCATTCTAATCGTCCTGAATGTAAAGATATTTTATCCAAGGGTTATCTGTCAGATTGAATATGACTATTCAGCAGACTGATCAATTTATTTCGTGTAAATCTGGTGCTTCTAGGCATTGTATTTGATCTATAATCGGACGGCTTAAATGTTGCTGATGAGAAAGTCAGTATTTTTTCTCAACATTATAACTGTCAAGTTGTATTATGCCATTACATATTCACCAGAATTGATAAAGTCAGCAGGACATCTCATTCAAAAGCCTTTAATCGCTACCCCTTTTCAATTCAAATCCATTGTGGAGGTCGACCAGTGTTCACAAATCACTTTAAATGGGAAATGTTGTTCCTTGTGCAGGCCTGCTAAATGAGAAGTAGTATGTAGAGTTACTTAAAACAGTAATAAATGCCAAAAAGTTATTTTAATTGGATTGAAAAATAGGCACCAAATGCATTTTTCAGCAGAAATAGAAGTTTCTAAACCATTTAGTAACTATATAGCAGATGGGATGATGTGTTTTAAAGCCCCATGCTTTGCTCTGTGTGGCACAAATTGTTAACATTTCTCATTTTCAAAATGATGCTGAATTGCTTCTAATGCCTAATATAGAAGCTGTTATATAGATGTTGTATGGGAGCATTAGATGTGGGTAAGATTACACCGCATGTAGTTGCTGTCCCATCTCATTGGATATTCATTGACCTTTTGAAATTGACAAATAACCTATTTTTGTACCATTTTAAAATGTTGCAATCAATTTGAAGAGTTTAATGATCTTTTCCTTATCTATGGCAGCCCAAATGGAGGGGGGGGCAGCAATGGTTTAGCTTATAAAATGTCGATCCAACAGATATCAGTGAAAGATCTATAAGAAGGGCATTTTAGAATCTATGCTGATTTATAAAACACTGTGCAACAGATGAATAGAGCAGGATGTAATTTGTCCAGTGAACTGTTCTTGACAGTGACCTCTGCATCATCACTTAACGTCACCCCTCTCTGGCTAATTTGCTGACGTCGTGCTTTTGTTACTTCTAGACTTCACTGTCAGCTCTATCATGTTCAACTCTCTGTAAATTGGAAGCCAGCCGAAGTTCTGCTTGTGCCTCAACTTGTAGCAAATCCCATTTCTCTATAACACTAGTGTTTATGCTAAAGATGATAGATAAATATAAATTGTTAACAAACTTGCAATCCAGAGTTTGCTTAGTGTAAATAATGATTGAGACAGGTACTCTGAAGGGAATAAGTGTATAGCCTGGCTTGGACATACGTGCACAGTACATTTTTTTCCACAGTTTGATCAAACATGTTGTTGTGAGATGGTCACGTACATTGACTTTACAATCGTGGGTGTTTTTTTTTGTGAGATACATCTTCACGTACAAAAGGCCTAATTCAGATTACTTCCCTAATGACTGGTCACTAACTGTGTGAATGGGTTGCCTGGTAAAAAAAGGAATAAGAGTTTGTATTGTATATCAATTTTAACACAAAAATCAAAAAACTTCCATCTGTATAATGCCTTGTCATGTCCTCAGCTGTTCCAAAGCACTTCACAACCTTTCAGTTGCTGTAAGTGTAATCATTGTTACAGTGGCAAATGTGGCCATAACCTTCAACACACTATGCTGCTGCAAGCAAAAAATGAGAAGGATGATGAGATATAACTGTATTGGACATGATAATCGAGGAGGAGTGTTGGCCTGTTTCACTGAATATGGAATCTTTACATACATCTGAATGGGTGATGGAACACTGTTTGCCTACTCATTCAAAAGATACCTGGACTAATGCAGCATCTTTAAGTATTGCATTGATATAGTAGTCTAGATTATGTGACCAATTTCTGAGACAGGTCTAAATCAGTAATGTTCTGACTTGGAGACTTAAATAGTTTGAAGGAAAGTCATTCTTTTAGTCATTCTAACCCAGCATCAGAACTATCTTAATTCTGGCCTTGGCTTTCTTTCTTGAAATGTTCAGTTTGCTCCTGAATAATGTTATGGAATTGAGCCATTGATAATATATTCCTCTGTGTTGTTCTCAATACTCTTCTAAACACACACATTCTTCCAATACTGTACCTAGATTTTATGCCTGAAAGGGCTAGTTTGTTATCAGAGAGGTGCATTCCCACCAGCCTTCAGAATGATTTTATTTTCAAGGCAATGTATGGTAACCAACACAACAGACTTGCTTCTCCAACTGACTGGACAGTAATTAGAAGAACTGGAATTAATTTGATTTGAAAGCCAATTTCCGAAACAATTTGGAAAAATATAGAAAAATTTGAGATTGCATTATTATTTGCTCTGCCGGGAACCGAGGGAGGGAAGACAAGTTGTGTTCATCTGTCTTCAATCCATCCAACCTGTGTACCAATGATCTTTAACAATGCAATATTAACTACAGTACTTGCATATATAACTAATAGTGTGTTCTGTGTTAAGCTTTACAAACATTTGATTTTTAATCCTTAAACAGGTTCTGGATCTTTGGCTGCAATGGCAGTATTTGAAGATCGCTACAAGCAAGATATGGAGGTGAGAATGTGATCAGTGTAAATAATAACTGACGTGCAGGTAATCCTGTTTTCTCATTTATAATATGAAAAGAAAGAAGAATCCAAATCATAATTTTCATACTTCAAATTTTGTTTCCCAAAAGAGTGAATGTATATATGGGTTAGAAAACCAGACTTTAAATGCAACTGAAGAAGGAGACCACTTGAATAAAGGCAAAAATGTTGCAGATGTTAGAAATCTAAAACAACCAGAGAGAATGCTGGAGAAACTCAGTAGATCTGGTAGCATCTGTGGAGAGAAAATTGGAGTAAATATTTTGAGATTGGTATGACCCTTCTTTAGAACTGAAACATCAACTCTGTTTCTCTCATTCAGATACTGCAAGACCTGCTGAGTTGCTCTGTAGTTTCTATGTTTATTTCTGAAAGAGGCCAATTAGTTTGGCTTTAATGCCATTAAATATGAGCGTCGATACCATACTAGATTTACTATTTACTTTCTTATCCCTACCCCTAGCTGAAGAAATGATTAAAAAAAAATTGTTTCAAGTCTAATGTGCATTGTAATTATTTTAGGTTTGATGCTGGTAAAACCAAAAAGTGCATTTTGAAAGTTAGACTCGCAAGAGTAAAGTTTATGTAATGGAGAAATTCTGGATTTTAATAAAAGTATGAAACTTTAAAAATATAAATTTTGATAAATGTTAAATTTATTGAAAAGTTTAGCAAGGAATAGTCAAATTAGAATACTTCAAGGAATGATACAAAGTAATAAGTAATGATAAGAATGATAAGTAATAAAGTTCTGAAAGTAACAGGATTTTTTTCTAGTTCTTAACAATATATATTAGATTATGGAAGAATTATATTTATTCAAGAAAGTAAGATAGAGATGGAATATGTCTTCAAGACATTGACAAACATGGTCCATATCAGGAAAAAACTATTTAAGTTGGATTTCAAATCAGAGTTATAGTTATAAAATTGGCACACCTCATTTGAGAATGGAGAAAATGTTTTTTTCACCTACAAAGGAGTAAACTTATAAAATAGTTGCACAAATGGTCTACTCCTGTGTTGATCCCTAATAGAGTTTGATGAAAGAATTTTGTCCTCCTTTTCTTTAAATTGAGCAGAAGAAAGAAAGGAGAAACAATAGATAGCCCCTAAAGCTTGTGTCAACACACAGATAAGGCCTGAAAGTGATGAAAGTGGATTGCACTCTTTTGAAGAACCTAAATGGGTAACTATGATTGAGGAAGTGAGTCCGGCTGGAAGACAGCCAAGTTCACTGAACTTTCATACCAAAGGAAAGAAGGAATCATGGAAAAGGACAGTAAGATGCATAATATTAATGAGGATTAATCAAATTTGAAAATTAGTTGTTGATTCATTGCTGAACATGAATGTCAGAAAGAACATGAATATTTTCATTAACCAAGGTAATTGTAGGCACACTTACTAGGGAGGAGGATGTGTAGATTGATCTTGCATAAACTCTTGATAAAAATGGTCTACATTTTCTGACCTGATCTCAGCACATGTACCTTTAAGTTTGTTTTTAAAAAATTCTTTACATCTTCTACTTACCCAAATAATAGCAATTTTGTAGATCCGAGTTGAGGAAAATAATCCTCCAAATCCTGCTATCTCAGCAAAAATTCTTCAGCATTTCCATCTGTTAACACGCCGGGTTACCAAACTAGATCACATCCTGAAGTGATGGATATTTCTAGCGTGGAAAAAAAATAGTCGCATTAAAAGTCTTTGAAAGTTTCTGGCAGCATGACTGTGACTGTTGACCCAAGTGTCAGTGTTTAAAGACATTAATTTCCAAGGTGCATTTTCATTTTTGAACAGTGGACTAGTGTGCAAGTCGAATGAGAGACAACTACTATAATAAAACTATGCTAGCATTCCTGAAAACAGAAGAAAGCAGTTGACAAGTTTGAGTCAGCACATTTCATTTCGCATGCAGAATCATCCGCTGCATCTCTACAAAAGCAGAAAATTTTAGAGTGCAAAATTCATAATGTTGTACCAGCTTCGCATTCATTAGAGCAGCTTTTCTCTTTACCCAGTGATTTGGAGACATTTTTAAAATTAAAGAAAATTAAATATTCCACATCGTACTACAGTACAGCAAAGAAGGAGCCATTGTGGGGGAGTTTTAGCACGAAATATGTGTCAGTTTAGGTTGGATGGGAGGTTCTTATTAAAAAGAATACCGACCCCCACCCCCTCCAAACCTGTCCCTTCAAGTTTTAAGAGATAGTGATGATTGGATAGGTTGGGACAGGGTGAGGTATTGCAACCAATCCACACTCAGAAGGAAGGGTGTGTCATCCATTTTTCTATAATTTCAAATTTAACCCCACTCAGCCAGTTTCCAGAAGCTCTGGAAATTCAACAATTAAAGGAAAGTTGATGCTGGATCCAAGAGCAAATTGTCTTTTCATTTATTCATGGTGTCCAACATACCTGATCCCTCAGATATTCCTGAGCTCTACTAAGCCTCCAGGCTGTTGGTCTGGGCCCCTCTATCCCCCATGTGCAGACATACTGGAAGGAACGTGTTAAATGCCTTTTGTTTGTACTTTTACTGCAAAGACGAGGAGGTGGATAGAGAGGTGAATCTCTCGCTAAAATTTTGTCAGCAGTGTGTTGTTCCCAATATCAATACCAGAACTGCACCACTTCTGCAATCTCCCTCTGCCTTTTTCCAAGTGAATGTAATTGGAATCCTGTGTGCCAGTGGCATGTAAGAAAATCACATTTGATTTCATGGTTGGTGAATCATTTCATTAATGGAACCCAATGTCAGCTGATAATGCTGGATCTGGGAATGGCCTATAAAGAGCCACCTGGTCAAACAGCATCACAGTCAACAACCATATCACTAACGTAAGAATTAAGAATGCAAATATGGCATGTCGTTTTTATTTTCAAAATTAAACATCATTCATAAATATTTAACTTTATTCACATGTGCATCATTATTATCTGGGATAGGTGGTGGGGGGTTTATGACATTCCTGATTTCCACAACGTTTTGAATGAGGAAGTTCTTTGTGATATTACTTCTGAACTATCTAGCCTCAATTCTCTTTCTGTGTACATCCCACTAAAGGAAATAGGATTTCAACTTATTTCTTTAGCAATATGGAGAGGGACAGCGAGAATGGAAGCCACAGATTGGAACCACAGGTCAGGGGAAGATGGGGATATAAAGCAGAGAGAACATCAGGTTTACCAAGGGTGTAGAGT
>NC_063359.1:22852907-22865624 GCF_021869965.1 Rhincodon typus | reverse complement strand
GTTTCTGAGGAAGGGTCTAGGCCCGAAACGTCAGCCTTCCTGCTCCTCTGATGCTGCTTGGCCTGCTGTGTTCATCCAGCTGTACACCTTGGTATCTCAGATTCTCCAGCATCTGCAGTTCCTACTATCTCCAGAACATCAGGTTTGGTGGGACAGAGGGGCAAGTTGGAGTGGTGGATTTTTTTAGCTGACAGGAAGTTGGACATGTTGAAGAGGGATGATGGGGAGATAAAAGGATTGGAGTTGTCAGATTACTGGGGGTAAAAGATGCTGGTTAACTCAATTCTGCAGATAGGTAGAAAGATATTTCCCTTCTGGTGTATTCACCACCACCTAGCATCTGGTTTTGTGAGGCTTGAGAAATGTGGTTCACCAAGCTTAAGGAGATAACAAAGTGTGGAGCTGGATGAACACAGCAGGCCAAGCAGCATCAGAGGAACAGGAAGGCTGACGTTTCGGGCCCAGACCCTTCTTCAGAAAAGCTTAAAACTGTTTCTAAAGCTGCAGCCTCATTGTAATGTTCAAATGATCAACTTACCTCCTGCAAGTGGGCTGATTGTTTGACCCTACCCTTGCTATGTTATTGTGTGGGTCGGATTTTTATCACTTAATATCCTATCTCTTTTCTTTTTTGAGAGTTGAAATTCACCCATAGTTTCAGTCCATCTTATCAAGTCCTTCAATAGCATTTACGACTTGTTTTAAATGGGATGTACTCAAATTGGCACTGACCTATTCCATGTCTTAATCCAAAACAGTTCCCTATCCAAAGCAATGGATTGCTTCCAATTTCATTCATACTTATTTTTCCTAACAGTTTCATAGGAGCAGTCTTATCAAATGGAAAGTCTTGTGGAAGTAGAGTTTGAAAGCAATGTAGCTGAGAGAAAGGATGCAACCAAAACTGACTTGGGAGAGGTGGCGACATATTGCAGGGTGTAGAGTTGGTGCTTAATTAAATATATTGAGATTGAAGAATATGTATGTTGTCTTTTGAGGAGAGTAAGCATCCATAAAGATACCTTTTGTGAAAATGTGGTTTGTTAGAAGGAGTGGGCTAAATGGACTTTTCTAGATGGCTGTCCTCTTGGTTTATTAATCTTAACCTTTAAGTTATTAATACTTTCCACTTTATGCCTCTCCCTGTTGAACAATTTTAATAAAGACCATAAGATTGGTAAATCATACATAATTTAATATGTTACATTGTAATGAGACATCAAAATGAGGGTCTTGAACTGAATTTTCTGTATAATGTATGTTATTGTCGAGTGTCAGAAGAACACATCTGGTTCACTAATGTCCTTTAGGAAACAAAACTGCCATCCTTATCTGACTCCAAACCCCAACAATGTGGTTGACTCTTAACTACCGTCTGGGCAATTAGGGATGGAAAATAAATGCTGGCCTAGCCAGCGCCAACCTCCTCCCATGAATGATCTTTTAAAAAAAATGATGGATGGCATGGATTGCAGTGGTTCAAGAAGGCAGCTCACCAGCACTTTCTCGAGGGCAACTGAGGATGGGCAATAGCTGCTGGCCCAGCTAGCGACACCCAATGAGTGAATAAAAAAATTAGCCAGTTTTTTTCAAGCAGTGGTCACAGTTTGGACATTTTGTAACAGCTACATATTTTCACTTGAAGTGCTAGTGCAGCTGTTTTGACTACCGTTCGTAACTTGGGAAGGATACTTCTTTAAATGTTTTTCTAGCAGATATTCCTAATAAATGGTCACCACAAAAGAAAACATCTTTTAACATATCTTTGTTCTTGAGGTGTACATGGTGCTAGCAAGACCAAGTTCTATTGCCTGTTCCTAATTGCATAAGAAGGTGATGGTGAGCAACTTTCCTGAACTGCTATGGTCCATTTGACTTTAATGTAGGGCTCCAATGCAACAGAGTGGCATGCTAGACTGGCAGTTGAGAATCAACTACATCACTAAGGGTATGAAATCATGTGTAAGCCAGAACAGGTGAGGGCTTCACATTTTTTCCCCTGAAGAACATTAGTGTACAAGCGTTGCAAATACAGCACCACATAGTGGGCGGTTAAAGGTTGGAGACTGAACCCTACTGGGTTTGTGTTTATTGTTGTGCAGTGCGGACTGATAGCAAGCTGAGGCTAGGCATTTCCTCCGTAATTGAGGAATATTGCACCAAGCCAGACCAGGTAAGGATGGCTGATTTCCTTCTTTAAAGAACAACACTAGGGATTCTACGATTGGTGACCCAGACTAGTTTTTAACAACAATCGATGATAGTTTTCAGAATAATTGAGGCTACCTTTATGCTTCATATTTATTATTAACCGAATTTAAATTCCACTAGTGCTCTGTTGGGATTTGAACCCATGTCCCCAGAGCATTAGCCCAGCTGTCATGATTACTAATCAATGACATACTATTACAGTATCATCTCCCAGCTGTTTAACTAGTCCCTGACTAGGAAGTTTTATTAATAAATAGTCTTAAAAAATACTGCCCATTTATTTGTTTTAAGTACTACCTATCTGTATAATAAAAGTAATCAAGGAACTGAGTGCAAAATTTCTGTACATACATAGTTATTGGCTGGGTAAATAAGTGAAAGGACTGTTTCCCCATTCTTACCAAAGCCAAAATTTCATGATTTTTATGCACTCTCGTACTGTCTTGTTCTCTCTGTCTCTCTCCTATATCCCCTGCCTTAATCCCTTTTGGACAGAGCATTGTGCAAAGGCTTTTGCATTTCAATCTTATGATTTTAATGTTACTTTGTCAATTAAGTAACCTGTTCCTTTCAACAGTAAGTGCTTTTTAGTGTGAACTGCAATGTTGACCTCTAGTGACACAAAAGGATTTGAGCATTTCTCAAAGGTGAAATGACTGTTCTTCCAAGTCCTATTTTCTGCTTTCTAATATGAATCAATTTGTGTCAACTCTTGGTACCTATCTATGAAGCAATAAAATTAAGTTTTTGTATCCATCTATTTTCTGTAACTTGTCCTTTTTCCTTTCAGTTCTTTTCCCCTTAATGCGAACACTCAGTGAAAGCTAGCTTGCAATTCAAACTTTAGGATATAGCTCAACTACATATCTGAATACACCTCTTCGTTTGAAATGTTGGACTGATTTTCCTTCCCTTTTCTTATGCTTCTGTTTGGAACATTGTGGTCAGTTGTGTTCCTATCAGAACAGAGTGGTGACCTTTCTGATTGCTATGTTCTGATCTCAGGTCTACTTGGGCAGTGCACAAATACTCTGAGCCACTGGGGGAGTCTTTAATTTGTTTCTCAAGTTATTTGTGGCTGGTTAAGTTATTATAATTTCTCTTTTGTTCTGTTGAACAGAGAGAAACCTGCTCAATGAGCAACGAGCCATGGGGTAGGAATTGATAAAATTGATTACTTTACATGCTGTATTTGAGAGGTCAGCATTCTTAAATGAAAAAAAAGAGGCAACTTGAAAAACGACATATTTGAGGTTTAAGTGGAGTATTTTTATTTCTTATGGTTGTGGATGTGTAAAGGGGAGGAGAACAAAAAAAAAAGTATTGCCCTTTTCAGTATTTTCTCTTAGTTGTAAATGTGCCATATGCAAATTGTCCTTCGTTCAAACTGTCAAGTGCCTTTTGCAGGACCAGTGTAGCTAAAGGGTTTGTATATAACAACATTTCCCAGGACTACAATGCAAAAGCAAATGTCCTGAAACCCTTGATTTGGATTTGTAAAAGAGCAGTTGGAAAGCAATGAAATCAGTTTAATTGTTTCAACAATTGAAATCCATTGGAAATAAAAACAAACCTGAGCATTAAATATAATTCTTTGTTAAATGTAATCAGTGAATGAATAAAATGTAGGCAAAATTAAAGTGAGACTTTTTTGAAATGAGCAAATAGGCTAGTTCTTCTCTTATGTTGTCATGTAGTAAAGTCCCATGAGAAGCTCACCATGGCAGACGCTGAGCAATATTTATAAATCTATGACAGGCAATAATGGCATCTTGAAATATTCTTTTGCATGAAACTTGAGCAGTACTCAAAACTGAAGCCATATCAGATTTGTGATGGCAGCTGTTGAGCCCTACAGTCATATTTCTGTGCTTTGAAGATACTCCAGCGTGAAGAATACAAGCTGAAGGCTTACTCCGTTTGTGTGAATTGCTTGCACATGGGCTCACTGCCTTTTGAAGATGTGCCACTGCCAGTTCTGCCAGTGCCCGAGGCAAGATCATACCAGAAGGAGGTGTTTTCTTCGCAGGCTCTGCATTGTAGTCTTCAGATGTAAGCAGCAAATGCTTTGTCAATGCCAGTAACTTGATTGTCTGGTCCCTTGTTGCAATGCTGAGAGATAAGCTCTACCCAAGACCCTTCAGAGATGAGTGGTGAGATGGATGGTGATGTGCACAAGTGCCACTTCTGCGGCCTGATTTATGGTATCATATTTTCTACTGATGCAAGTACTCGCCTCTAGAGGGACACTTATGGATTGCTGAAGATCTGAGCAGTTTGAGCCCTGATGGGCCCGTAGGCTTCAGAACCGTGATGCCAAGCACCAAACAACTACTATAGAACGATATTAATTTGTCATTTGGGCAGGTATGGATCTAGCTTAAACAACTAAAGCAGTTCAACTCACACAGAACTTATAATACAGTACTTTAATGAACTAAAATGTGCACATTTCTGTTGTATTTGGATGGAATTACAGTATTTTCTGCTGTAGTAGTAAAATTAATTGAATATGAGAACACACAAATGGGGTAGGAATGAATGTTTACTTTATTATCCTCCATCAAACTGACCCATGCCTCCGTTTCTTACCTTTTGTTTTTACTGTGCCTACAACAGTGCATAATGAAGAAAGAAAACAAAACATATATTTCTCCACTTCATTTTAGATTTTCAGTTCTGTACACCAAGATAATATATATTTTTAAATTAACTTCTTCATAGTTTCTGACTTCTTTGAAATCCTTTCTCTTATTTCATTTAATGTTCTCACTTTGACAGCTGTTGCTGTGAAATGGAATAACATCAGCATTCTTGTCTGTCACCTTCTGTACTTCTCAGATTCCTGCCCTTACAGTAAATGCTGAGCCATCTCCGTTTATAATTCTTCGAAATCAGAGAGTTCTAACTTTGAGTGGCTGGGATGATCGAATATCTCATGAATTGACCAGGAGTGATTAAAACAGAGGCAGCTATCTCTCAAAAAAAAAAAACATTTTTCCTATGAATCCAGTTACAATCAAGTTTGAGAGCTCTGAATCTGATCCGTGTAAATGGCTCCTTAATTTATGTTTTAAAAGGCTGTGTTTGCCACCACAGCTGGAGGTGTCTGACTGACTACCACACTGTCGCAGTGCCTGGAACATTTCTGCCAGGATTTGTGTGATGGCTTGCACAACCTAATTTTCCAATGCTTGTACCAGTAAGTTTTAGCATTTAGATGCAAGAGACTGTCATACATAAGCGATTTCATGTTACAAGGAGTTAATACTTAATTTTATATAGTGTGGTAGCCTAGTGCCTCTGACACTGATTGCGAAACCATTGACTCGGAGGAGTTTTCATTAACAGCCTTCCCTGAGAAAAGCAGCGAGTAGGGCTGTGAGTAAAGTAGAAAACAGAGTGGTGAGGGACAGTAGCGCCAATAGGTGCACAACAGTCATATTAAAGGCATCAAATTCCTGTTCCAGTCTGGTGCAGCTGCACAATAATGACATCAGTGGTGTGACTTCCTGCTTCAGTTGTTGGGGAGGAGATGCAGTGTTCTTAAAATCTTATTGTGGGGGTGAAAGAGAACAAAATGAAAGTCAGGCAGGCTTCCTGATGTGAACTGCATCTAGTGACCCGGCTAGAAGAGCACATTTGACTACGCAATGAGCCGGTTCAGTCTTGGATGAAAAGATTAAATAACTGACCACAGTTTAGTAACTATATATACTTCAGGTACAGCAATGCATGAATTTGTATGCTCGTGTTTACACAGCTCTGATCTTCTCAATCTACTGCATTTACCATTACGGTCTCAATGATAATATCAATAACTTAAAGATTTCTGGATGGTTTTACTGTTATGCGTTTGAACTTGCTGGAATATATTTGAAATTTCTCTTTGAATTTATCAAACTCTTGACAATCACTTGAATGGAACTGTAGTGCTGACTTCTGGTCTCAAAATCTAAATGCCTACAATGACTAAATACTTAGTTGTCAGTAATTGCATTGTGTTAATTTGTGCAATAGGAAACTAACCAGGTGCTGAAGTTTACTTAGTGCAAGACAGAACTCAAAGGGACCTTTTAAATGTCCCTTCGTGTTGATCAAACTCTTGAATTTAATCAATGGATTAATTCTAGGGTTAGATGTATAATTAAGAATAAAAAGTAGATCTGTTGCTGAGCTAGAAATTGAATTTACATAATGCTGGTGAAAATAGTCAACATCTTAAGAATTGACATGGTGCTCCCCCATCAGGATTGATCGTTAGAGTTTGTAGAAATAGTAATTCTTCATTATCTTGAACAGAAAATTTCAACTTAAAAGTTTTCTGATATCCAAAAGAAGTATCAAAGCATGGACAGAATCTACATTCAGTTATTGTATGGATGACAGTAAAAGGGACACTCATCTCCAAGGGAATATATGTTGTCATTTTTCTCAGAATTTCTACCATTTAATATTCTACAGGTAGGATGAGTATAAATTTATACACGTCATTCACAACGTGGTTTGCTAGTTGAATGTTGCAATTTTTGAACATAAATGTCAGGAGTGGAGGCAGTCCTAATACCTGTAGTTGAGCTATAAATGGCTTTCTTTAAAGATTGTATTTGTGTTTTTTTTTTACTGTAGCACTTTCCAGTAGTTATAACCACTAATTTACTTTATGCCCTAGAAATAACATTTTTGTTTTGGAAGACCATATGCTTGGCAGCACCAGAAATTCGTCAACACCACAGCAAAATAAAATGAGCACTGGCTGTCATGGGCCAATTATATTGAATTGTATTGCATTTGATACCTTATTTATAGTAGCAAATAGGATTTGGTTGAATACATCACATCATTCGGCTCCCATTTACCACAATAATAGCATGAATTTCAGAGCTCAGTGGCACCAGAGGTTGTTTCAATCTTTGCTATCCTATCACCAAACTGTGGCAGAAAATGCAACATTAGCAATAGTAATGATACATAGTCACCATGAGCAAAACTGCCCCAAGGCCGCATTTTCCCCTTTTTATTAACCGTTATGATCGCGCAGTGGAAAGTTGGCTGAAGTGGCCTTTGTACATATTTTTTCAAATTCTTGAGGGAAAGCATACAAAAAGCAATTTTGCTGTTAGCATGGTAGAAATTAACTCTGCAAACTTTTCTTTTATCCTCTGAATTACATACTTTAATCAATCTCGTTTAGATCACATCTGTCAGATGGAAAGTAGGAGCGTAATGACAGGCTGCATATGAATTCAGTGTTTGTTACTGACAGTGATCCAAACAGCCTGTGTGTGCCTGCCACAGGGCTCAGGTGTGGAAGTCCGCAGGCTACTACCACCAGCTGACATTTTGAGTTTTAATGACTCCATAGGAAGGTGACCGCTTGCTGTGAGGTTTGCTTACCAGATCAAGACAGCAGGCAATGGAGATAAAGCAAGACTATTAGTGTCGTGGTGAATACTCTGACAAAGCAGTTTTTTTTTTAAAAAAAGTCTTGAAGCTCTTGGACTGTCGTGTCATTATTTCAGTAGCTTTAGTCTCCGTCTTGACTGTTCGGACAATTACTCTGTATAACCTGGAGGAAATAAAATTGCCGTTTTATAAAAAGACTTATTAATATATTAATTATCTTTTCCCATGGGGGTACTTTTTAATAAAAAAAATCTGTATTGAATTATGCAACATGGAACGGGCTTACAGAATGCATTATATATGTTTATTTTAGTTTATTTTCAATAGCTTTATACAAGTATGTTTTGTGCGTAAAGAATTTGCAATGTCTAGACATTGACACATCATATTTTTAGTATTTGGCATAAGTTAACTGCATTATTTCTATTTGAATTAGATGTTAATCGTGACATTGTGAATTAATCTATTAAATTGTTATTGGCAATGGTTGTAAAAAATCAGTGCTTTTTAAAGATATTCTGTTAATGAATTAATTTAAACTTGACTTACTAATCAAACCTATCTTGAAAGCAGCCAAAGGCTCTAGGGGCAGCAGATGTTAAATTTGCATTAAAAGTAACCATTGTTAATATAGAACAATTAGATAGTGAAAAAAAGGCATTTTAAATTCATAATCATATTTATTAGACAATTATTTTCATTGTTAATTTTAGCGTTTGACTTTTTTCTTAAAATTTTCAGCTAAAGTTTTATTGATTTTGCTTTTTGACAAGATATTCTGGTAAACTAAATGTCATTTTGAAAAAATTGCAAAAATCAATCATCCCAAATTCTGTGACAGATGTGACAGAATATTCATATTTTACTACAAAACAATTTCAAAATAAGTATTAGGAACTGCTTGAACAGTTTACATTGCATATAAATATTAGAATTAAGTTTCGCAATCAACAAAAATTCAACGTACTTAGTCAAAAATAAAATTTGTTGAGGGATTGCTGATCATCAAGCATAACAATGAGCACAGCTTTTTTGCATCGCTTTTCAATAAACACAGTAGCAGTGTACTACATTATCAAAGCTTAGCAGGAAAACTATATTTTATAGTGTTTTGGATCACTTGAAATGTGTGTATTTACCTACTTTTTAATTTGCATAAAAATATAAATTGTCACGGTATTGTGAAAGTATAACGTCATTAAATAGTTTATATAAGCAATTAAGAATAGTCTGCTTTTAACCCAATGGTTTAAACTATTTGAAATCAATACTACTTCTGCAGATGTGGGAAACATTCAGCAAGTTGCGCAGTGTTAGTAAAGAAAAGAAATAATGAAATTTTAGGCAATTCTTCAGTAATGAGCTCTGATGCAGTATGGAACTGTCAGAAACTAATTTGTATAATCTCAGGTTGTGTGACCAGTAACTAAGCAACAAAGTAACGAAGTTCAGTACTCCAGCAAATATAAATCACTCTCTTAAAATGACAATGCTTAGAGTGCCTCTTTGTATTAAATGCAGCAGATTGGTAATGTTATAAATATTTTATCAAACACAGTTGTTGATTAGCAGTACATGCTGAGATTTTTATTTATTTCATGCCATGTTAATTCCTCTGGTACCTTCTGAAAGTGGCCATTAGTGGTCAATTTAATGACTTTTGGTGTTGTTTAAGCTTGCTGTGGATTGTGATACAGCTGAGGTGACCGTTACATGTCTGGCGTAGACCTTTTCACACTTTCTGCAAGTGCTGCTCATTTGTCATCTGGCAGTAAATTGAGCTGCACATAAGAGCCCAGGGACACATTCTGTGATGGTCTGATGGAGGTGAACAGATAGTGCTGTAAAGGCAGCTTGTCACAGATGACTTGTGTTGTAGAGCATCACTCTGTGCAGGCTCCTTTAAGGTAAACACTTAAGCTCCAGAGGCTGGAATG
This sequence comes from Rhincodon typus, assembly GCF_021869965.1. Classification (NCBI taxonomy): domain Eukaryota; kingdom Metazoa; phylum Chordata; class Chondrichthyes; order Orectolobiformes; family Rhincodontidae; genus Rhincodon; species Rhincodon typus. Next base: position 22,856,070 of record NC_063359.1, on the reverse strand, counting down.
CCTAGAGTAAGTTATTGTAAACAAGTTGTATGTTTTCACTCTGTATTAAGTTAGTGATTTTAATAATCTTTTGGAAGAACTCAAATATTTCCCAGAATTTACAGTTGATCTTGTAAATTGTTCATGTATTCCTGATCCCAGTTCTGAAAGCTGAATAAGTTTGTTATCTTTTGTCTTGAAAATAACATTCACAGGCATTTTGGAAAGAATCTTAAGACATTGCAACTAAATATTCCCATTTAGATCCAATAAACTGAATGTTCAGCCTGAACTACAGTGATGAGAATTTTTTTTCACAAATGATTTAAATTAGGAAAGCAAATGACCATCTAAAATAGTTTATGCGCTTGGATCATGGCTGCCCTTGCAAAATTTATGCCATTATTTATTTCTCACTGACCATCTTCAAAGACATGTCTGTCTCTATATAAAAATCCTGCTTCTGTGCACCTTTTGAAATATTAAATGCTTTTAGTAAGCCTGTAACATTGCCAATTGGTCCAACTAAACCCCATCAAGATTGCGGTAAAAAATACTCTTTCAGCTGCGGTGATATTATCTCTCACCTCCCTGTTACAATGTGCATTTCTTAAGTTAATAAATGAAAGTTTTTTTTTAAATGTGATCATTCTGAGGAGAAATTGTCTTCAAAGATCCTACCTTGGACTTCAGATGGTGAGTAGCAACAGTAGTTAATGAAGAGACCAGTTAGAAAAAATGAATACAATCACAAACTCATCCAGGAAGCTGGAAAGTTTTAATTTGACCAAGTATGAGATGAACATACAATCCATATTTCTGGTAAAATCTCCTTGATTCTCAAAAATTTGTTTTGAGAAGTTACATCGTGCATTACAAGCAGCACCAACAGATCCAGCCTCAGCCTTCCAACTCTAAGGCCCACAATCTTGTTGCGTTTTGTTGCCCTGATGGATAAATGAAGCCCTTGAGAGATAGTTGTGAGACAATGAGAAACAAACTGGTGACATCAGCTGTATATAAGCAATCATTATGGAATAACATCCTTCAAGTCTCCAAGTACCCATAGCAATGTCATAGGACATCTACTTTATATTTCATTGCTTCGCTGGTAATGAAGCCCTGGAATTTGCAAGAATTTTAAAATGCTTATTGAATCAGATTTTTGTATTTTCCAACCCCAACCCCTTCCCAAGCTTCCATGTTTATTCGAATAAAATTGTTGCATCAAAATCCGTGTGTGTGTATATAGAAAATAAACAGTTACTTAGTTTAAAATAGTGCACAACCATTATGTATTTTGCAGGCTGAAAAAAACACTTAATAAAAATGTACATTGCACAACCTTTAGTGTTGTAAACTTGAATTGTTCGTATTTATTCCTGGACTGAGTATGAAATAGATGCTTAATTGCAAATGCTATGTTGACACAACTGTCATGTAGGAGCGTGAAAACTAATCTAATGTGAAGCAGTTGAGAGATGAACATATGCAGTAGGCTAAAATTGCAAGACCAGAGTAGGCTGGCTGAAAGGGATGTTAAGTGAAGGTTTGGACTTGAGTGAAATGAAACCATGGAGAGATTTGAAGATGACTGTTTTGAACTCAGTTCGTCAGGTTAGCATCCTATATCAAACCATCTTAAACCATTTCATCAATTGCCTGTCTTCCAAAGTGAGAACAGAAGTGGGATGCTTGCTAATAATTACGGAGTGCGGTACCGTTTGTATATCCTCAAACTATTTGTACCACTGTTCAAAAAGACCTGGCAACATTTAGGTTTGGGCTGATAAATAGTAAGTAGTATTTATACCAAGCAAATTCCAGTGATCATCTCCAACAGGAGAGAATTTAACAACTTGTTTTGACATTCAGTGACATTCCTATCCCTGAAAGCTCTACCATCAATATCTGGGAGGTTACCAGAATTTTAACTGAATCAACATATTGCCAACACTGAAGCTACAAGAGCTGGTCAGAGGCTGGGAATTCTGAGGTATGACTCACCTGACACTGTGCAGCCTGCCTACACAAACCACACAAGCAATTTCAACAAAACTCAAGAAGCCCAACACCATTCAATTCAAGACAAAGCAAACTATTTGTTTGGCTCCCCAACCAATACCTCCAGCATTCATTCCCTTCACTACTAGTGCATAGTTGTAACAATGTGAATCATTCACAAGATGCATTGCAATAATTTATCAAGGCTGCTTTGCTAGCATCATCTGAAGAGCAATCTGTTCTTGAAGCTCCTTTCCTGTTAGCACAGTAGGTGTGATCCACCACATGGAGTTCAGCAAGTCAAGGTGATGGCAGGCCACTACCTTCTCAAGACCATTTAGTTTTAGGCAATGGTGGTCATGTCCCATTTTAAAAATAAAGGTTGTAAAGTTCTACATGTGAAATGGAACTAGAAGACTGGTAAGGGGAATGTTGAAAGAATTAAACTTTGCAATGTTAAAGCCATGGTGAGAATTTCAGTAGAGTTAGTGATGTAAGCTACTGTTGATTTGGAGTTGAAAGTAAGTGGCCTTTAATTTTGATCTGATGTGGTTTAATATTGAACTGAGGAATAAATTCCCTTTTCTGCTTTTATTTCCTAATTTTAGTTTAATCAATTTCCTCATTGGCATCGTGAAATCAAGTCCTTCTGGAGAAGGCAATCTAAAATTCTATAACCTGTTAGTACAGTTTGGGTTCATGAATGCCTTACATCATTTTGATTTCTTCTGTACATTCCCTGCTAAATGCTGGTTTTTAGAATATTCTAACTTTCCACCATATTCTTCGATCCCTTTAGCCCCAAGTGTTGTATCGACCACCTCCTTGAAATTATACAATGCTCTGGCTTTGACGACTTTGTGGTAACAAATTCTACAGGTTTGCCACTTGAAGAAATATTTCTTCATTTCAGTCCTAAACGATTTACCCCGTATCCTTAGACTGTGACCCCAATTCTGGACTCCCCTGTCATTGGGAACATCCTTACTGCATCTACCGTGTCAGAACTTCATAGATTTCTACATGATTCCCTCCTCATTGTTCTGAATTCCAGCGAATATATTCCTAACTGATACAACCTCTTCGTAGAATCATAGAATAGAATCCCTACAGTGTGGAAACAAGCCATTCAGCCCAACAAGTCCACACCGCGCCTCTGAAGAGCATTTTCCCCCCCCCC
>NC_063359.1:22850601-22852807 GCF_021869965.1 Rhincodon typus | reverse complement strand
CCACTGCATTTCCCTTGTCTAACCCCACTAACCTAAACATCCCTGGGCACTATGGGTAATTTAGCATGGCCAATCCACCTAACCTGCACATCTTTGGACTGTGGGAGGAAACCGGAGCACCTGGAGGAAACCCATGCAGACACGGAGAGAATGTGCAGACTCCACACAGACAGTCACCCGAGGCTAGAATCGAACCTAGGTCCCTGGCACTGTGAGGCAGCAGTGCTAATCACTGAGCCACTGTGCTGCCCTCTTGTTAGTCTTGCCATTCCTAGGAATCAGTCTGATGGATTTCTGCTGCACTCCCTCTATACAGCAAAAACATCCTTCCTCAGATAAGGAGATCAAAGCTACACACAATTCCAGGTATGGTCTCACCAAGCCGCTATATAATTGTAACAAGATCTCCCTGCTCCTGTACTTGAATCCTCTCACTCTGAAGGTCAACACACTATTTGCCTACTTTACCACCTGCGTGTGTGCAGTGACTGGTGTATGAGGGCACCTAAGTTTTGCTGAGCAATTCAGGTAATAGCCATTCTGATGATAATCTGCCTTTCTGTTTTTGTTCCCAAAGTGGATAACTTTTTATGTATCCACATGATACTATATCTGCCATGCATTTGTGTACTCACTCAACCTGTCCACATCACACCAAAACGTCTCTGCATCCTTCTCCGCTCCCTCTCCCACCCGGCTTTGTGTCACCTGCAAATTTGAAGATATTACTTTTGGTTCCTTCATCTAAATCAGTATATATTGTGAATAGCTGGAGTTCTAGCACTGATCCATGCAGTGCCTTGCTCGTCACTGCCCACGAATCAGAAAAAGACCTATTAATTCCTACTTTTTTTTGTCTGCTAACCAATTTTCTATCTATTACCTGCCAATTCCATGTACTTTAATTTTATGCACTAATGTGGGACTTTATTTGAAAACCTTCTGAAAGTCTAAATAAACCGTATCCAGTGGCTCCCCCTCATCAACTCTGAGGTACATCCTCAAAGAATTCCACAACATTTGTCAAACACGATTTGCCCTTTGTTAGTCTGTACTGACTGTTTGATTCTGCCACTGTTTTCCAAGTGCTCAGCTGTTAATGTTTTTCTCATGGCGTCTAGCATTTTCCTGGTTATTGTCATCGGGCCAAATGGTCAATAATTCCCTTATTTTCTCTCTGCCTTTGGATTGTCCTTCTCTGAGCTACAATATCTCCTAACTGACTCATTTAAAATGTACATATAATTCAATTTAAGATAAATTTATGTGCAAGTGGATTAGCTGGATACATTTTTATTTGGCTTGGAAAAGAGCTGATAAAAGGAAAAAGCAAACAAATTTGCAAAATCAGGAAGTTTAATAATTTACTGTATGTGCCCCTGAACAAATCTTCTCAAAGATAAAAGTATTAGAATATGAATGTTTTTAATAACTACCACTTGTACTGTGTGGGTCACGAGAATGCATGTTATGCATGGGGAAAAGGCATGGTTATTGTTGAGATACTTTAGGATTTTCTTCAGATTTACTCGTTGAGAGCACATTGCAGCTGGCATTACCTTTTAAGTGATCTTTCTGCACTTCACACTATTCATTCATGTGTGACATCTAGTTTTATTGATGATGTAACACTAGTAAAGTTAGTTTGTATGAAACGTTCTTCTAGATCATTGGCTAAAACCCATTAAGTATAACTTGTAACTGTTTTTATTCTTTAAGTTTTTGAAGGCAGGTGTAAGAGAAATGGCACTACAAACTATATTAAAAAGCATCATCTAGGAATTTGTGAGAACATGCAGATAATTAACCAAATTTCCATTTTTATACATTTTTTCTTAGCAGTTCCTCCTTTGACTTCCAGACATGCCATTTGCAGAACATTTAGCATGTCATTCAGGTGATAAAGTGTTAAATTTACAATTAGCGTATTCACTTCATATGCAACAAAGTTTTTTTTGACAATACACCTTCTTTAACACATGCACTCAGTCCTAGATATGGTACATTTGGTGAGAATTAATAGGCAAAATTTCTGAAGATAGCTTAAAATGCAAACAAAAACAGTTGCAATGAGAAGGGGTAGCAGGAACTGCAGATGCTGGAAAATCTGAGATAACAAGTTGCAGAGCTGGATGAATACAGCAGGCCAAGCAGCATCAGAGGAGCAGGAAGGCTGACGTTTCGGGCCTGGACCTTTCTTCAGAAA
>NC_063359.1:22821225-22850201 GCF_021869965.1 Rhincodon typus | reverse complement strand
GGTCCAGGCCCGAAACGTCAGCCTTCCTGCTCCTCTGATGCTGCTTGGCCTGCTGTGTTCATCCAGCTCTGCACCTTGTTATCTCAGTTGCAATGAGAATGCTTGTTGTGCAAGGAAACTTGTTTGCATTGCTGTCTCAACAGAGGGAGCCCTTGCTTTTTCATTGTGAGGTATAATGCTGAGCGTTGCACTAAGGCATAGAGTCAAAGAATTTTACAGTGCAGAAGGTGGCCCAAAATGGAGAGAATAGTTTGCTGGAAAAATCCAGATGATTTTTACAGTGCTTCAAGTTGTCCTTCAATGACAAGTGAAAATAAATATCATCTGCAAATCATTCTTTGAAAAGAATTCTTTACCCGTCAGTTATAATCCAACATACACTTGCATAGATACTTACTTTCATAGTTAGTTATTTCCAAAGTATTTGAACTTTTCATCTGAACTCCATCTGACAAAATATTTCTGTAAAACTTGCCCAATAGGAAGAAGAGGCAAAGCAACTTGTACGGGATGCAATTGCTGCAGGTATTTTCAGTGATCTAGGATCCGGAAGTAATATTGATTTGTGCGTGATAACGAAGAATAAGTTGGACTACCTAAGACCCTTTGATATTGCCAATAAAAAGGGTGTACGGTAAGCAGCTTTTGATTTTTTTTCCACTATATTTATTAGAAATGCTGCAATTTCAAGTTATATAGTGATGATGCAAACCTAGTGACGAATATTCTTGGTATAGTGAGTTTCAGATTGATCTCCAACCAGTTGTTTTTTGGGTGGTGGGGAGAGTAGAGCTGGATGGAGAGTGGGGAACATAGTAGAGAGAGACTTTGATTGAAACGGTGTAGCCAGTCTTCTAAACGTAAATAGTCCAAGTGTGACTTTGTCAGAAGCTTAAGTGCAGAAATCTTACAAAAGAGGACTAAATATACTGACGTTGGCTACATTGGACTCTGTATGCAGTTAGTTTTGTAAAGTTGGGAAGAATTATTAAAGCACAAACACGATTTGTAAAGCATCTAATGGTCAGATCCTTAGCAGTAAATATAAATATTACCTTCTTGTAAAGCTCCCTTCATGTCTCATTTAAGTGGAAAAAGGGAAGGAAGGACATTTTAACCAAGACATTCAGCCTGAAAGATGGCAGTTTGACAGTTACTACCCAAATGGAAAATTGCAAATACTTCCCCAGTTCGTAATTGTGGTAATTCAGAACAGATCATGGAATATATAAGTAATTCACGAGTAATACAGTACACTGCTTCTGGTATGATTTTTCTGGATTAACCACCTAATTGTAAAATTATAGTTGTTGATCTACAATGGCTATAAGAAATGGAGACAGAACCTGAGCAATAACTAAGAGAGCTGCAATTTAGCGGCCAAGAAGGTTTCAGATTTTATACAAATGTAGAATACTCGGGATGCCAGGCGTCGTCTATGGAAAGAGACAGTTGAAGTTCAGGTCAGTGACCTTTTGTCAGAACACACTTTCACATATAATCCCTAGCCTGTACTGATTTAGTTTTTTCTAAGTCAGATGGATGCAGGAAAATACTAGTTGTACTGCGTTGTCGAGGTGTAAATTGAAAAAAAATGTTTTACATCTGATCCCTGCATTTGTGGAGATGAATAAGGAAAAATCAGACTCCTATGTGATGCATTCAGACTTCTTCCAGTGCCCCCTCGCCCCACCCCACCCTCTTCAATTTTTAATAACATTTTGGAATTCAGTAATTAAAACCTGAATAATGGGTTTTTTTGTGAGATACAGCAAAATTAAATTATGCCCACAGAACAATAGCCGTAGTAAAACTTCATAATTTTAGAAAATGGGAGAGGAAGGGTGTTAATCTCTAGCTTGAAACTTTAGCCATGACCCCTACAGCCTAAATCTGGGTGTAGACATGTTCAGTGGCAACTGACTTGCTCCCACGACCTCACCAAGGAATGTCTTACAAGATTGCGAGTTATCACAAGCCATGAATACTACAGCAATTAACTCCCCACCTGACTCTCTGCAGCCTGTAAGGAGTGTGATGGACTACTCCCCACTTGCCTGGATCCGTGCAGCTCCAACAACACTCAAGCTTGACAGCATCCAGAACAAAATAGCCTACTTGATTGGCACCACATCCACAAACACTCAGCACCAAAACCCAGTAGCAGCAGTGTGTACCATCTACAAGATGCACTGCAGAAATTTGCCAAACATGTTTAGACGGCACCTTCCAAACCCGTGACGGCTTCCACCTAGATGGGCAAGGGAAGCAGGTACATAGGAACGCCATCTGCAAGTTCCACTCCAAGTCACTCTCATCCTGATTTGTAGTATATCATCATTCTTTCATTGTCACGGGTCAAAATCCTGACATTTTCTCCCTAACGGCATTGTGAGTTTGCATACAGCAAATGGACTACAACAGTTCAAGAAGGCAGTTCACAACCATCTTTTCACGGTCAACTAGGGATAGTCAATAAATGGCCTAGCCAGCAATGCCCACCTCGTACGAGTATGGTTTTTTTGTAAAACATCAGCTTGATAAGAGTGTCTCGGATTATTACGTACCTTAATAATCAAGTCATGCCTCACTATTAGCCAATTAGAGGCTGGCAACCTTTAAGTCCTAAAGGCCTCCAGTTCAAGGGATCTAACAGCGAGAAGATAAATGGTTCTGCTTTATTTCTCTTGGGTTGAAGTTGGGAGATTTAGCAGCTAGGGCAGGGGTATCCCTTTCAGAGGCCAAACTCTTGCCCCACCCCCATTTGTATCTCTGATTATGTCCAGATTGCTGACCCCCCCCAACTGAATTGACCACTTCAGAGCCACTCTTGGGAGCTGGCAAGCTGTGAAGGTTTCCAGCAGACCTTCTCAACTTACTTATTTGATGAGGTGACGAGGGGGGGATCCAGTGTCTCTCCAGGATCAACTTGGCCCATTATTCTCCCTTTATGCCATTTCCAGGGAGTGGAAAATTCCACCCCTAGTGTTCGGGCTATCCAAATAAACCATTACTTTACGATGCCTTGTGTTTGAAAATGTTTTTTGAGTATGAGCTAGCAGAGTAGATCCTGAGTAGATAGAGACAGTCAAGTAATAACACTGGCCTTGATCTTCAGAAGAATTGCAACATACTATTTCATTGCTGCAGAGAAGTATCTCAGAACTGATGAGCATTTGTTCAACTGTCATTGTACTTTTGAATGAGGGAAAATAAATTTCATTTTTAATAGTTGTCCAGTTATTTCATTGTACCTAGACAGAGCAGGAAGTGTAGTTAAGTGATAACGAAAGGTAAATAAACATATTGATATCACTAACTACGCTATTGTAGATCATTGCTTAAGATTTATGTAGATTTTTTATGACAGTATTTTCCCTCTGATTTCTTCTCCCATTCCACCTCTCCCAAAGACATTGATTCATATTTTAACATAATTCCATAATCTAGGATCTTGCCAAAGTAACAACTTTAAGTGAGAGTTTTTCTGTCAAGAGAGTGATTTGTTTTGGCTGTGGCAAACATCAGTCATGTCCATTCACATGCATTTTTCAGTGGACTCATTGAAAAATGATCGCAAAGAGCCAGCGTGACTTTTCGCCTTTTGAGCAGGGCTGTTGCCCCTTGTAATAACCACACTGTTGCTCTAACTGAGATCAGCTACCACAGCACAGGCAAACTTGTTCGATCTGGGATCTCTCTTTTCCCACACGAGTCTCCAATTCATCAGTGTAACCCATATGGTATTTTTGTGTCAACATAATGCTATTAATCCTCCATACACCTTACAAGCATGTATTCACTGCACCTCAATTTTCACAGAAATTTATTTCATTTATGAGATATATCCAAATTACAGGATCCATTTCTGAAATATCAAAGAGCTGCTGGTATCTGCCCTTCCCACTTATCTGCCAGAATTATCATTGGAGAAAGCCTTGAATGAGACAACAGCTTATTACCCAAACTACTAACCCCATCTCCTCTCAGTAAATCGACCTCTCAGACCAAGAAACATTACATTTGTAGCATTTGATCTCTGGCTTTTATGTGCAGAGTGCAGAATCATACTACATTGAAGGATGCCCTTCAGTCCATTAAGCTTTAACTAGCTGTTTGGATGAGATATCCAATTATACTCCCCTGTTTATTCTCCATTAGAAGTATATGTCCATTTTCTTTTTAAATATTGCCATTGAGTCTGTTTCGGCCATCCTTTCAGACAACGCATTCCAAATTGAGAACTTGCTAACTATAAATAAAGTTAGCCTTGCAACCTATTGTCAATTCTTTTGACAGTTGTCTTAAATTTGTATATCCTTGTAACCAATCCTGTTAGTGAAATTATTTTATCTGGATGTACCATATTAACACCTTTTCAGAAGTCTGCACACCTCTATTACATCTTCCCATCACCTCTAAGGAAAACACCTCTAGCTTCCTTTGTCTTCTCACATGAATAAAGTTCCTCCTCCTCGATTCAGTTATAGTAAGTCTTCTGTGCACTTCATCCGAAGCCATTGCATCCATCCTAAAATGTGTATCCAGAATATTGGCCACAATATTCCAAATAAGGTCTAACCACTGGTGGGATGTGGGTTTTGCTGGCTGGGCCAGCATCTAATGTCCATCCCTAGTTTTAAAATTAGGAATTAGATTTATTGTCACACGTATTGGAGTACAGTGACAGGAGTACTCTGTCGCCACCATCTTGGACTGTTGCCCTTGAGGAGGTGGTGGTGAGCCGCCGCCTTGAATCTCTGCAGTCCACGTGCTGTAGGTAGACTCAAAAATTCCCTTAGGGAGGAAATTTCAGGATTTTGACCCAGTGACAGTGAAGGAACAGTGATATATTTCCAGTTCAGGATGAGGAGTTTATAAATGCTAACCATACTGTATGCTTTTATCAACAACCTAGTCAACGTGACCTGATGCCTTCAAAGTTTGATGTATGTGAAACTCCAGATCTCTCTGTTCCTGTATACACTTTTAAATGGTGCATATTTAATTGCCTCTCCTCATTCTTTCATTCAAATACATGTCAAATGTTCTCCATAGTTTTGTTAATTTGTACACTGTATTACTTCTCCATTTCTTGTTATGGAGGCAAGAACAGCCACTTTGTTATGGAATGATCACAGAAACTATGATGAGACCGATGATCAATGTGTTGTCAAGGGTGGTAACATTTGTGGGGGAAAATGGAGTCAAAATCCCAGAGCTCCCTATTCTTTGAAGCTGGGATATCTAACAAGCACCTGAACCACACCGGTCATTAGCTTTATTATCTCATCCAAAGATGGATACTTCGTTTTGACATGTTGGCTGCTTGTAATTTAAATATATCTTAAGTACAAAATAGATCAGATTCAGGTTTCATGGGGATCTTGCAAAAGATAGTCTAGTTCATATCTATAACTTGCGTGGCTCTCCAAGAAAATGATAGTCACAGCTTCCTTATTGAACATCTTGTGATTTGCTGTAAACAAATTGATGGAAGATGCACTGGTCAATAATTCTGTTCTTCTCACTCAGTTTAGGGGGTACCTGGATACCCTTTTTTGCTAACTTTGAATTCAATAAAATTCCCTGGTCTGAATGCATTTCATCCTAATTTCAAGTTTGTTAATCTCGAATACAATGAAATATTTGGTTTGGCATTCTACAATGCTTACTAAATTATAAGGTTTATCTATGCACTCCACTTGTTGCATGAATTGATTATTTTATAATGAATTTTAATGTATCTATTGCATCTGTTTAACAATGCAGTTTTTGCAACTATTATTTCTTCTGTCAGCATTTGCCAGAAATATGGGAGCAGACTTTTTCTTTGAAGACCCTGCAAAGCCACGATATTGTTTTCAGCAAAGAATTTTGTACATGGGAGAAAATACTTCACTACAGAGTATGAAGCAACTGAAATCAATTATGTACATTTATTTAAAATGGCTTGTGGATAGTAGCTAATTCTTTTTATTCACTTGTTTCCAAGAAGGTATATCCCAAAAAATGCTTTGCTGTGCCGACAAGAGATGTTCCTTTTATCTTGGTATCAACTTTGAAAGCTGAGAATTTCAAATTGGCAAAACCAATTACAAATAGACACTTGTCTAATGGTTTCATTACCATACAGGGACATTCTTGTTTTTCTGCAGTGGACAATTAGTATATATTACATCATATTTTTGTCTCTCCAGGCAAGGAAGCTACAGGTACAGGAGGGGGATAACAGGATTCCTTACGGAAACAGTCGCTCCATTGGAACTTGAAATTATGGAGGAAGTTGTGCACACTATGGACACTTCCTGAATAATGTAACCTTTTCTACCTCCTTAATATGGATGTACATTAAAGCTCTAAGGTGTCTTTACATTGAATTAAGTGTGTAATAACTGGAGACCAGTTCAATTTTTACAAATAAAGTTAGTCTCCAAGATTTCTTTAACATCCACAAGTTGTGTGTTATTTAAATTTCTGGAAAAGTATTCCCTGTTTGTACATGTAATAGCGGCAAAGTCTTATTTCTTAAGAAATCCTTTATTCCATTGTTATCTGGTTATGACTGCACCAGTCATAACCAGATAACAGACATTTCTGCTGTCTAACAATTGACTGGGCATTTGGACAGCACAGCAACTTGAAATATTTATGCATTGAAAATGTTTCTTTCCTGTACAGCACTATTTATCACTGTGCATGTAAGGTCATACTTCCAATTAAATATGAAGGATATATGAAGGCCCATTGATAACCGAAAATGAAAGTACAAAGCAAATATCAATGTGCCGATTTTTCAGAGCAAATCCTATTAGTATAACAATCCATACATGTTCATGTACATAGAGGTTTGTTTGCATAAATGAAATATACCTAATCTACTTGCACCCTTTTTTTTTGTTTCTTACATCACCTCCAGCACTTGATAATGTTCATATAAAATGAATATTGAGTGACTTGGATCTCTTATTGTGACACACACTAATTTCATTATCATGTTATTGATATGCTAACACATTGCGAGATTAGTATTAAACACTCTCACCCTTACTCGGACTCCATTTATTTAGGGGCTCATATTATTTAATATGTGCATTTTGTTTGTCACTTGATTGTTAATTATAAATTTTGTTGGACCAGTCCAAATGTCATGGTATAAAGTAAATTTATGCAGTAGTCATATCACATGATTTATTTTAAATTGTCCATTATTTTTACATTCAAATATTTTGGCTTCAGGAGGAGGTGGTGCTTAATTGTAATGTCCCTGGTCTACTAATCCAGATGTCAAGCTAATTTTCTAGGGATGTTATTCAGGTCCGCCATAACTGGTGGTATTTAAATTCCATTAAGAAAAATATGGAAGTAAAAACTAGCCTAATGAAACCATTGATGATTGTTGTAAAAAGGCCAACTGGTTCACTAATGTCTATTAGGGGAAGAAATCTGCTATCCTTGTCTGGCCTACATGTGAGTCCATGTACACAATTAGAGATTAATGTTTAAGTGCTCTCTGAAATGACCTGAGAGTGTATGTATGCACCCCACCCCACTGACTACATCTCACCACACGTTCTCAAAGGCACTATATCTTGGCCTCACCCAGAATACTGAAATTCAAAGAAATTCTGATAGTTTTTTTTTATTCATTCACAGGGGCATTGCTGGCTAGGCCAACATTTATTGCCCATCCCTAATTGCCCAGAGGGCACTTAAAAGTCAGCCTCATTGCTGTGGGTCTGGAGTCTCATGTAGGTAACCATTGGCAATGGTTTCATGATCATCATTGGACTCTTAATTCTGGATTTTTTCTTAAATTCAAATTCCCACCATCTGCCATAACAGAATTTGAACACAGGTTGCTAGAACATTACCTCGGTCTCTGGATTAATACTCTAGTGATAATGCCATTAGACTATTACCTCCCCTTGCTTAATATATCCATATAATTATAATTTCCTGTTAATTCACTGGATTTACTGTTTGGTTATATTTTCAGTGAAAAATCTCTGAATGTCCAAGGTGCTACACTCAATATTACTTTAAAACCTGATGTAAACATCTCATCAGAAGAATATCATCTCTGATCATGCAGTTTTTCATCTGCTTTGGTGTTGGACTTACAGCTATAATCTTATGAAAGCTACCAATTTGAGCTATGCTGATGCCAGTAACTACACATTTGTTAAGCTGCAGTTTCATAAAATATTCCATGACTCCCATGTGCAGTCAGTGTATACTGTAAAATCTCATTTGCAACAGAAAGTCCCAACAGAAAATCAAACGCCCTGAACTCTGCTTTTCAGAGGAAAGAAATGTAACTTTAAAGATAACAATCTCACACAGAGATTGTTGAGCCTATTTGCCCTGTGCGTAAAACCATAGTGACTTTTTCTGATAACTTTATTTATCTTGATGTTTCACGATGCTCCTCATCACACCAGCCTCTAAATAATGATGAAGGACAACAATAGACAACATTTGAAACCATGTTCAACAAAGTGCAACAAAAATGTGTTCAGCTGAAGGGAAGGAACAAACTAAACATCAATGGAACCCCATATATGCACAAAGACATAAGGGAACAATTGAGGGTTCAAAAAGATGCATAAATAGAAAATGAGGAGTGCATGATACAAGTGAGTGCAAAGTGGAGTAACATCAAAAACAATAAGGAAAGCAAAGAAGCTATGAAATTATCAAGAAATTTAAAACAGAATAGTAAAATATTCTATGGGCACATCAATAAAAGAAAAGCTGTATTGAGCATAAGCCCATTAAGGAGTAAGCAGAATGATATCACAGGGAACAACAGAGGTGGCAGAAACATTGATGAATTACTTTGCCCTAATATTGCCAGGGAGTTAGAACAAGTAGTCTTGATGTTGAATACTGAGGCAAGTACATTTAATATTTTTTTTAAAATACCAAAACTGGAATGATCAAGCCCTTTATCAGGGTGGATTGTATCCATGTGTTTTAAAGAACAGTAGCAGAACCTTTCCAATTCAATATTTTGATAGCAAAAGGTGCGCCAGAGGACCGGGTAAATAGCTAACCTAAATCCTAACAAAGAAACGGGACAAAATATGTCCAGTGAATTATAGATCAGTCAGCTTGACACTAATGGTAGGAAAATAATGGAATCTTCCTTAAAGAATAAATGGAACAGCATCTAGCAATTAGAAGCAATAGTGAATAGGCATCATGAATTTTAAAAGGACCATCGTGCTTGATCAATCTTTTGAGGAGGTATGAAAGCAGGTAAGCTTGGAACAGCAATTTATCTGGATTTTCAAATGACCTTTGATATAGGGGAGCAATGGTCTAGTGGTATTATCGCTGGACTGTTACTCCAGAGTCTGGAGACCTGGGTTCAAATCTTGTCATGGCAGATGGTGGAAGAATTCAGTAAAAATCTGGAATTAATGATGACCGTGAATCCATAGCCAATTGTCAGGAAAAAAACCCATCTGGTTCACTAATGTCCTATAGGGAAGGAAACTGCCATCCTTACCTGGTCTGGCCTACATGACTCCAGACCTACAGCAATGTGGTTGCCTCTAGGCTGGCCACAGGACAATTAGGAATGGACAATAAATGCTGCCTAGCCAGTGACATCCTAATCCTGTGATTGAATGAAGAAAAAAGACACTATTAATAGAACAAGGTCAGAGAACATAAATCAGGGCATAA
The DNA here is from genome assembly GCF_021869965.1 of Rhincodon typus. Classification (NCBI taxonomy): domain Eukaryota; kingdom Metazoa; phylum Chordata; class Chondrichthyes; order Orectolobiformes; family Rhincodontidae; genus Rhincodon; species Rhincodon typus. Next base: position 22,840,505 of record NC_063359.1, on the reverse strand, counting down.
GTGACAGAATGGATTCCAGTTGCCCTCAAGACAAACAGGAAGTAAAGGGTGATTATTCAGAGTATCAGAAAGTAGAGAATGGTGTTCCACAAGGTTCGGTGCTGAACTACATCTGTTCAGTTTATTTAAATGGTTCGGATTTTGAAATCAAAAATACGATTTTGAAATCAAAAATACAATTTTGAAATTCGTGGACACCAAATGGGGCAATGGTCAATACTAAGAAAGTCTGCGATAAATTTTAGAAGGATGTTAATAAACTTGTAAAGGGTAAATTAAATTCACATAAATGTGAAGCGTATAGGCAAATCGCATCTCTTGGAAAGTGCAAATCCATTTGGGGATAGAGGAACAAAGTGATTTTGGAGTATAAATGCACCAATAAAATCACTAAAAGTTGCAGCACAAGTGAGCAAGCCTGCAAAAAGAAGCAAATTGAACTTTAGTTCCGGGGGATAGAATTGTTTTAAAAAAATAAGATACAGAAGCAGTGGAGAGGGCACAGAAAAGGTTTGCAGGATGATACCAGAAATGTGTGGTTTTATATATAGTAGGAGGGGATTCACAGGCTAGGCTCCAGAAAAAAGACCGAAGTGTGACCTGATACAGATCTTCAAACGTCTGACAAGTTTTGTCGAAGTGGATACAGACATCATCACTATAATGTGGTCATCAAGAAATCTAATAGGAAGTTAATTAGAAAATTATTTACCATAAGTGTGGCAAGAATATGAAACTTGCTACCGTCGAGAATGGTTGGAGCAGATAACATCAATGCATTTCAGGTGAAACTGCAGGTGTTTGGGAGAGGAGGTAATAGATAATTATGATGGGAGATTCTGAAGAGAAAAGATGGGAAGAGCCTCATCTGGAGAGAAACTTGCTCATTGACTGCTTGGACCAAATGACCTTTTCCTGTGACATATGACCTAAGGAATATATGGGGAGCTAGTGAGTGGTAATGTCATTGAGTGAGTAAGAGACTCAGAGACTGAGACTAAATTGCACAATGTGTCGTGTGGGCCTTAAATTCAAATAATACATAATATAAAGCTGACAGGCCTCTCCATTTACAGGAAATTAGAGATGGGCAACAAATGCAATTCCTGCTAAATACACCCATATCCCATGAGAAAATAGACTTAAGTAATGTTTTACCGTTGACTGATGTGAAGTTTACTTGCTTGTAATTTCTAGGACAATTCTTTTACCTTTTAGAAAAATTTGCTGCTGTGTTTCTTTCCTGTAATTCTTGGTAGAGAGGATAAACTGGCAAGTCTAATTTACCAACATGCACCATCCACCAGCTCAGAGACTTTCACCTTGGTGAGTACTCTCTCTAGATTAGACTTGGTAGTATTTCACTGACATGTCTCTGTAGCTGATCAAGAAGAAATACCACAAGTCTCTGAAGCACGCACGAATGCTGTTGACCAGTCACCTGCTCAGCACCAGGCAAAGGACAATCCATTGGTTTCGAAGCTTGATACTATCCAGGACAAAGCAGTTACTTGCTTTGCACCACATGTACAAGTGTTCACACCCTCCACCACCACTGACCCTTAGTAGCAACAATGTATGCCACCTACAAAATGCACTGCAAAAATTCACTAGTTCGACTTAGCACCTCCCAAACCCACAACCATGACCATCTAGAAGGATGAGGGCAACTGTTGCATGAGAACACCACAACCTATAAGTATCCCTACAGTGTGGGAAGATGCCATTTGGCCCATTGAGTCTGAACTGGCTCTCCGAAAAGCATTCCACACACCCTGTCCCCCTTACCCTGAATTTACCATAGTTAATCCACCTAACCTGCACACCTTTGGACTGTGGGAGGAAACTGGAGCATGTGTCAGAAACTCATGCAGATACGGGGACAATATGCACACTGCACACAGTCACCTGGAGCTGGAATCAAACCCAGGTCCCTGGCGATGTCTGGCAGCAGTGCTAACCACTGAGCCACAGTGCTGGCTAATATATACTATATATTAAACATTACATATTATATATTCTCACAGAAAGCAAATGTTAATTTAGGGAACTCCATCTGCCAACTATCAGGAAGACCATTTCCTTGAAGAATCCATTTGACAAACTGAATCATGCTCTCATTAAAGCTTGCTGCAATGTTCTGTACCTGTGCCTCCTATATGTTGGCATACCAATGTAATTGTGCTTTCTAAATCAGTAGCAATAACATTCAGAATTGTGCAGCTCCTTCATTTGATCCCTGTTATTATGATGTTATTTTCTTATGAAGGGATAAAGAATTTTGTATTAGTAGTTGAAAATTTTGCCATCAACTCTTAGTTTCAAATCTCAAGTCCAAGTCATGATAATGCAGCTTGGTGAGAATCTTAATAGTTGGATTGGAATACTGGTCCTCAAAGAGTCAAAATTAAATCAATGAAAATCATCTTTAAAGGAGTCCATTGGATTTCAGCACATTACCAAATTTGCACTGTCATTACCAATAGAGTCCAAATATCACATCAGAGGCACAGGTTACCTGAGATACAGATGAATCTATAACTTTTTCAGAATATAACCAGAGCTTCTGTGCAAATAGTAACAGATACATTATCACCTTGCAACTACTTAGGACTTGATGGAGATATTGGGGGAGGTGGATTTCTGCAGCAGTGTGGGCAACAATCAAAAATGGAACTCAACACCTAGAATCCTTTTTCCTAGGGTGGAGGTAGCTATTACGAGGGGGCATAGTTTTAAAGTCAGTGGAGGTAGATTCTTTACTCGGAGAGTGGTAAGGGCATGGAGTACATTGCCGGAGAGGGTAGTGGAGTCGGCATCATTAGAGTCATTTAAGCGGCTATTAGATAGGCATATGGATGATAGTATAAGGTAGGGGTGGAGGTTAGATAGATCTTAGGTTTAGGGTAAAAGTTCGGCACAACATTGTGGGCCGAAGGGCCTGTACTGTGCTGTACTATTCTATTGTCTTGAAAAAAATCCATTTTCCCCTTAAACTTTAACCACCGACTTCAGAATCTCACTGCTAAGCAGAACCCATCTTACTTCCGCATATTTGCATACTATTATTAGGTCAACTCACCTTATTTATATCTAACAGTCAATTCTCCTTCCCTAAGGATCTAAATGGTCCCCGTTCCTGATAGGAAAGTTAACCTGCCAACAGCAGTTCACTACTTGCTTCTCTAGGCCTTCACCAACTCTGTCTTCACCACCATGTTCCTACCTGCTCCATGGACATTGTCCTTCTCCACCATGGCACTGGCAAACTACCAGTCTCATCATAATCATCATGTGCTCCAACTTTCAAACTGCTGCAGTCCTTCACTTTGGGGCTCAAGGACACTCACAACTTGCATGCTTCTGCCAGGTCACTTTTGAGCACAGGAGACACATAGGTTGCATCTTATGGCTCAGCTTCATTCCTTAGTGTTTACTTACTTTGAGGCTGTCACCCTTTGTATCCTGCAATACTATTTAACACAGAGGGACTGTCAGGGAGCTTGTCACATTCAGATCACTGAATAGTCAAGGGCTGGACGTGTTGTTGCATGGCATTGTGTTCCATCAATGTCATACCTGCACTGTGTGTGAGCAAATTACATGGTAAACACATTGCATGCGCTTCAACTGAATGGCCATGTCTGAAAAGTAAAGAAACCAATCCTTTGTGTGATCAGTGGGGACTATGGCCTGTTAGTGGGTACTGCTACAATCAGTGATGAAGCTCATCCTACTCTAGCCAAAGAGGTTGACCACAGATAGTCAGGTGCTTGACTTATCAGAGTCGGGGGATCTGGGTCCTTGCATTTGGAGATTGGATTACAGTCAGATCTTGCAGGTCAAGTGTCACCAGTTCAGGAATTATAGATATTTTCTAATCAACATGTTCAGATATGTTATGACCTATCTCTGGAGCAGGTAGGATTTGAACCCAGGCCTCCTGGCCCAGAGGTGAGGTCACTACCACTGCACCACAAGAACCCTTAAAGCTGCTCCATATAGAGCCTGAACCCATGCCCTCAACACTTTTTCCACCTCTATATTTATATAAATATAACTTGCTGACCGACTACACCACTGGTTCAGACAGTCCAAGGTTATTGGCTGGTCAGTCAAGGAGTTGTGGAGATAGCAGGCTAGGGCTGGGCCATTCTCATTTGGGACTGTCCTGCAAAATCACTATTGGGGATGGGGGACGGGGGGCTTGGTCAATTATGGTCATGGAACATATCAGGAATGGGGCATTCCAGGGAGTTCTGGGAAAAGTAGGAAGCTCAAGCTTGGGGTTAGGGTTCATTAAAAACAAGAAATGAAATTGAAACCTTGCAATCTTTGAGTTGCCGAACTCAACATGGCTGCCAATACATGCAGAGTGGGTGGAGTAAGTTATTTCTTAGGAGTGAAGTAAAATTAGTTGATTGTGAAGCTCCTACTAGACACAATGACATTAATCATGCATCCACTGAGTATTGTCATCCACCTGGCATCAAATCATACTTCCACAGCAGGTCACTAGGAATACACAGTACAAATTATGACCTTGAGTAATGAAGACGTCTACATTGTTCACACTTTGTTTTCCTTTGTGTTTACTCATGGGATGTGATTGTCGCTGGCTGGGCAGCTTAATGCCCATCCACGGTTCCCCTCGAGAAGGTGCTGGTGAGTTGTCTTCTTAGATCGCTGCAATCCATTTGCTGTACATAGATGCACAATGCTATTAGAGAGGGAATCCAGGATTTTGACCCAACTCAGGATGGTGCTTAGCTTGGAGAGGAACTTGTAGGTGGTGGTGTTCCCATCATAGAATATGATTCTATACACCAGTTCAGTTCAAAGGCTCAAGATCAATGATCTTAAAGGATTAAGCTACTTCACTTCTAACATTCGCAATATGAAATGCATTATATGCCACCTGCCAGATTACAGGGAGAGTGAACATGGATTCATAAATTCATACAGCATTGAAACAGACCCTTCAGTCCAACTCATCCACGCTACCATGTTCCCAAATCAAACTAGTTCCACTTACCTGCATTTGGCTCCAACCCTTCCTATTCATGAACTTATCCATATGTCTTTCATATGTTGCAACTGTAGCTGCATTCACCACATCCTCTGGCAGTTCATTCCACATATGAACTGTCTCTGTAAAACAGTTGCCCCTCATGCCTTTTTTAAATTTCCTCTCACCTTAAAGATATGACCCTTAGTTTTGAACTCCCCCACCACAGGGAAAAGGCCTTTGCTATTCATCTTATCTATGCCCCCCTTTATTTTTTAAACTTCTATAAGGTCACCCCCTTCAACCTTCCACCCTCCAATGAAAAAAGTTGCAGCTTATCCATTCTATCTTTATAACCCAAACCCTCCATTCCCAACAACATCCTGGTAAATCTTTTCTGAACTGTCTCCAATTTAATAATATCTTTCCTATTAACAGGGCAACCAGAACCTGTACACAGCACTGCAGAAGAGGCATCACTAATGTCCTGTACAACCTCAACATGACATCCCAACTCCTATACTCAAAGGTCTGAGCAACAAAGGCAAGCATGCTAAATACCTTCTTAATCACCTCGTATACAAAGAATTATGTACCCTTGGTCTCTCTGTTCTGCAATGCTAACTAGGGCTGTACCATTAATTGTATAAGTCCTGCCCTTGTTTATTTAACCAAAATGCAATACCTCATATTTGTCCACATTAAACTCCATCTACCACTCCTTAGCCCATTGACCCAATTGATTAAGATCTCTTTGTAATCATAGATAACATTCTTCACTGTCCACTATACTACCAATTTTGGTGTCATCTGCAAACTTACTAACTATGTCTTCTAAATTCTCATCCAAATCACTTATACAAATGGCAAATAAAAGTGAACCCAGTACCAATTGCTGAGGAACACCACTGGTCACAGGCCTCCAGGCTGGAAAACAACCCTTCACCACCAACAAAATGCTTTTTTTTAAAAAGAGAGGCAGTCAAATAGGAAAAGCCAAAACTAACAATCAGCATGGCTGTGAAACACCAAGGCAACAAGAAATAAATATTATTCCAACAAATTGGTTATCAAGAAAAAAATGCTCCTTTAAGGATGCTGCTGAGAATAAACTAACATTTGATTCCTGGAGAAGTGTCCTGCATTTATTTGATACCTTTCATAACTACTGGACATCTTAAAGCACTTTGAAGCCATTGATGTTTTGTGAAGAGCACTTTTATTTTTTGGATTGTGGACAAATAGATGGGAAACAATGCAGCTTTAAACCAAGGGACTGAGTTCCGTGGTTTCGTAAATGTGTGTTCAAGATAGTATTGTTCAGTGACAGAATTCTGATTGTTTTTCAGCCAGGACCAGTTGTATGTGTGTTCAAGAATGCTTAATATAGTAAAACTTCTTGACTGGTTCCTGGGTGAGAGGCTGCAGCTTTGTGTTTGGACAATACAGCAAAAACATTCAGCCTGTGAAGGAAAAATCAATTAAATCATTCCGTCTCTGTCTCCCTTCTGTGAGCAGAGAAGTAAAAGAAAATCCCAAGCAAGTAACTTCTCTCCCTCTCTCTCTCTCTTTCTCTCTGTCTCTATCTTTCTGCAATTTCCCTTATTGTCAGACACAGTGAAAGTGTGAATCTTCAACCAATGGATGGAATCAATGGATCCACAATCTTGTTACCTCATCAGAGTCGAAAGGAACTCAACAATGCCTATAATTTAGGGTGGCACGGTGGCTCAGTGGTTAGCACTGCTGCCTCACAGCGCCAGGAACCTGGGTTTGATTCCACCCTTGGGCGACTGTCTGTGTGGAGAATGCACATTCTCCCCATGTCTGCGTAGGTTTCCTCCGGGTGCTCCAGTTTCCTCCCACAGTCCAAAGATGTGCAGATTAGGTGGATTGGAAATGCTAAAAACTGCCCATCGTGTTCAGGCATGTGTAGATTAGGTGGGTTAAAGGGGGATGGGTCTGGGTGCGACACTCTGAGGGTCGGTGTGGACTTGTTGGGCCGAAGGGCCTGTTTCCACACTGTAGAGATTCTATGATTTAACTCAGACTGGTGCCAGGACTGGGCTTTGTTAACTTTTTCATCCTTGTCCACCCAAAATATTTGTGTTTTGTCTTGTCTCTTTATGTTTCTGTAAAGGATTTCTTTTAAAGGAGGTTGAGTTTAAGTTACAAAGTTACAAGGTAGTAATTCATGTCTTTTTTTCTTTTCATTTATTAAACCTTCAATAAATCATGATATTTTTCTTAATGATAAAATACTGGTGTTCATATTCTTGTAACCTAAATTCGATAGTTTGGTAAAATTGGTCAATTTGATGGTTTAATTGAATTTTCACATAGTGATGATTCTGGGGCTTGTGCAGCTTGATTTCCAGTGCAATACCCCAGGGACTCTGACTCAGTACTTTTGAAGTGTCATCCCCATTGTACTTAGAAAATATGGCAGTCAGTTTGCACACAGCAATCTCCCACAAGCAGCAATGTGATAATTACCCAACAAAATCTGTTTTTGTAGAATGATAAAGGGAAAATGATAACCAGGACACCGGTGCTAACTCCTCTGTTGCCTCTTTCGTCGACTAGTAACTGGATCACATCGACCTAAAATGACAGGTGAAACCTTGGTTTAATGTCTCATCGAAAAGACAGCACCTGCGGCAGCACATCTACAGGTTCACACCGCAACGTTAATCTTTTGTGCACATGTCCGAGAAACAAATATGGGTGCACAGGCCTCTGAGATGAAGCAAATGTACTACTGTTAAGAAGGGGAGGTCAAATCCCTCTGATAATTAAATCGACACACAAGCCCAATGTGTTATGATGGAAGTAGAGGTTTCCTTCTAATAATTAAATCTGAAACACCCAGAGAAGCTCTCCTCACCTCGTTTAATCTGTTAAACTGTTATGGAGAAGGGGAGGTTAAATGAAATAAAATTCTTGATATGTCACTTTATAAGTAACAAGCAACAATTTATTATTGTAACCCTAAGATTGAAGGAATGAACAGCACTACTAATAAACTGAACAATTCCCCCCTAACTCTTGACTATTCTCTAATTGAACAAAATTCTACTGGAATTCTGTTCAAATAAACACAAGTCCCACTTATATAAACCCAATTAACAAGACAACAATAAATTAAAACTTAATCTCTCCACGTTTGTATAGATTGTGTCATCTGGAACTTTCTGCCTTCTTCAACCTTTCTTCTGCTGGTCTCAAGTCACAAATATCTTTCTTCCACTGATTTTGCTGTCATGGATGTTTTCCCTATAATTTCTTCTGTGAGGACTCTGAGCTAAAAAAGAAAAATGCTGTGGTACGTTTGATGGTACTTTTTCTTTCAGAGAATTTAATAATTTTTTTCGTGAGAGCCAAATTTATTTCTCAGATGGCGGATTTGCTTTCATTTCAGATGGCAGTTGGCCCTCCCAATTTTCCAAATGCCCTCATCTTTATATCCTTGATGACCTATTAATTTCTTTACAATTTGTGTGGTTCTAGGTTGTCAACACCATCAGATTTAAATTTGATACATTTTTAGTATCTAAGGGCTTGATTTAAATTGATTGGCTAAATTTGAAAAGACTTGTTGTCTTGGTAAAAATGCTGCTTGGCTGTTTGAAACAACGTTTTAACTTTGGTGCTGTCTGTGTACGTGCACTTGAAGCTGCTGTTCTGACACCCATTTTTACTCTAAGCACTGGAGAAACATAATCTTTTAAAGGGACAATGCAATGCTTTCCCCCATTTTACAATTTCAAAATTTTACACACACCAACTTTGCAACACTACCAATTGTACTAAAGTATCAGTTGCCTGATCTTGAATAACTGAATAGGGAGATACCAGATAGTTTACCACCCACTGAAGCAGGTTTAAGGGTGTGCAAACTGCTATCTAAATGTAACATGCTTTATCTGTCCGCAACTTTGAACAGAATCACACAAAACAGAGAGAGGCCATTCAATCCATCATTTCTGTGTCAGAATAGTCGACACGTTTTCTTGAATACAACATTGTGAATTTCTTTGCCAATTGTTAAAACTTATGTACTGTAGCGAACCTTTACAGTGACTGAGATGTAAGAGCCTGAGATCACAGTCATCTAATTGTTGACTGGTATCCTTAGCAGTAACGAAGTTTGTGGATATCTTTGAAGTTTCAGTGAATGGTTTTTTTCTCAGTTTACTTCTTCACCAGGTACATTCTTTCCAACATGATGAGAAAAACAGGCAGAGAGAGAGAGAAAGAGAGAAAGAGAGCCTTCCAGTTATTTCTTATAAATTAATTTCCTTCTCTCTGCTGCTGCTCAAAGTCAGGTATTGAAATATAGTTCAATGTGTCTTCCTGAGGCTAGCTTCATTATCTTTCCAGGCAAACTAGCAGACCGGCAAACCTTTCATCTTCCAACATGTGAGATTATACAATGCAAATGTGAATTAAACACCAATTAATTTGCCTGGTTTTGATATCTAGGTAAAAATGGTCTTCGCGTTGCAAATGGATTTATTTACTCTACGAGTCTCATAAAGTGAGCCACAACTTATAGTCAGGTGATCATTTTAGTCCATTCCTTTTTAAAACTGTTTCAGTCCATGAAAAGTCTTGGTTTAATAGAGACATAGAAGATAGTAGAAGGAGGAGGCCATTCGGCCCTTTGAGCCTGCTCCACCATTCATCACGATCATGGCTGATCGTCCAACTCAATACCCTAATCCTGCTTTCTCCCCATAACCTTTGATCCCATTTGCCCAAAAGCTATATCTCGTCGCTCTATCTAATGATCAGGTGAAAGAAGTTAAAATTCAGTAGTCCATATTTATCATCATGGATTAGAATAGCCTCAAATATTAAGACTGTTATGCACAAGTTCTCAGTGTTGAATATTGTTTGCAATGAATGTGGATGTGTGCTTCTGTACATAACTGGTTGCTAGGGATTTACCTCAGTAAGTGTTTGTGATTGCTTCTATGTTCATTGACAAAGCTCGGTCACTGCTACTAGCAAAACTTAAAACCTGAACTGAGGGCGGGAGAATCACTAAGTTAGTCCATTGTTGTGTAAAACTTCCTTTAAACCCTTTTCTTGTTTGTTTGGAGCCACAGGTGTCAGTTGAAAGAAGACTCTTTCACTTCCTCAATCTGGTGGTCGAGATGGTTGAAGGTGCGTGTAGGAAATGGAAAGTGCAGAGGCTATGTGAGGGAAGAGAGTTGGAATGAAAAGGATTTGAGAGTCTCTGGCTCCTAACACTTGCTGGCGTTTGGTTTTGAGGTCAGAGGAAATGATCAATTTAGCTTTTCTATTCCACAATCTGGTAACCCAGAATAGGTCAGGGATGGAAGCCAAAAAGCTTCCAAACTACATAGGAAAGAATAAGGAAAGAAGTGATGAGAAAGGCACTGGCTAGTCTCTGGCCCACTGCAAGTCAATAATAACTGGGATCCAGTGTGTTCCTCTCCTTAAATATTGCCATTCTTACTTAATAAATAGCTAAAGGCATTCTCATGGTTTTCCTTTTCCCTGACATTTGAATTCATGGTGCACAATTGTGTACTTTTCTGGTGGATATTTCAGCCTTATATGGGTACGCACATCCTTTTGAGTTGATAGTGCTGGCTTTCTGTGAAAGGGTGGGGAGGAGGAAGCAGGTTTCTTTTATGTATAACAGATTTTTGACGAACTTGGCCGGGGTAAAGATCACTCCAAGCCCCATTCATTTTGCATATGTTCCATTCATCATTACAGACGTGAGTAATTCAAGTCTTTGACAGAGTGACATGCAAGCAGCGAACATCAGAATGGAACTGACTGAATTGCTGGACAGAGAGCCAGCACAGACTCTGCCTGAATGGCCTCCTTCTCAGCCATCAGATCTATGCTGCATTTGCACTCATTGAAGTCCAGACAGAACTGTTGCTCAAACGCCAGCAAGTTTCACATGAACTAAAAGGATAATAAATATATATGCTTAATTGCTCAACTTCTATATCGAAAAAAGTGTGGTGGGGAAGTGTTCCCTGATTTTGTATTTGCAGAGCACGTCTCAGAAGCAAGATGTTGTGTATGCTTGCTGTGTTTAGGACACACTGCAGTTATTGGTTGAGTAAGTGTTTAAGCAGTTGGGTGAAATATTGATTAACCGCACTGCTTTGCGCTGGATGGTGTCAAGAGGCTTGAGTGTTGTTCAGCTGAACCCATCTGGGCGAGTGCAGGGTGTTCCATCTCACTCCTGTCCAGTGCCTTGTAGGTGGTAGAGAGGTGAACCATTTGCCTCAGAATTCCCAGCCTCCAGCCTAACATAGAGATTCTTACAGTTTTACGACATCTTTATCACTTTAGCCATGCCAAATTAGAACATGAGACATAGTGAGAGTTTGGATATTTATTATATTTCAAAAATTAATTGTTCATTGCCATTACTGAATCCTTTCTCTTAACTCTGCTATTAAATGCTAGATTGAGATAATATTTGCTACTTGAATGAAATATTTTGAGAACTTTATTGGGGAAAATGGCTTTTTTTCATCCAAATATTTCCGATAGAGCTGCCTGAAATAATACAAATAATCTTTAACTCAACTTGCAGAATGAAAACAATAGAACAGTAGAGTTTCAATTAGAAAGTGTTAAACTCCTAAGGTACATTTATTTTTTAATTTTTATTTCAATTTTATTTCAATTAGATGTGTTTATTTCAATTAGAAAGAGCTAAGCTCCTAAGTAAAGATATTTTTATTCTGCTAGTATGCTGCAAATCATTTCAATTTATCAGTTGGCAATACAGGTACAAAATTTTGCAAGGACTTGATTTTTTAAAAAAATGCAGTTTTGAATCTACAAAGAAATGAATAGATGCTTAATTGTGGTTTTTGCTTTAAGCAGCTGCTTTGGATTTGTTAATAGCATTGCTTTACAATGTGTGCAGTGTTCCTATATTAGCTTGCATACTTTTAATTAATGCAGTGTTCAGGTCCAAAGCATAATTCTAGTCTGTACATAAATAATGAACAGCTTAAACACAGGTACTTATGAAGGTCCTGATTCTGGCTATACGGGTTGAAGATACAACTTCCATTTCAAGCAGCAAGAATGCTAACCTAGAAGTCCTTCTGTTTCACCTGCATATTGTTGAACCTTAATCACTAACCATGATCTAACAATTCTCTCCTGTTGTCTTGCAGGACTAGTGGTGGGAAGTACTGAATGAAACACAATCGAGTGTTAGTTCTCAGAGTCATATGAGTGATGTTTAAAAATATCTTTTCTTAACTTCAAAAATGACTGATGGCGTAGGAAATGTTTGCATTTTACAAGATGTTCACAGCAAGTAAATTGTCCAAATTGTTGCAAACAGCTGTTCTACCGCAATCAGTCTTGTCTATCTTGAATCATCAATTTTTGGCATGGATTTTGGGATCAGTTGCAAAATGATAGCTCTCACTGCTGACCTTGATGACAACTGCCCAATTTCTGGTAATCTCTGGCATGAATTTTACCTTTACTGACTTCAGGTTGAATCAGGCCCGAGGTCAAGGAGATTGCCAATCTTCCAACAGTAGAGATGTTATCAAGCTGGGTAAGTTGCCAATCACATTAAAGAATTCTCATAGATAGCACACTGAGAAGTAAATGCACCAAATGCAAATATATTGGGACATACGTGTCAGAAGTTGAAATAATATAAACAAATCATTTGCAAAAAATTGTTTACAGAAATTGTTATCATAATGAAAAAACCTGATGTCACACAAATGTAAAATTAGTTTTCCAGGGCCAGAAAGGTTATTCAATTGTTATGACTTTTTACCCCATTCAAGGCAAAGTTCTACTCATTAACAAGCTGTCATTTTTTTTTCAGGGGTTTTTAACAATGTTTTACAGCTAAATGGGGAACTTCATCAGTTCAGTGATTTCTAAAGGCCCATGGGGTCTTGCAACAGCTCATGCTATGGAATCAGTGACAGCAAACTTTGGATTTCTGCATTTACCAGATGTTGCTGTCAGTTTCACAGGTGTAACGACACTGAATGTTGAAAATGTTGCTGTTATTACAATGGCATCAATTTGGGCCACTGTGTGCTCTATATACTCACTTGCCCTGTTTGCTTTGGCTCACAATGTGAATGTTATTTTATCTTTTGAACTATGCTCAAGAAATAGTTCTGCATCATTTCCTCACTGAGGATTGACCAACCAGAAGCTGCATAATTAAAAGTGACATTACTTTTATTTAAATGTATGTAAAAGTATTACAAAAAGAATTGCAGAATAGTCTACACCACGTACTGATAGTGATAGAAGTGAACTAGTTTAGACATGGCAAAGAGGAAGCAAAAAATGGACTCTGCTCTGAGGCTGAAAAGCACAGAAGCCTAGATGGCATATCTGATGCCAACACACTTGCATCATATCACTAAGTAAAATTCTCTAGATTTTATCCACACAAAATAAGCTGGACTTGTCCTGTAAATATTATTGAAAGAGTGGATAACAGCTAATGATAGCTTTAAAATCTAGATACAGCTCATTAGATAGAAGTTCAGTAATAAAAAAAAAGTTTGGCTTACTGAAGCATGTTTTCCAGATGCTGCTTTATTGGCCATAATAAAAACACACAAAGTTCTAATCCTAATGCACATGATCACCAACTCACAAATAAATTTTAATCATGATCAGCCATGATCGAATGGTGGGGCAAACTTGATGGGCTGAATGGCCTAATTCTGCTCCCAATAGCTAATGTTTATAAAGTTTAGAGTTTCCAACTAAATACCTGAAAGCTGATCACACAGAATATTCCATAGGACAAGACAATATGTAAATCACTGCTAAAATAATATCTGTTGCTGTAATTTAGGTAAAGTCTAGGTACATAGTGTCAAGTCCCGATAAGGCAGAAATGAATTAAATTTCATTACAATACTGCTACTTGAGTAATTGCCTACAAAGACATTATGTCTTGTGCACAGGCACGGTGGAAATATGCTAAATAAATGAAAAGAGAAGTAGACTTGTTTCTTTCTAAATTAACGTTAGTAAAACTATCAACTTTTATTATTATTTATAGATCATTTATTTTTCTGTCCAGTTAAGCATATCTTGTTTGTGATCTTTATTGTGCCACACCCTGGCAGCAATATATCAAAACCTGTAGCATGTTCTGATTTTTGTTTGGTCTAAGCACAATCTCATGTATTTTACCTTTACATTATCGTAATTTATAAAGAGATAAGTGTATGAAATTAGAAAGTACATCCATAAATATATTTTTCTAAAGTAACATGGAACCATGAAGACTTTATAATTTCTTTTTCACTGGACCAAACAACAGAGCTTAACCATCCTACAATTGCTGGAAGCTAATCTAACAGTATCAGTCTTTACAGTGCTGCTAACTTCAAATGGCTCAATTATATTCCATTAATAATTCCGCTTTCTTGAAATCTTCACTGTGGTGTTTCATTTTTTTAAAACAATATTCAAGCAGGATTGTGAGATAATTGTTCTTTTGTAAATTTCCATCCAGTTTAACATGTTCAGGTGCTTGATGTCCATCCATGCATCTGCTTCACTATCTGATGCATGTAACTAATGTCAGGTCGAAGATCTGGTTCAGCATTGATGCACATGATCACCAACTCTCTTAACTAAAGAATGAGAAAAATACAGTTTGTTAGACAAAAGTATAGCACGTTGCTTTATAACATTATATTTTTCATCAAAGAAATTGCAACACAATTCATCTTCATCATCTGTTAGTGGGAGTGCTGCTTTTTAACTAAATACTGTGAACATTATGAGATATTTGGCACCATGGTTTTATTGGGAATATAGCCCAGAGCTGAGTGAATTTCTTAGTAAGCACTGCAGCAAGGGAGACTGATGTCCTACCCTCTAGGGGACAAAGGACAGGGGTACCAGCTCATCATCTTCGGCAGCATGAAGATACATGAGGTGAGAATAGAATGACAACCAACGGCAGTGTAAGCAGTTTTTGAAACTTATGGCACCTATATGCAGTCGCAATGAAAAACTACCACATAAAGCATCATTAACTATGCAAAATGCTGACTCCTCTATCCAGTCTAGAGCTTGCACAGTGAAATATAATTATGATTTTTGGATGCAATCTACAATTTGTGAAAATGCTCCTCGAAATTCAGATCTGTGAGAAATCTACAAATTCTTTGGCTGTCATGTTGAATTGCATCATCTGATTTAAACCAGTGATTATGTAACAGAACTACTCTAAACCACTTGTGAAACTGTTCCTTGTCAACACTTTCTAATTAATGTTAAAATCAAGAAAATGCTTAAAATTGCTTTCTAGATGTGATTGATTACTTCAGTTTTAAATAATTAATGGGGAAATCTTTACAATTTAACCTGACTAATTAGGCACACACATATGAACCAGCAGTCCTTGAGAATGAAGTGAAATCCTTTACCTTCACAAAAACCCTCAGTCCAAATCAGTAATCCTGGTGTTAAAAATAGTAGCCCAGTGAAGACTGAAGTTTTTAAGTAAGGTTGTTTAGATCCAAATTGTACATATTTCATCAAGGGATGTGCTACAGTGTAGGGAATGGTATTATATCATTCTGTGCATCTTATACTTTGTTCTACAGTAATGCACAACCACATCACAGCAGTCTTACCATTACTGCCAAACAAGGACACACAAAATAACACTTCACACATACTTACATATATCTTCCACCCTTTTGTGAAATAATCAGAGTTACTTGGGAATATTCAATTTGCTGAAACATAGTTTATGTGATCTTCAAAAAAGCAGGTTGGTTCAATTATCTTTTAGTTTAGTTTCATAATATGTTTCTATGATTTTTAACCCATGATGGAAAACAGAAAATAGTTCACTTACTATAAAAGGCAGCCCAATTTTACTGAAAGTGTTGTGCAGTAAATGAGCTCGTATACTGCCTCCTGAGGAGATCTGCTGCACCCCAATGATAAATAAACTTACTATTTGGCAGCTAAGTTGATTACTTGTTGGTAGGCTCAGTGCCTATCTGTGTGATCTGACAGTGAAGTTTCACAGTGATTTGGAAAAGTCATTATAAGTTGAAATAAACTGTACGAGTGCAAATTTGCACATGTCCATTTATTTTCCACTGTCCTAGATGATGCAGGATCCTGCTCCACCTGAGGACCACTGTTACCATCCCTACAGGAATACTGCTGGATTGCACATGATTCTAGATTGAAGCCTTGAATACAATTCCTTTGATCTGTATATATGACAAATGTAATGAATTCGGCACCTGCCAGGCATCAAGAATTTGTTCATTATGAAAGAAACTCAGTACACAAAGTTGTTTCTCAAATCCTAAGTCAAGCTATGTCTGTGTAATTTAGTAACTGAAGGCTCCTCTTTAGGAATACATCACCATTCATCTTTATCTTTGTTAGTTGAGGACAAAGATAAGATTTATATATGACACAGATAGTTGCCACATTTATTCGGAGTTACAAACTTGTTAACAGGCCAGCAAAGAATAATAACAAACGGAGTGTGTTTTGGACCAGAATTCAGCTCTAAGAATGTCTTATGGCCATATCTTCATCAAACTCATCAGTAAAGTTAACTTAATTATCTATATTTTTCTTGCTGCATATTTTAAATAAAGACGAGTGGAGATGTATTAATATTATGTTTATTTTCCTTCAATGGGTTAATTGGAGTGGATTTCTGTAAGTTTCAGTCACTGCCTGGGAATTAGGATCACCTATGTGGGAATGCAGTACGGAAAGTCTTTTGGAAAGAACTGTACATTCTTGCAGAATCACTGCGTTTTCCTTCTCTTGATTTCACTGGGAGGAAATTCCACCCAATTCTGCTATCAGCAGTGATTCTTCTGATTGTTTCACACAAACGATGCCAGTTAAGAGGCTGATGCCAGGATCCCAGCCTATTAACGATGACTGCCTGCCTCCAGCGCAATCAAACGGAAGGAAGCTCAGCAGTGGCACCATGAGTAGTGGATGTTGCTGAGGCTGCAGCTCCAAGGATACAGCCCCTCGGTGACGGGACACGCTCACTGACAGGTGAATTGTGTTGTGGACAGCAGGGCAAGGCAGCCAGGCCCCTGCAATTGGGAGGTTTGTTAAGGGCCCCCAGTGGTACTGTTGTCACAAGGATGGGCCATTGTCACTGAGAGGGTCCTTCCACAGGCCATTGAATGGCCATACAAGAATCCACCTTAAAAGATTGAATATCTAACCCATGCTGTTTATTGTACTGAAGATATACAACTGTAAAAAAGATGTTGCTGTTTTGTAACTCAGTGTTAAAACTCTGAACTTCTGTTGATTGAGAACAAAGCAATGGTGCTTTAAAATAAAAAGGAAGAGCAGGTAAAAAAGAGGTGAAAAAAAGGAGCAGGGAACCTGCACAGCTGACTGCCTGTGCTGTTTAGTTTACAACTACAACATTTAAAAGGCATCTGGATGGGTAAACTAGGGTTTAGAAGGTTATGGATCAAATGCTGGCAAATGGGACTAGATTAATTTAGAATATCTGGTTGGCATGGGCAAGTTGGGCTGGAGGGTCTGTTTCTGTGTTGTACATCTCTTTCACTGTATGACTCTAACTATATAAATGCCACTGGGTTGTCCATGAGATTCATTTCAAAGCATGGACTAAACCTTCCTGTTGGTAATGGGCTAGGAGGTTGAAGCACGAGCAACATTGAGGGGAGAGACATTGGGAGGAAAGCCTGGTAATTCTCACTGCTATGCTACGCTGACATTGGTCAGTATGTTGACAGGAAACTGCAGGGACTGCCTCCATGTAAGGAGAAAGTCAATTTGGCAATTTTGCAGCATGTTCGGAGAGCTGGTGGCGGAGGGAGGGGTTTCTCTATGTGCATTCTATGATTCATGGAAGGACCCTCCCAGTGACAATAGCGCACCCTTGTGGCATCTGCACTGTTGGTACCCTCAATGAACCTCCTGATTGTTGGGGCCTGGCTGCTTTGCCCTGCTGGCCACAATGCAATTCACCTGTCAGCAAATATACCCGCCACTGAGGCATCCTCCTGCTAGAGCTGCAGCCTCAGCGATGTCCGCTGCTTGTGGTGGCACTGCTGAGTTGCTGGTCTTTTGGTTGTGCTGGCACTCATGGAGGTGGACAGTCATCATTAACACTGGCAATATGCTGCTGAGGGGCCTGCTGCCAGCTGATGAAGGGTCAGTTGCCACTTGCAGCTTCTGCAGAGGAACTTCAAGGTGGGTGGCAGAATTCAGCCCTATTGATCTGGTACCACTAGTTCACACAGTTCATTTTGAAACAATATAATCTACAGAAATGTTGCTGCAGCAACTAAAGAACCCAGTGGAAATACATGATTAATGATCATCATTCCTCTTTTTCAACAACTTAATTCATTTAATTTTTTTTTTAAACCAATGCATTATAATGTATCAGTGAGATAAAGCAGCTGCTTATAAATATATTTATGAAAATAAAAATAAAACCATGAACATGTTCACATTTTATTAACTATGGTAATAATTATTTACATTGAGCAGCTTCTTGAAAATGGAAGTATTTACATTTGTATTTTTAATATTGCACAACCTACTATCTTCACAACACAGATTTATCAAGTTATTCATTAATATTCATTCAGTTATTGAGGTACAGAACTGCAAGAAAATCACAAGCTGATATATTTCCAGTACATCCAATCCGATTTCAAGTTCAGTCAACCTTTGGTTACATGTCATTGCTAACAGTGGTTCAGTTTGCCAAAACTTGTATTTTGGAATCAGAAATTTTTCTCACATCCAGATCCATAATTGTGTGTTGCACTGTCCTGTAGCACTGCCAGAGGGAGACCGACAAGAATAGACAAAAGAGGGAGAAGACACATCTGCCCCTTATGCAGGAATTCCTCAGTTATTGGCAGACAAAAGTGTATTGAGAGCCGGACTGCTGAACTCTTGTGCAAGACTACATCAAAAACAGAAGTAACCATTTTATGGATCCAGCTGAAGTATAAAAGTAATTTACAGCAGCTCCGAATTGGACATGACTAGGTGGGGATCTACAACATAGTTAAAGGGCCTTATAGCATGCCTATGAATGGATTATTTCAGTTCATGAAATTAAGAAGAACCAAAAGACACAGCTTACTCCGTATCTGAGATAACAAGGTGTAGAGCTGGATGAACACAGCAGGCCAAGCAGTATCAGAGGAGCAGGAAAGCTGACGTTTCGGGTCTGGACCCTTCTTTC
>NC_063359.1:22786791-22820825 GCF_021869965.1 Rhincodon typus | reverse complement strand
CCAACATCGGCAGTTCCTACTATCTCTTTACTCCATATCAGATTTGGATTAGACTAGTTTTAAAGGTGGAGGGGTTTAATATGGAGGCTCCATTATTGTACTCTGGGCCAAATTTGATGGAACATCTGGCCTGTCAACTCTGTATCTTTGAAAAAGGATTTTAGAATTATTGATCAATGCTTAAATATCAATTTCTTGGAAATAGTTTTTCGAAATTTTCTTTTCAAGTATGTTTTGTTGCTCAGTAGATTTCTTTACCCCTTTTTTTCTCCTTTACTCATTCACGGGATGAGGGCATTGCTGGCTCGGCAGAGGCAGTTCAGAGTCAACCACATTGCTGTGGGTCTGGAGTCACATGTAGACCAGACCAGGTCAGGGTGGTAGTTTCTTTCCCTAAAGGACTTTAGTGAACCAGATAGGTTTTTTGACAATTAGCAATGGATTCATAATCATCATTAGAATCTTAATTCCAGATATTTATTGAATTCAAATTCCACCAGCTGCCATGTTGGGATTTGAACCCAGGTCCCCAGAACATTACCTGGATCTCTGGATTAATAGTCCAACGATAATACCACTAGGTGATTGCACCCCCACAATCCCACCAGCTGTAGGAGACTGATAGATGTGCTTTGTGCACTAAGTGAAAGAATTGTTCAACACAAGCAGTGTTCAAATGAAATTACAAAAAACTAAGTTCAAATCATTACAATGCTTTATTTGCTATGAGGAGAACATGCAGAAGATGTTACCGACTTACTTCAATCAATAAAACTGGTCTCTGCACTGTACAATTAAATAGTGACTAATTTTGCTTCCCTATATCAGTGGCTTGTCTTCTTGAAGTTAAATGGAACATATCCACTATTTTATTCCAAACAGGATCTGTTTTCCTTGTAATATCCTATCTTTTGTGCAGTTTCACTGAATTTATAGCTTTTCTCCCACAAAGGCTTCAGCGTCTCTTTTACCTCCCTCTTCATAAACTTCAAGCAAAAGGCTCTCCGATACAATGAGCGTGAGGTGCCTTTTTAATTACTCAGACAACCTTACCAAGTGTTTACTGTTTAATCTCATGTGTCTAGTTTAACTAATTTTTGTCCTGGAGCCTTTTTCACACTGGTATAGATACACTTTTCCTTCAAAAATCATTAAAAGGATCACTTACTTTTAAAGGCTTGTACTTAAATGCTTTTAAAAGGAAATGGTCCAAGTTTAGAAAATGTGAAAGTAATGCATTGAAAGAATTGAGATTTTGAGTCCACCATTGCTACATGTTCTCTACATAATCTCTAGGAGTTAAGGAAACTCCTCTTTGAGGGAAGAGGTGGGCTGTGTGTCGCTTGTCAGAAGACCAATAACCTTTTTTTGAAAACTGAACATCCAGTTTATAGCTAAAATGATTTCACATTTTAAGACTTTTATTAAACAGCTTAAAAACACGATTGACTAAATACTATTTCAATAGGCAAGTTATACTTTAAATACAACCGAAAACTCTTCTCTGCAGGTCTCCTTACACTGACCCTTAAATAGTCCTTGGAATTTCCTGGGCCCGATCTAAAGTGATTTCTACTCCTGAAGGCTCACTTTGTTCCTTTCCTTCACCAGTCTAGGAATTTTAATCACAGAACTATCTTTTCATCATGAGGGCTTTTTCCCCGGTGTAGACCACGCAAATCTTTCAAGCTCATTTAAAATCTGAGCACTCGCATTACTAATCGGTGACCCATAAAGCTTCTCAGCCTCTAGCTGTTCTCTTTTTCCCAGGTCTCAGCAGACTAACTGTGTTTGTGAGTGTCTTAGAAGCTTTTCCCCTCTCAAAGCCCATTTCCATGGCAATGTGAATCATTATCAAGAATTGCAATAATAATAATAATAGTCACATGGGCCTATTATCCAGGTAGAAATGCAAATTAGCTATCCTTGAGACCCCAGCTCTCTTTTATCTAAAGGACAATTGAAAACATAACTGTTACAAAGCCAAAACTCTCAGCATCTTCCCAAAACTTCGGAAACTAGCAGTCTAGCCACAGATGCTGCTAAATTGTTTCCAAATGTGAACATTTCACACCTTCTTCCCAATAAAAACTACCCGGGCCTCCCCGTAATCCTTAACAACTCCATCTCCCAATCTTGTTACTAGGCACATTCAGAGACAGTCACTTGACCCAATTCCTTTTACCCTAAACTAGAAACAAAGTCTCAAAATATCATCTTATTAAACCTCATCTTTGTAACACTTGGATATCTTCTATACGATTAGAAGAATTGAATCAAGTCCTGTGCACTATTGCTGCCTGACCTGTTGACATAGCTCATGAACGGTCATGGAAGATTGGATTTTCTTTTGATGAATTTTACTGAGCATAAAACAAAAAGTGCAAACTCACTGCACGCCCTGTACAAGGTAAAATTGTCACTGCATACTGGGAAATAGAGTCGTAAAGTCATAGATAAATCATTTTAGATTACCTCAGCTACTGATCTCATCTCATTCGCTGAGTCCCGAAAGAACAGAATTAAAGTCCTACCCTTATTTTACATTTTAAATTCCATTATTTATTGAATAATGAATGATCAAGTGAAGAATACAATACATGTAATTTATACTGTTTCAATTGTTACATTGTACAAAATAAGAAATGGTTCATGACTATGATGTTAATATTATTTCCTCACTAACAATAAAATTCACTGGAGTTAACTTTCTACCCACTTGTTCTAGACAAGCTTACAAGTTAATGACCAAATGGCTTCCTGGACAATCGTTGGGAGAGCACAGTGCCAGTAAACTGTACAAACGCAGCAGGTTAAACTCAAGAAAATACCTGGATAGATATGTGGAAATCTCATGTCATTATGATTGTTAAACAGTAAGGGAGTCGTGAAAGGAAAGCTGACGTTTCGGGTCTAGACCCTTCTTCTGAAGAAGGGTCTAGGCCCAAAACATTTAGCTTTCCTGCTCCTCTGATGCTGCTTGGTCTGCTGTGTTCATCCAGCTTTACACCTTGTTATGTCAGATTCTCCAGCATCTGCAGTTCTGAGGGAGTTGTGAAAGTTTATTTTAATATAATGCTTGAACTGGAATTTTAGAATCACCAGGAATTCCAATGAGACGTCTCCCATTTCTCCAGGATTTTTGCCAAGGTCCAGGCCTACATTATGGTGAGACATTGGAGAAGACCTTTGAAAATTCTGTCATTATGTTTTTAAGCACATCAGTATTTTACAGATTGCAGAATACAGCTTTAAAATGTTAACATTTTCAAAATGTAACAAATAGAATAAAGCTAAGGCACTAATTAATATGTTGTGATAAAATTATTGAAACGATGTGCCATAAACTGTATGAAAAATCAAACAACTGACACGAGGCAGAAAATGTAAGCTAAAAATTAAGGCAAAGTGAAATCTGAAAGTGAAACAGCAGCTCTGTCAGAATCAATGAGAGAATATTTCAAATGAAGGCCAGTAAAACAAGAAAATGAGATTACATACAGCGCACAGATTGCTACTGGTAATCCCTAGTGAGAGTTACATCATAAATACTTATACCCGTTTTGTAAATCCAAATTCTGGGAAGGTTGCTAGAAAGATTAATTAATGAGGCAATGGGATCAAGAACTCTAGAGCAAAAAGAAACTGCAAATATATTTTGCACAAACCAAAGGGGAAATAAGAAATAGCAAGGCAACAACTGTGGCCTGGGAAAGAAGAACATAACATCAAATCAAAATTGTTTAAAAATCGGGGAGGAATGTTAATCATTTAATAAGGCCATTATGACGTTTCCTATGAAATTTTTTCTTTTCTTTATTAACCACATAATGGCCATAATTTCTTCCAAGGCACTTCAGGTTTTATGTGGCTCCATTAAAAAGTAAATGGTTCTTAAAAAGCTTCGGGGATGGAAATACTGGGGAAATTTACATGTTTTGAAATTCCTTGGGCATGAGGCAAACAGCACAAGCTCACCATGCACCCAATGTAGGATGGGAGTATTAAATCCATACTGGGATATACAGAGAGGCACTTTTAGATTACTTTAGTTCTTTGTCCTATCTCATACCTGCAAGTAAGCTTTCTTGTTTTTGATAGACCCCAATATATCCTTATTTTACACTTTGTTGAGTAGTAAATGAGCAAATGAGAAAAGATTCTTATATGGTTAATATAAGAAATAGTTTATGAGTGTCGATCTAAAATATTTTCTCATTAAGGGCAGAATTTGTGCAGCATATGTTTTTCTTTGCTGGTAGTTCCAGTCAAATATCCTTTTCTTGACAGTTCTAGATCAGACTAACAATAAATAACCTGAGCTCTAACATAACTTAAATAACTCTTTGCTAATTTTAAAAACAAATTGCAGGTCAGAAACATATCTGATCTCATTTTAAGATCTAAATTAAAACTAACAATCTCTAACGTACTGTGGCAGACTGAGATTGACAGATTCTTGTGAGACAAAAGTATTAAAGGAATAAAGTTTGGTAAACTAACTTGAGCTGGAGATCAGCAATGACCTAACTGAATTTGAATCCTGGGATAGGTTTAAGAGTTTGTCTGGCGCACTGTTGTTCCAATTGTCACCTACATTCACATATTCTGCACCTCTTCCCATAAAACATGCTTTTCTTTAGAAAGAATTTGAGGCCTGAATCATATGTGATTCTTACCGTTTTGTGAACTTGAACCTCCCTTCCCACCAATCTAAAAGATCCCTCTGTTACTCCATATCTTCCAATTATCCCCCCTTCAGAAGATAAATATTGCTTTATTTAGCTAGGAAGGACCATCTCATATTTAGCACTTTATTTGTCACATTTCTTTTCTTTCTTCATCTCTACTTTGTGATTTTTCCTTTCTCAGGTTAAGTGTGGAGGAAGCCTGTCAGGTGTTGACTAACTGACCAAACCACCACTGAGAAAGTTTGCTGGATCACGTGCCAATCAGTTTACAGAGTGACAAATGAGTTCCTCAGGCCTCGAACAGAGGCTGTGGACCAATCAGAGTCTGGCAGCTTCTAGGTCATGAAAGCCATTGGTTGAGGCCTTCACACTGAGGGATCCCTTGGCCAGAGGGTAGGTCTTGACCTTGAGCTTCTCAAGGGGTGGGGGTCTTGGGGAGAGGAGAAGCTTCCAAGGCCACGCCCTTGTGTCATATCCATGCCTTTGCTTGCTCCCAGATGGGGACAAGTGTAACACCAACCTGCCCCGCACCCCACAACACCCTTCACCAGCCAGCAGGCAATGGCCCTGGTTATCCAGTCAGGAAACATACCACTCTTCAAGCAGGCCATTGGGAAGATGGGTGAGTTGAGATCATTAAGTGGCTGTTAATTGACTACTTCAGGGTTTTAATTATTGGCATGTTGAGGAAGTTCACACCCAGCACTCAGTTAGTGCGGATATCTCTCCAGGCCCAACTCACCCATTATGTTCCACCTCTCTCACGATGTCCAGAAAAGACAAAACTGAGTCCATACTTTCCGTTTGGGTGACTGAATTAAGGCCCGGAATCACCTGTGTGATTTTTGTTAAAGATTGAAAGTTCATATACATCAGGTCCACTACATTCACCCCATTTTGCAAACTGATCCCCAAAATACTGCTTCTGCTGCAGTCCCACTCTCTGATAATTACACCTGGATACATTCAGCCATCTTTCTTCACTGCCGCTGACTAAACATCCTGCAAACTAGTTAGTTTTGATGTCCACAGGCAAGTGGGTTGAACCTCAAAATTGCAGTGATGATAGAAAACTTGGAATTAGGTCACATCATTTTGAAGGAAAGAAACGAAGCAGGTCCAATGTCAGCAAGCATCAGCTGTTATCTAAGAAATAAAGGTGATGTGGCAAGGGCCATAGCATATGACCCAGGGTGAGGAATGACACAGTAAAACATCTGAAGGTGTTTCACAAGAGCATTAACAAACTACATTTGATGCCAAGCCACTTAAGGCGGTATTAAAACAAAAAAACACAACCTTGGTTCTGCAGGTAGGTTTTACAGAGTTTCTAAAAGGAGGAAAGAAAGGAAAAATATGGAGAGGTTTAGTGGGACAAGTACAGAGCTCAGAGTTTTGAAAGCTAAATCACAGATGGAGGTTTAATTTTAAAGTTTAAGACTGTAAGAGGAAAGAAAGACAGAAGGCAGGTTTCTTTTAAAGTTTTGTAACCAAAGGCAATAAAGAAGTAGAGTAGGAGACAAGACAATGACATTTGATTTCAACTCCAGTGTAATGGGACCTCCATCAGCAGGCACCAATGGTGATAGTGGTCCCTGAGGAAGAGAGCTGAATGGTTTACCAGGACCTCCATCAGGAGGTGGGGGTGATGATGGGGGACACTCAGCAAGGGAGCTGAACAGTTCACCAGGATCTCCATCAGGAGGTGGGGGTGATGATGGGGGACCCTCAGCAAGGGAGCTGAACAGTTCACCAGGATCTCCATCAGGAGGTGACGATGGTGAGTGAGTGAGGGCATCTAGAGCTTAAATGAACTCTTGCTGGGAAAAAAATGGTTTCTTTGGTGGAAAGAGGGCCAATGGAAAGTGAGAGCTGATAGACAAAGGATTCCACAGTCCAATGTAGTCCATAGGCTTTGTTCATGTACATGCAGTAAATAATTCCTTGTTTATCAATAATTGCCCTTCCTGTTTCTAATGACCTGATACTAGTGGAGGGAATAATCCTGTTTCATGATCTTTGGGCCTTTGATGTGTTCAAGTCTAATGTTTGACGGGGTTGTGTTAACTGTTTGTTCTTAATTTCCAATAAGGGTAAATCATAATTTCAAATATAAAAATAATAATTATTAATTTCTGTTCCTGCAGAATAGTGTATCTGTGGAAAAGGGCTGCAAGCTGGTGCTGTAAATATTGATTCGCTGCGTTGCTTCTGAAGATCACACTGTAGAAAGGGTACCTTTCCTCCAATGTAAATAACATCTCTGTCATCCTCTAGACAGTGTTACATCGCTTAAGAGTGTTGGATTTGTAACTCAATTATTTCTCATCTTCCAGGAGATTACACAGCTCCAGGTGGTCTGGGGAGCGTATGTATTGTGATACATAAGGCATCAAAACTACATTAGATAGGCTGATGGGCCCATCTTGGTATGATTTTGCATTTGTTATCATCCAAGCCGAAAAGGATGTGTTATAAAATTATTTACATTACATTGTTATGGAACCTGAGACAAATAGCTATGGGAATGGGGAGAGTTTGATGCTAAAAGCGCTCAGCCTCCAGTCCAAAATCCAAAACTGTGTTGGACTGTACTATTGTTTGATACAGATCTTTACCAGATTAAAAATCTAAATCTTGCCACAGGGAAACATGAGAATTTTCAAAAGTTCTTTTTTATTTTTATGTTGACAAAGATAGAAATAATCAAACACCGTTTTGCCTGGTATCTCCCATGGTGCATCCATCTGTGTGAGAGTGTGTAGAAAGACAAGATTTGATTCTGAATGTAATCGAGCAAGTCTCCCTTCACAGTTTGGTTCTTTGAGGTTTTCTTTTGTAATCACATTCTAACAAGTCCCACACAAATCAATTTTCAGTCATAATCCTGTAACTTATATGTGAGTGATCTTAAGTTGAAATGAAAAGAGCCAGTTTCAATGTTAAACTGAAAAGCACTCCATCAATTTTTAAATATCTTGTCTAGAATGGACAAACGTCCCGTCCAATGAGTGGCACAGTGAGTGAGAGTATGTGAATGATGGTACTGAAATCTCTGGGCAGTCTTGCACACTTCACTGGCAACTGGAGTCTATCTATTGCAGGTTGCATTTTCAACGTGAGCTCCAAACCAGACAGTTCTGCTGGGTCAGAAGGGCTCAGCTGGGACCAGCCTGAATTGGATGAGGGCATCCTGGTGAGACCCTGGGGCACCTCTGCATTCTGCAACGACCTCCATCACTTTGCGTGCTCTCCCTTGTTTCCAGGAATGGTCCTTGTATTTTGGGGTGAAAAGCTGTGACAGCCACAACTGTAAGTAATGAAGGAGCCAAAGCAGCCACCAGCAAAGTGAGCGTACAGCTCCAGACCAGTTAAACATTGAGGGAATGGAACTCCATCCTGTCGATGAGTCTGACTGACTGCTCAGGCGGTGTCCTAACGGACACATGGGTGTGATCAAGAGCCCTTGCACCAGCAGAAATGCAAGGAATGTAGCAACGGAAGTAAATCCCACTGCCCTTTTCCCCTTGGTAGACCACATTTCCCTACAATTAATGTATTGTCAACTTCTTGCAATAATTACATCAGAGAGCTGTGAGACACATTAACGTGCTGTTGTTTGTGAACAAGAATCACTGCTGATCCCTATAAGGAGCCAAAGGGGAACAGCTTCAAGGTCACGGTGATTTTGATGATGATTGGCAAGGCAAGGCAAGCAGTGCTGTGCGTCCTGAAATCTTCTAGCTTGGGGAACACAGATCCCTGTGAATATTTTCCTGCAGGATTGCAGGTTCACGTGACATTACTTCTCTAACACATCCAGACAGTTTCATCTGCACAGTACAGTCTGTGTCAAAGTCACAGTGTCCATGGACTCCTGCCCCTCATTCCTCTCCTCTGCCCTTCTGATGCCCAGGCCTCAGCTCTTCCTGTCAGAGATATAGCTCCTCATCATCACTGGACCGAAAATCTGACAGTTGTGCTTCTGTTGTCAGATGCTACCTTCCTTGCCCCAAGTGGCTCCCCAACTGTATTGGAAGACAATTCTTCCCCCTCACCGTAATGCCCCTGGGATGTCAGTTGACTCATGCCCACGTGCGCTACCCAAGAGTTTAGTGAACACACTGCCCACATCTGCACTGACCCTATGTGGCTGAACCATCTCTGAGCCATTCTTCTTTTTAATCAGCCTGTCAAATTCCTTGGTGTTGTCATGAGTCATTCCCTGCTGTCTATCTGCTCCATGCCCCGATCCACTGTGAAGCTTAAAGAAGGCCCCCTATAAAATCTTGGCATGTCCCTCATCAAGCTTTTAATGAGTCCTTAATGACCTTAATTGCAGTTATCCATGGACTCTGTGGTTTGGGTGAGCTTGCTGTCGGTCCCCTGCCAATGGTTAAACTGGCTGGCAATGCAAATTGCAATGGAAAAATGGCCACCGGCTGATCCAGGGTTCCTCTCTTGCCTACCTTTATTTCCAGGGGCTCTTGTGGTGCAGTGGTTGTGTCTCTCCTCTGAGCCACGAGGCCTGGGTTCATGCCCTATCAGAGGTGTGTAATGACATCTCTGAACAGCTTGATTAGAAAATATGTACCTTTGTTTCCAGCCCCAGCAGGACCTAAAATTCTACACTGAAGTCTGATATTCCCTACTCACTATTGTAATTATTGTATTTGCAGTTATTACATAGTTAACGCATTTAAAAACATTTCCCAAACAGTGGTTGTCTCTATTGCCAAACATTCCCTTGATCATCAGCTCAGTTAAGCACTCACCTTTTCAGAATAGTGCTCTGCTGGAAGAGGTGGGTAGTCACATTGTTCGATCTTTTTACAGAGAGAGAAGAGATTCATTTTATCTCCATAAAATGGACTCTGGAGTGCAGCCATCTGAGATGAGAAGGAAACAAAATGATAAATGTTTCAGTTGAAGACTTTGAGACAGATTTTACTGCAATTTTCGTATGTGAGAAAATACTTACAAATTTAGTTTTCCTGTAGATCTCCATGTCTCAAACATTATCTTTGTAAACGTTTATACCCATTAGATGACACATAGTAGCATAGAATTTCCTGATTAGTTTTGCCCATAGGTATAAAACTTAAGAAATCTCAAACACAGGTTTGTAATGCACAATAGACCAGAATTTACTTTTGTACGACCACCTGATAATCCCTGCCTCAAACACCCAATTCACTAAAATGATGCTGTTGCCATATTAAAAATACAATACGGCAAATTCCCTGAAATGAATTCTGTTCTAACCCGATGCAAAATGGCACACAGAATTTTAAAAGCAGCAGCAGGAAAATATTATTTGATGTTTCATTAAGATTTTAATGGCATAAGTAGAAAATGTCTTCGCTGAGAGTAGCACTGTGCTTTCTGTATTTTTCAATGCATTTTGATGGGATCAGTATTGCAGGGACAGGGGCTGGATGGGGGATGGGCATGATGGTAGCCTAGTGGCTAATGTCACTGGACATATGTACGAATGACACCACAGCACGTGATGGAATTTGAAACTGACTGATAAATCTAGAATTAAAAGCTAGCCTCAGTAAATAGTTACCATGTTAGTTATCATCAATTGCTGTAAAAACCCAACTGGTTCACTAATGTCCTTTAGGAAAGGAAATCTGCTGTCCAAACATGATCTGACCAACATGTAACTCCAGATGCCCATAATGTGGTTGACTCCTAACTGCCTTCTAAAATGGCACAACAAGTCACAAAATAAATGCCACAAAGAGTTTCTCTGATGGTATTAATTAGTAATGATCAAACCGTCTAATGCAGCACTACACCAAGAGGTGGAATAAACAAATCAGTCTGGTTTACTGGCCCTGTTTACCTAACTGTTCAGAATTAAATACCATATTGTACATAGTTTGGAATTTTCACTGCAATTGAGAAACATAGTGGCGATTTATAACCCCCTGGATAATAGGAATGACAATGCTTAAAAAATGAGGGGATTACTTCAAGAGTTGAGGTCACTTATATAACTGGACAGATAGTAGCTTACCTTATAGTCTGAGAACAGTGATCAACTGGGCTTGCTGGTGTAATTTCACATGCGTTTCATAATAATAGGATATTTTTCATTATTTAGGCAAGATCTGTCCTTATGATCAAAAAGGGCAGGCTTACAGAAAGAAATAAATGCCACAAGGACTTTCTCTGATGGTATTAATTTGTAATGATCAGACCGTCTAATGCAACACTACACCAAGAAATTCAGAATCTGAGAAACAAACTCTGTCTGCATTTAATTTGTTTATCTGAGTTGGGGTTAATGTTATGTACACCGTCTCAGTACCAGCGAGGATTATAATTAGCTAGGACTCTCATTTCACATCCACTGACTGTAGAAAAATTAAGACACAAACTGACTTGGGCTAGAGCAGGATTAGTCTTCGTTTTAATGCATAGTCCGAAAGCTCTACATGGATTGTTGGTGAAATACAAGATGATTGCTTGCTATTCATTGAACTATAAGGTATGAAGAATCAGTGACTGACTGCCAGAGAGTTGATAAGAAAATAGGAAAGACAAACTATGAAACATCCTGCTTTGGCATTCAAACGTCCCGCTGTCACAGACAAAACTTAGGTTGGACACAGCCATTTCAAATAGAAATCCTCGTAAGGAATTTTATCTATTCTTGTGGAAAGTTACGAGAAAACATTTTTATTGCAGTAATTTATGAGTTTTTTGATCTTCAAGGAGTTTCATATATTTAGATTGACTAATTAAAGGTTCCAATTGTGAAAGGCTAATTATGGACTCCATCTAAAGGGTGTAGCTAATACACTTCAGTTTGAATCCAGACTGTTCACAAATGAGATATCCTCAGGGCCAGGGTAATAAACACTGATATGGACTTTACAGTTTTTATGCATCTGTGCAGCAGGTTTTAACTCATCTACAGTGTCCACTGCTTTAAGAAAATTGGACGTAACAATGCAGAACTATTCCTCATCTCACTTTCTCTCTCCAAGCCTCATGCACAATGTCTATCAGCCATGTAACGAATTCATCCCTTAAAGAAATATTCTCCATACTTTATACAGTAGGCCATAATTCTGGCAGCAGACGCATTGCTATCATATGCTGTAATTATATCATTTACTTGGACATTTGCCCACTCACTGACTTGAAACCAGCTGCCATCACAAACACCAAGCCAGCTAGACCTGCCCGAAACATCATCACGTACAGAATGTTAATTCGTTAACTAAAGCTGCAAGTGGGCTGGTAATGGCCATGGGGATTGAGATGTTAGCAGAAGCTGATCACCATAAAAAAGATGAACAGAAATGACCACATAGTCGCCTACACCACATTTGGTTCAATTACTTAATAGTTTATCCTGCATTGTGCTACTGAGGTAAATTTTGTTTCTCCATTCTAGAGCTGTGGGTATTGATGGTTAGGTCAACATTTATTGCCCATCCCTAATTGTCCTTGAGGAGATGTGTAGTGAGTTGCTTTCTTGAACCATTGTAGTTCACTTCATTTAGGAACACACATGGTGCTGTTAGGGAAGGAGTTCCAGGTTTTTGCAATAAATTTCCAAGTTAGGATGGCGGATTTCAAGGAGGGGAACTTGTGGGTGGTGTGTTCCCATGTATCTGCTGCCTTTGTCCTTCGAGATGGTAGGGGTTGTGGGTTTGCCTAAGGAGCAGTGCTGTATTCTGCAATGAACCTTGTAGATGGTGCACATTGCTGCTACTGAGTGTCAGTGGTGGATGGAGTGGATGCTCGTGCATGTGGCACCAAACAAGCTGGCTGTTATATCCCAGATGGTGTCAAGCTTCTTGAGTGTTGTTGGAGCTGCACTCATCCAGGCAAGTTGGAAAAGTCAGTCAGTTAGTTTTACGACAAGTATTTATATGCCAGATCAACTAGAATCTTCAAATGACTAGTGGGTAAAGATATCGCAACACAGAATGAACCAAGGATCTCCTGGGCTTAAAGTATAATTTAGAAATCCTTTAGGTACATTCGTGAAATTTTATTTGGAAACCTAGTTCTATTTAGACAGGCAGTTATAGCTGGAAATAGCAGTTGTCAGTGTTTGAAGTAATAGTGAGAGGCAGTTACAGTGCTGAGGATGGGAGGGAAAGGTAAGAATTTAGAGATGGTACAGTTTCTACTTATTGTACATATAGCCTGATGTGTTGCCTCTTCCCCCTCCCCAAACCTTTTGAGCACAGTGCCCATCTGGGCCTTTAAGTTGGTACACTTCTGCTTCCAGTAGAGGTCTGCCTCTTCATGTGCTGTGACTTGAGTGCGAAAATACAAGTGTAACCATAGCTTTTAATACCTACTGTTGTGGGTCTGGTTACCAGCTTTCTAGCTAGTATAACCAGTCACAACACTTCAAATCTAGCTTCTATATAACTCCTGTGTTAAATTCTCATATTTGTTACATAGCATCCTCTAAATGGAGTCTCCTAAAACTCCCATGAGACATTTATACCACTAACATTAACAAAGCTCCTAAAGTTACATTTTCTAAAGATTCATGAAAACATTCTTTATGTAAATATACTCCAGATCTCTAAAATACAAAACCATTCAGGCGTTTCTCATAGAAATAGTCGAATCTCAGGGGTGGGCCGTTCATTTGTCTCATTGCTACAGGCCCTCCTATTTGCCTTCCAGCCCTTGAAGCTTGGCACCATCCTAAACTGGATCGCTCCCTGCCACTACAGTGTCTCAAACCCAAAACAAACATACTGCCCAAAATATCATTACCTGCTAAAAGTTCTGTTGATCACAAAAATAGAACCTGCATTTACAGAGCTATTTCCTGGTCTTGGGGTTTCATAAAATGCTTCATTATTAGCCAATAAGGTGCTTTTCATTTATCACCATTGTTGAAAGTCTGAAAGCATAGCAGCCAATTTGTGCAAACAAACAAATAATCAGAATATCTGGCTTAGATATTGGTTAAAGGATTCTATATCAGCTTGGCCAACATCATAGGACATGCTCCTGTCCAGTTCAGATGGTATCAGGAACTCTCATCCATTACAGGAGGCTGTTGGGGCTTGGGTTAAAATCTCATCTAAATGGCAGCACTTCTGACAATGTGGCTCTCCGTCAGTCTTAGAGTCTCTGGAATGGACTCAAGGTTGTTAGAATGACAGTGCAAGCACTTCACTAAGGATGAAGCCTATATTGCAAACAATTAGCATTCATCCAGTTTTGTGACTTCAGAGAGCAACGTCAGGAGGCTCCCAGTAAAGGGTAACACATTGAAGGAGGAAAAGGTAGAAATATGATCATGCGTTTCCTCCAGGTGCTTTGGTTTCCTCCCATTGTCCAAAAATATGCAGGTTAGATGGATTGGCCGTGCTAAATTTCCATAGTGTCCAGGGATTTGCAGGCTGGGTGGATTTGCCCTGGGAAATGCAGGGTCACAGAGTAGGTGGGGGTGGGTCTGGATGGAATGCTCTTCGAAGGGTTAGTGTAGACGTGATGGGCCGAACGGCCTGCTTCCACACTGTAGGGAAACTATGATTCTATGAAAAATGTAATGAATTCCAAAATATGAAAGCCACTGTAGTGTTAATCCCAGAAAAACCAAAATGTATGAAGCAAAGTTTATTGATCCAGTTGGTTGGAATGTTCAAGCCCTTTCTATTGTCATTCACAAACTCTTGTTGCAAATTACAGTCGTGGAAGTGATTCTTTCCAACTGGTACAAATAATCCAGGTGTTGTTTTGATACATCCATTGGAAGTACAGCAGCTGCCATTGTGACTAGTTCTGACTTTAGACCTTCTTGACTGATTCTAAAAATAATTCCAAAAGCACTGCTGCATTTACATACTGAGGAGCCAACAGTACTAATGGGGGTCTATCTTCAGAAGCCAAGATTCGGTTGTATGTAGGCTCAGTAAGCAAGAGGTATGTCATCACAGCAGGCAGCCCACACAGTGCCCCAGCTGCTTATTAATCCATAATGTGATTCAAGTGCTTCTTGTCACTCTCACTCACTGTCACATACAGAGCCCTATAATGGAATAATACCTCACTCTAATGAATCACCACTGGATAATTGTTGATATTATCTACTCTGTTTAGAGTGTTCATGCAAACTGCTTGCTCAGACCTGTGACACCTCTCATCTTATGATTTTTTTTGCATGGCAGCTGAAGTTGATGTAACTTACTGTTTTTAATAAGGTATTATTTGATAATTGCTTTGACCTTTCACCCTGGGATGTGTCTTTTGCTCATTAGCATGCACTGCAAGTGCCAGCCAAAGGGTGCTGCTGTCTTGCTGCTGACAGTCGCTGCCACCCCATGTCAGTGCTCAAAGACGGCCACAGTCTCTGCTATCGCTTTGCAAATGATAAGTAGCACTGACAGAAAATTAGCTGTATGGTAATGAGCATGTTCTTTAACCCTTCAAGCATGCTGCGTGTAAAGAGCTCGCCTGCCCTTAGGCACTTCAAGCACACAGCTGGCTGACTCAAAAGATTAAAATTAGCACAAGTTCGGTTTAAAGTGAGAGTGTATGGTTTTCCATTGTCACTGGCTGAAGTTTAACCCTTCCAATGCTCAAGAACTAGAGGTTATTAACAGTTAAGACTGAAGAACCATGGGAGAATTACTTTGTAAATCAGTGTGACAGGACAAAGGTTTTTAGGTAATGACAAAATGTTGACAAATTTGTTGAGAATTATTTTCTCAGATGTAATTCACATCCTTTGAATGCTGCAAACATACTTCAATATTTCAACTGCAAACCGTCTTGTCATAATATTTAAAGTGTTTGAAATCACGGCAGACCTTTCTATTGCATTAATGTGCTTATTATTGGCCTCAATTCGAAATTAGTGGACTAAACTGAAGTATGCTGATATTGTCAGATGAGATGACTCCTTGGAAGCTATTTAGATTCAATTTTGGAAAGGTTGAATCCAAAATTGGGATAACAGCACATGGATAAATCTCAACCTGATCATCAAAGTGGTCACACATCAATCCCGGTCCTCTGACTGCAGTCCTCCATGTGCCAGAACAGGTATTTCGGCAAACAATATCAAGCTTGGATCAGCCTGAATGCCAGGCTATTTCCACAGAGGATTGGAAATTAACTCAACATAAGGGTTAACATGTATGCCACTAACCCTAGATCACCAGAGTTTAGGCACAGATCCAACACCACTCTAAGTGCTGGACCATACCTGGTTCCTATCCTGCTTTGTGACTACATTACAAAAGTACTTAATTGGCCATGGAAGAAGCTAAATCAATGAGGGTTTTCATTTTTTTTTTACTTCTCTTTTACATCCCTTAGAGCATTTAAAAATGTTTTAATATTGAAAGTACTTCGGCTAGGAGAATAATATTTCTGTTTGAAGGGCAATAATATAATGAAAAATATCTGGCAACAAACTTTTTTGAAGAAGAGAAGTTACAAAAGCTATGCATTGTTATCTCCACAATGATGTTATGTGTAGGTGCTGTAATGATGAGACCAATATGCTTGGTTTTCTGGGAGAGTCCTGTCATCATCTAGCATTTTATTTTATTCACTTGTGGAATGTGGGCATCATTTATTGCCTGCCCCTAGTTGCCATTGAGGAGGTGGTGGTGAGCTCCTTCTTGAACCACTGCAGTCCATGTGCTGCAGGTAGAGTCACAATGCCCTTAGGGATGGCATTCTATGATTTTGCCCTAGTGTTGTGAAGTTGGGTATAGTATTTTGTCGATTGAAAGACAGGACATGTCAGAATTTGTTTGTAAGATGATGTGGGGGGTGCAAAGTGTGTATGGTCCCTTTTAAAGATGATTTTTTTTTAGGAATGGTTAAAAAATCCCTTCAGGCAGCAGCAGATGCACGGGGAATTCTTGAAATTGAAACATTGTATCAAAAGGCTATACTGTTAGCAGGCAAAGCAATATTTTTACCAAGACAACAGGTTTTTGAATTTAGCCAATTAATTTAAGCCAGGTCCTAGATACCAAAACCCAATTAATTTAAATCTGATGGTTTTGACAATCTAGTACCAATCCTATTGTAAGAAATTAATAGGTCATCAAGGGTATAAAAGAAAAGGACATTTGAAAATCAGTGTGAGAGCGAGCTACCATCTGAGGAGAAACTCACTGGCTCTCACAGAAATCTCTAAGCTCTTCAAGTAAGCACCATCTAAATACAGGTACTACGGCACTCTTAGCTAATATTCCTGACACAAGAATTTGACGGAGAAAGGTGTTCCTGAATGGAAAACAGCGAAGAAGGCAAAGAACATTCTGGAAGACTTATCCTGGCTGTAATTTTAAGAGGTGAAGTTTTAATTTATTTTTTCCTTATTACTTTGGTTTACATAAGTGGGACTTGTATTTATTGGAACAGCATACCCTTAGAATTATGTTTTATTCAGGAATAGTTAGTAGTTAAGCGGGGAACTATTTGGTTTGTTAGTAGTTCTGTTAATTTGTTCACTGTAAGATTTAGATAAATAAATTGTTATTTGTTGCTTATAAAGTGAGTATCAGGGTTTCCTTTCATCTAACCACTCCTTTATAACAGATTGGGGGTGAGAGGCAGATTATATCACTTTTCACCCTTCCTTTAACAGATTATGAGGCGAGGTGAGCTTCTCTGGGTATTTTGGTTTTAATTATCAGAGAGGTGTCGACCACTCCTCCCTAATACCTAGCGACAGTGAAAAAGATCTGTCAGCCCAGATCTACAGCGGCAGACAGACTTGACTGCTCCTTACAAAGTCAGTCATGTAGGAGGAGCAGACCTGAGGGCAGGGCCAAGATAGAAACTTTTTATACTTGGGGTTCAGAGCTTCTCAGTGCAACCCAGTGAGACTGTGGGTGTTACAGCCAGTGGGATGAGGCACACTGCATACCAGTTTTTAAAAAGTATTTTTAATATTGAAGTAGGTTGATAATGATCTTTTCTCAGGAAGGTATAGAGGCAGCACGAGTGTGTGTATATTTCTGCAGGTGCCCAGCAACTTCATGCAGATAAGGTGCCCTTCCACTCACCCAGCATATGCTGGCTGGCTCAGTACTGCAGGGCACTGATGGGTATAATTGCCTGGTTCATGACCCCTACAAACCTGAGGCTCCAGTGTTTAAGCTTGATTTGTTGTTTTTGGTTTGATGTCTGTAAACAAGTGGGGAGAAAGCAGAAGTGTTTTTCAGGAAGACAACATTCTTTTTAGAATATAGTAGGTGAAGGCTTGAATATGCGTGAAATTGACCTGAAATGGAAAAGTACCTTATACTGTTAGAATCAAAATATTAGAATTTGAAATGCAACTATGATGCGTTCTCTGTTTAAACATTACCTGATAGCATATGAACGTCACTTTACCAAAATTATTCATATGCGATTTATTGTTTACAAGCTAAACCTTTAAATATTGGAAGATCTGATTCTGACAGGTTTTATAATTTCTGTCTATAGTAGGACAAAGGGGAGAAATGAATACATGCTCCTTGGAACTCCTTTGTGTCTTATATTGCCTGGACAAAATAACATGGTAAAGAGTGACAATGTGCAGGAGATACATCTGTGAGGTGTGTAATTGTATTTCACTGAGGACATCTTCTTGGTGACTGCTGCGACATGACACAGAATACATTCAGGAAATAAATTCATTTATCACAGTAATATCTGTAAGTAATATGTGAGTCACAAAGCTGGTCTATGAGAATTTCAATGCCTGTGACAAGAAATGGCTTACATTAACACTGATTATTGGTCCGTGTGCATGCTACACACAGCGCCAATCTTTGTAAAAGGTTACATTTCTTTCTGAGGCGGAATGTTTTTTCAGGCTCAGATTGATTCCGTTTATCCTCCCACTTAAAAGCTGCCACCACACTATTGGTTTATAGTGAGGATGCTGGATTTTGGGAATACAGTCATACAGCATAGAAACAGGCCATTCAGCCTATTAGGTCTGTGTTGATTAACAAACATCAAACTACACTAATCCCATTTAACTTGATCTGTTGCCTACGCTGCCCTGGCATTTTAAGTACTCATCCAGATGCTTATGAGATATTGTGAGAGTACTTGGCTCCACCACTCTGTCAGGCAGCACATTCCATATTTCGACCACACTCTGGACGAGAAAAAGTTTCCTCAGATCTCCTCTAAACTACTTACTCCTCACCCTAAACTTATGCCCTCTGACTGCCATGG
Source organism: Rhincodon typus (assembly GCF_021869965.1). NCBI lineage: Eukaryota > Metazoa > Chordata > Chondrichthyes > Orectolobiformes > Rhincodontidae > Rhincodon > Rhincodon typus. Next base: position 22,801,935 of record NC_063359.1, on the reverse strand, counting down.
GGAAGAGATTCTCAGATTCTCTGTATCTGTATCTGCAGAAGTTGCTAATAATGATCAAGGTTATCAAGACAAAGTGGTTGCCAGCACATCGGCAGATGTACAGCACAAATGGGGTAAATATCTGAACAGAAATAAATTCTAAACTGTTCCTGATGCTCACCCTTGATGCTGTGTGGTATTTCTGAGCCCTTCTCACATCTCAATTTTTAAAAATTTATTCACAAGGCCAGCATTCATTGCCCATCCCTAATTGCACAGAGGGCAGTTGAGCATCAATCACATTGCTGTGGGTCTGGAGTCACATGTAGGCCAGACCAGGTGAGGATGGCAAATTTCCTTCCCTAAAGGACATTAGTGAACCACATTGGCAACAGTTTCATGATTTTCATTAGATTCTTAATCCCAGATGTTTTCCTTTACTATTGAATTCAAATTCTAGCATTTGCCATAGTGGGATTTGAACCCAGGTCCCAGAACATTACCTGGGTCTCTGGGTTAATAGTCTAATGATAATACCACTAGGCCATTGCCTCTACTGAAGTAGAAATGGCTTCATTGTGTAACCGGACATCACCAAGTTTTTGTTTGTCAGTTGGATGCCTGACACAGAGAAGCCATCACCATGCTTACAGGTTTTTAGATCAAACCAAATTATTGAAAAATCAAATTAAGTTTTATCTGCTGAATATGGAGGTCACAATCACTCCCACCAGGACACACTCTCATTTAATAAATCCAGAACATTTGGGCACTGGCTTGCAAGATCCAAATGTTAGCAATTCCTTCATGTGCTTTATGGATAAGGCTGGAGTTTAATTAACTCAAACCATCCAGTTTAACATTATTTAAAAGTCCTTTAACCTCATGCTCTTTTAGAAATCTTCTTCATTCACCAAGGTCCGAGATATTAGGTGGGTACGGTTATTGAGTGGCACAACACCATCAGGTACCAATCTCCACAACCTGGCTTGACCAGCTTTCTCCAGCACAGCAAACCTGTAGTCAACATGTCTTGCATCACCACTCTTTCTGTAAGTACCTCATCTGAATAACTAACACACTGTCACTCTCAGCCTTTTGCCCTCTTACACTCATGCCTCACTCTGACCCTCTACAAATGCTGTCCTAGCCTATTCTACACTCAAGCCATAAGTAGCACATATATCACACTGCTGGCTTTCTTTGCAAGAGAACAGAACAGCCAAACTTAGTGAGAACCAACGGCATGAAATGGAGGAAGGAAGGTAGGCCTGGCCTTCAGTGGTAAGAATCTTGCTGGCTATTGACATCGCATGCCAACTTGCTCCACTGTGAAGGAGATCTTGTTCCAGGAAGCAGCAGATGTCAATAATGACCGGATGTGAAAGCCTGAATTTCAGAGGTACTGACACTTAGGCGTCTCAAGAGAACTGACCCTCAGCCAGTAGATCCTGTGACGAAGGTCTCATCTCCTCTCAGTTGCATCATGATGTCATTACATCTGCCCTGAGAAAGATGACGGCACTGAGGAGATGGCAGCTGGTGTCTTGACCCTCAGCAGTGATAAATGGTGGAGCTGGGAAATGCAGGAGAAAGTGGATGAAGGTCACTTGAAATCTATTCTATCCATTTGTCACATGGGAAGCAGTGGTAGCACTTTCTGACAGAAAGAGTGCTTCAAACATTAGCCTTTCACATGGCCACGGCTGGAAATCTTCAGTGTAACTGATCAAAGCTTTTGTCAGTTCTGGTAAGGAATGGTTTCCCACCAGCTTTCTCCAACCTGTCAGACTGGAGTATGAAAGAGCTGTGCCATTGGCAAAGAGGAATCCATGTACAAATTCCCATGTTATTACATTTTTCAAATCCCTTTTTGACTCAGCTGAGGACTTTCCACCTTTGTACAAACATCCTGTGGGAAAGGCTAAAGGATGCAGGAACCCATTGGAATCCCGTCATGATGACTTGTCTACACCTTTCGCAGCAAAGCCCACCCGTCCACACCAGCCCCACCCAAACTCCACTGGTCAGAGAAAATTCACCTGATCATTTCTATTTTGATCTGCATGTACACAAAAATCAAATTTAATGTCAAAAGCCCAATGAAATATTCATAGAATATTTGGCTTTTTAATTACAAGCCAAGCTTGCAAGTCAGGGGCTCTAGGGTATTACGTCCCAGTGCAAAGGATTAGTTTCTCTGGTCAATTAGCAAGCCAGAAAATGTAGCACTCTCCATTTACAGTGCACTGTGTCCCAACTCACCGCTCAATCAGATTTTCTCTGCCTACTTTTGGATTGCAGTTGGATTTAGAATTCTCACATTGGGTTGGGTCATCAATCTTATCCAGAAAGAAATCAGAAATGATTAATAACGATAACAGTTTAAAGGTTTACAGCTCCCTGCGTGGCAGTGAGTGATATGGGAAGGGCCCGATGAAGTTCAGGTTTTTAAGAAAGGTTGTAGCCTCCAAGTGAAATCTTTAATGAAGGTAATGAAAGACAACCGCAATTCATCTATTGTGAAATATGTGAGTGAGAAAAAGATCAGCATTAAAAATTTATTTTAAATGAGTAAATGTCTTTACTGCTATAATAGACAAAGAAATGGCATACAAGTGTGTTAAGTGTTCATCTGCAATCATAAACATCTGTCATTTCTGGACGATTGTGTGGAACATGATCAATACAAATCGTGAAATCAAAAATGCAACAATGCATTGAAATGTTTGGAAAGCCAGTAAATATATTGCAGCAGAGTTCAGACTTTAAACCTTCAGGTATTAAAATATTAATAACAGATCCAGTACATGTCAGAGTTTTAATGTTTCATGCACAAAATCAGGTATGATCTCATTGATTGGCAGGAAAGGATGGAGTGGCTAACTGGGACACTTTTACACATTTCACTTCTAACTTACAAAGTTAACAAAAGACACATACCATCCATTTTCAATTATTTTTAAGCTGTTTCAACAGCTGAAATATACCTAAGGTATCTTTTCATCATTAATCATAGCACTGAGTGAAAATTGCAAAAGTGAATGAATATAAGTATCCAATGAGCCATGGTAGGATATTTAGTTTATACTAACAAGTGAGGAAGACCTATTAATGTGGTAATTAACTGTGATGGGGAGTTGTTGACTTGTTCCTGTGGGATTTTTGGTTTTAAATGTTGAAATAAAAATGTTATAGCAAGCGAGGTTTGTAGAAAAGATGTGCACACCATATGTAACATTTATAGCAATGTATTTGATTCGTGCAATTTTGCATTATTTTCAGAATTTAAAATTATATTTCCAATCATTTAAATGCATTTGGGATGGCTCCTGGTAGAAAAATGAGCCTGTGGTCACTATTGTGGAATGTTAGGCTACAGCATTGATCTGTATTGGACAAAGCTGAGAATGAGGTAACGAGGCAGAACATTGGACTGAGTGGTAAATTGAGATCAGGACTTCAAAAGAAAACAGAGAATGAAAGGCAAGACATCGTCGAAGGAAATTCAAAGAGTATTACCTAATGTGGGGAGCTGGGAGCTGGCAACTCATGAGGGGGTAAAAAGGCTCAATAAATCTGTTTTAAAAAACGTTTGAGCATTTGGGAGAAAAAGACAGAGCACCGATCATCTTAACTTAACCTGAACATTCCACCCCTCAAAAACAAATTATAGGTAAGAAAATATTCATTGCTTGTTACAGCCTTGTTATAAAGCAGTCAAAGGATGATATGGAAAATTGGAGCATCATTGAAAGTTAGGTGTTAAAAACATATCAGATCAGATGTCAGTGAGTTTATGGAATCCCTTTTAAAATATTGTCCTTTCTGTATAAAATATAAAATGAAAACAGAACATGTCAAAAATACTCAGCATTCAGGCAGCAACTGTGGAAAGAAACAGAGTTTAAACTCTGAAGAACACTTGGAAGTAGCATCACATCAGACTCGAAAGGTTAACTCCGTTTCACTCTCCCAGATGCTGCCTGACCTGCAAACTATTTCCAGTTATTTTTTTCACTATTTGCAGTATTTTGCTTTAATGGACCGCTGCAATTCAGGAAGGCAGTTTATCACCAGCTTCTCAAGAGTAACTAGGACGGGCAACAAATTCTGACCCAACCAGCAACACCCGCAGCCCACAAGTGAATGAAAAATACACGGGTATTGTCCATTTTTAGTTATCTGTATTATGAATTAATAAAATAGGAACTGTGAACCTGCCATCTGCAAGTTTCCCTCCAAGCCACTCACCATTCCGATTTGCAAATATATTACCGTTTCTTCAACATCACTAGATCAAATCTTGGAACTCCCTCTCTAATGGCATTGTGTATTTACCGACAACACATTGCCTGCAGCAGTTCAAGAAGACAACTCAACAGCACCTTCTCCAGGGCAACAAGGGACGGGCAATAAATACTGGCTCACCCAATGACACCCACATCCCATGAATGAATAAAGACAGAATACCCTCCAAGCATCAGGAAACACAAGATATATTTTAATTGCTTTCTGAGACATGCAAATACATTTTTATCGACAAACGCTTTAACCGTATCTTGTAGTTTAATAATCTTCAAATGGCTTCAATAGAGGGTGTGTGTGTGTGTGTGTGTGTGTGTTTGTGTGTGTGTGTTTGTGTGAAACAGACTTAAAAATAAAGCTTTGACCCAACAACTTACTGATATGCCAATTAAATCAGGAACAAAAACAAAGTTGCTGGAAAAGCTCAGCAGGTCTGGCAGCATCAGCCTCAGAACTGAGGAAGGGTCACCGGACCTGAAACATTAACTCTGTTTTCTCCTTCACAGATGCTGCCAGACCTGCTGAGCTTTTCAGCAACTTTGTTTTTGTTCCTGATTTACAGCATCCGCAGTTCTTTTGGTTTTTATTTGCCAATTAAATCAAATTGATTGAAAATCTTTCAAAGATTTGCCTTACACAATTTATGGTAATGAGTCCTGTCAAATTTGAATTGCATTTTCAAAAATGTCTTCTACTGTGCACAAATTTAAGTTGAATTCAAAACCAGAAACATAGGCAAAATTAATTTTTCAAAATCATTTGTGTTGCTTGTCTCAATGTCATATTGGTGAAAAGTTAAATTATGGAGGCCTTAACATTACCATAGTGTAACTTTGTAAATCTAAACATTAACACATGGAATCATGTTGGGTCAAAGGGTCTTCAGAAAAGTAGAATACAATTTTACTTTCACAGGAAGTAAGAAATGATTTTTAATTGTCATTACAATATTTGTTTGGAATTGCACGGAAAGGAACAGGCTGTATGCACATATGTAGTTCAAAGCAAATAAGTATCAAGTACAGATTCTGGAAACAAGAATTACAAATGTAAATAATCTCTGCATGATTCATTCTTACAGAAGGGAAGGACAGGCAGATCAAGGAGTGCAAACAAACAAAAGGAATATTACAGGCAGAAGGGAATAAAAAGCACACTAATACTTTGGATTTTATTTCTAGACGTGTTGAATACAAAATATGGTAATGATTCTAAACATAATGTTGACAAAGCCATACCTGTATACAGCTTCTGTTACAGCAATGACTTTGGAGTTATTGAAAATGTGCAATTTAGGCCCTTAAGATAAAGCCAAGAATGAGAGAGATTTATTTATGATTCAAGTTTTTAAAAAAGTACTGTATTTGCTTGAGAAGATCTGAGAGAAGTGATTAAAAAAATTTACATGGTTTGAGGTAACAAAAGATGGAAGATTATTTTGTCTGGTTGGTAAATCATTAAGAGCAAATCACAGACTTCAGACAATAATCGTAGAAGCATAAAGAGGAAATAAAGTCCGATCCTACACAAAATTAATTAATATTATGTTACTGCTTTGGGAGTTTAGTATGCCAGTACTGAAGAAGGGTCACTGGAATCAAAATGTTAACTCTGTTTTTCTGTCCACAGATGTTGCCAGAACTGCTGAGTTTCCCCAGAAACTTCCATTTTTGTTTGTTTCATATCACCAGCATCCAAAGTTCTTTGTTTTGTTAATTATTGTCAATGAGCTCAGGATGGCACCACATGACCAGCAAGCATGAGGTGTCCAAGTAGCAGCATGGCGAACTAAGGATGTACACAGAAGTTGCTTTGTGACTGCAAGTTATTGGTTTGTCTGTTAAGTAATCCTGTTTGAGATTTTCAAGTAAATTAAGCCTACACATCCATATAAGAATGTCAAATCTGTATTAAGAGAAAAATGTAGGAATAGGACATGGTGATCAGCAGAGATTTTTCTTAAAACGCAAATACAGTGATGAGGACTTGAAAATGACAGGAAAAAGCCTCAGACAAGATGTGAAGCTACCCAAGTTACATTTTTACCAAGTTCCCTGGGGGGGAAAAAATCATTTTGTAAATAGCATTGGCTGAACAGTAAGTACTTGATTTGTCAGCTGACCAGAATGGTGATCTATATGGACAATGAGTCAATTCCCACTTGAGCTACAGATTCTGCAGGATCAAGATAACCTTGGATGCCAGTCTCATGCAACAATGAAAAAGTGCATTGAACAGTAAAGTTTGAGCTGCAGTTGAAGACAGCACAGTGAAGAATGTGTTTAAAAACACAATAAAGTAGCTGCATGATGAATTTTCACATAGCTTTATAGTCTAGCTATTGTAAATCCTCTACACATTGATAATATTTGCAAAATACACAGAACATCTGGAAGATGACTACCAAATTCCTTAGCAGGAATTGGAAAGCCACAGGTCCCCATCTGAACCTCAAAATTTTAAACAAATGGTAAAACTTTCCTTTTTAGATTTATTGCTAAACTGGATAAGTAAGCAGTCAAGATAAGGATGGCAATTGGAAATGAGAGTCAACACTTCAGGTCTGTTTACAGACAACCAGATAGATCTGAAGCTTTAGGAAATGCTGGAGGAGTAACCAAAGGAACAGGGTTACCTGCAGAAGTATCTGAATTGTGCAGGGAGCCTGGATCTTATGAAGTCACAGTGCAACAGAGCAACATTGAGGACAAATAGAAAATAGTCCTCAAACTGTGCATAGAATCAAATGGTTAGAAGCTCTTGCCACTAACATCATATGCCCAAAGAAAACAGGTAAACACACAAGGAAGACCAAAGTTGACATGGAAGCTAGTGCAAGTATCCTACTAGTCAGAGTTCAGAAAGACATGGATGTGGATCATGGAACGTAAACAAAGATATGTTCAGATATTGAAGATGTGGAAGACCATCATGACAAGTCAGCAAGACAGATACAAGATGAGACTGTCCATGTTTGAATTCAAGATCTCCAGAAAGTTATACCATTGAGAGATCTGGAAGGATTATCGAGTGACCTTTCTGTTACAAATACCCTTACACTCAAACTCAAATATAATTATTCTGCTTTCTATGTAAGTGGTTTTAAAACAGCCTTAGGTTTACACATTTTCATCCTTAGTGCATGTAATTTTTGTCTTGGAAGGAAAAACGGAAAGTTTTGTGACTGTTTTATGAGGTGAGTATGTTAAAAAGTCAAACATGAACGATACCACATGACAAGCAGCCATGCCTTGTCCAAGCAGCAGCAGTTACACAAAGGTGGTGTAGGTAGGTTGCTATGTAACTGCAGGTTATCAGTTTGTCTGCTATGTAAACCTGTCCGAAGTTTTCAAGAAATTGAACCTACATTACATACCAATCTGGTATGACAGTGGCAAAGAAAGGCAACACAAGAATATGATAATTAGACTACAGAATGCAATAACACTGTTATTAGTTGAATCAATCACAACATTAAATGAGAAATTAGAGAAACATTTGAAGAGTGGAAATAATAAGGCCATGGAATAAACAGCAGAGAAATGGGAGTGATGTTGAAAGCTCCATTTATGTTGTCAACAGGGGCACTGACAAAGGGGCTGAAGTGATTCCATCTGAGTAGCAATTTCTATGATTTTATGATTTTTGTCTGTGTTTATGGGAAATGTCTAACCCTTATTTAATGTTGTTTATATCTGTTCAGTGTGCAGTGTTTGAAACCCACTTAGATTTATGCTTCTGCTTCTGTTTACTGTGCAGTTACTATGAAAATTGGACCTTTGGGTAATTACTGAATAAAACTCGTTTAACTTGGTTATTGTACAACCAGATGCCTGACAATGGAACTGCTACAGCCGTAAATTAAAATATCAACTCACTCTTTGTAAATTAGGGTCATATTTCAAATGTCCAGGTAACCCTATATGTCAACAGTCATGTTCATGCATGACTTTCAGCATGACAATATTCTGAATCTTATTGTCCATCTCAATGTGCAAATATCTGGAAAGTGATGCTCCATACACATAAAAGCCCATAAAAATGATCATTCTAATAAATTTTCATCCATTTATTTTTGACAGCTTGTCTTATACCTTGTATTGTGAATGCTACTAATTAGCTTTGGTCTGGTCTGAGAAGATGTCTTAATTCATCACATCCATATTTTAATATCTAATCATTTCTAATAATTTTATACAAGACTAACTGAAGCTCTGCTTATGTGTGCAACACAACTTTTCTAAGATGTAGATTAAAACTTGAAAGTGTTCAATGGGTCTGTCAGCACCTGTGAGGGAGAAAAAACAGAGCCTACATTTCAGGCTGACAATTGTCCTTCAGTTCTGATGAGCTATCATAGCAGTGAAGTATGTTATCACCCTCACCCCCATGGGGGAGCAGGCAGGGGCAACAATTCCTGAGCCTTCATGGACTAGGTAAGGTGGCAGGAAGCAGACCAGGGTGCCAGCTTCAGGCATGTTTTGAGGCCTTCTCCACCATCCTGGCCTCAGCTACAGCCATAGGCTACCCCATGAGGTAACACCGTCACTAGGATTGAGGCCATTTCTCACATGAGAATTTTTAAATGTTGAAGGAAGGGGTGCATCTCAAAATGGAGGAGCTCCATCACTTATCGAGATTGTCAGCTCGTTCTGAGGTGGAGACTCCCCATCTGGCTCTCAAGTTGCGACTGCAGGTTACAGGCTGGGAGGTTTGCAGCAGCTAGCTCTCCTCCTGACTCCCCAAAGCCTGTCCACCTTCCACAAGACACAAATCAGGAATTTGATGGAATACTCCCCATTTGCCCAGAGAGGAATGCAACTCCAAAAGCTCACGAAGCTTGACACCATCCAGAACAAAGCAGCCCACTTGTTTGACGTTCCATTCAAAAACTTATCCTTCACTCCCTCCACCACCAATACATAATGGCAATAGAGTGGACTATCAACAAAATGCACTGAAACCCTGACTTCTTAAGCAGCACCTTCTAAACCCATGACTTCTACTGGACGGACAGTGCAACAGATACATGTAAGCACCCACTATCTACAAATGCCCGCCTAACCATGCACCATCCTGACTTAGAAATATACCACCATTCTTTCAGAATTGCTAGGACCAAAATCTTGGATCTTCTTCCTAACAGCACTGTGAACCTACCTACAGCACATGGATTGCAATGGTTAGAAGGCAGCTCACCTTGTCTCAAGGGGACAATTCGGGATGGGCAATAAAGCTGGCATAGCCAGTGACACCCACATCCTGTGAATGAATATAAAAATATCTGATCTTTTACTTCTCCGAGAAGAGCAGTCCCAAATTCTCAATTCTTTCACCAGAAGTGAATGTTCTCAGCCCTGGATCAACTCTTGAGATTTTTCTGCACCCACTCTAATGCTTTCATATTCTTCTTAAAGTGTTATGCCCAGAACTAGGCTCCAGTTGAGTCTGATCCAGTATGTTATACAGGTTTCATATAGTGTCTGTGTTTTTGCTCTCTATTAACTTATCGATAAAGCTCAAGATAGCAAACGCTTCATCAACCATGTTCACAATCTGGCCTGCCATCTTCAAATTATTTATGGATGTGGTACTGGGTAATTTGCAGCACGGGAGAAACAGAAGTATGAAGAGTGGGTGAGGATGTGTCATCTTCTAGATGTTTTCAGACAAATTTCATGGTTACTTGTCTAAAAGAAAGGATGTTTGAGAAATAGTGCATGTGTGTTTGGGCTCGAAAATCAATCTCTGAGAATGTGTGGCATGACTTTCAAGGCTATTGGATGTACACTTCACAGTTGGATAAAAGAAATTTTGGCAATGTTATGATCAAATTTCTTATTAGCTGTATACAAATCCTTAAATGTTCATCACTGAAGATATGTGGTTGGCTAATATTTGAGCAATATCTTTAGTGTAGCTTTCTAACAGAAACTACATTTCAAAGTAGGTTTCCACATTCAATTTAGAGTCTATACCATCCATAGTTAAACCTCTTCCATTGCAAGTTATTGTTGAAAAAAATCCATTTCCACTAAATCTTTGATCATATTTTTAAGACAATAAAGAGTCCCAAAGACCCATTTAGCACACAATAAGGGATTTGTATTGTTCATTCAATAATCTGACTCAGAAATATTTTTAAACTTTAACAGTTACTGCCATTGAAGGCCAATTCAAGTTTCTGTTATTCTGTTTAATGTTATGATCTTGGGAGAGACCAGTAAGATAAACCAAAAAAAAATCCCAGGTATTCACTAAATGCATGAAGCCACAAGATTCATTGATCAAGTGAAAGAATTTTACGACACAAAGACCAAAGAGTCTGAACTGTAAATGTTCTCTATCTTAAATGTTAATTTACATAGAAGACAAACAAAAACAATGGACGTGATTACTTACACTCCTAATCAAATGTCTTAACTCCACTTTCCTTTGTGCCCATTAGGTTACACCCCAAAACTTGGAAGATTAACCACTTGATCTTGGAACTGTCAATAATTTGGACATGTGCTGCGATTTCTTGGCCCTTCTGGTCAATCCTGACAAGGTTGTCCCTTCAAATCTTCTCCAACTTTCCCTAGCTTAGATCATAGAATCCCTACAATGTGGAAACAGGCCCTTCGGCCCAACAAGTCCACACTGACCCAAACCCATCCCCCTATAACCCAGCTAACCTACACATCCCTGAACACTGTGGGCAATTTAGCATGGCCAATCCACCTAGCCTGCACATCTTTGGACTATGGGAGGAAACTGGAGCAAACCCATGCAGACACGGGGAAAATGTGCAAACTCCACACAGACACTCACCCAAGGCTGTAATTGAACCTGGGTCCCTGGTGCTGTGAGACAGCAGTGCTAACCACTGTGCCACCGTGCCACCCAACCAATTCCTTGTTCAAAATGAGCATTTCTGGCATCTTAAGAGTATCCACATTAAGTCAGAATTCTCCCAGTTCTCATATTCTCCAACTATGGAGTTTAGAATCTAAACTTCTCTCCTTCTGCAACTTGGCTATACTATAATTCAACTTACTTTACTAGTCGCTTTATGGAAGGTCATTTGCTTCACAGATATTAGTATTATTGTTCATGTAAGGGATCTTGTGGGACAGTGGTATTATCCCTACCTCTGAGTCAGGAGGCCTGAATTCAAATCCTGCCTCCTCCAGAGGTATGCCATAACATCTCTAAACCAGTTAATTACAAAATATTATTTAGGGAAAGATATCTGCCACTCTTTTCTGGTCTGGCTACCATGTGACTGTAGTCCCACAGTTATGCAATTAATTCTTAACTGCTGGGCAATTAGGGATGGGCAACAAATGATGGCCTGGCCAGAAACACCCACAACTTGTGATTGAATTTTAAAAAGTGTAAATATTCCCACTTACGATTATGTAGGCTTCATCTCCACAAGTTATGACAATGAATGCATTAGAGAGAATGCGACCATTTGGTTTCTATCTAAACATTTTGACTATGAAGAAAAAAAGATAACATGCATCTTTACATAACATCTACAATTAAGATTGTGTGTGCCTACATATAAGCTTGTGAAATTAACTTCAAAATGAGATATCTTTTCCAGTAAAGAGGGAAAACACTATCGAGTGAAAGACCAAGTGTGTGGAATCCTGATACGGTGACAGCTCTGTACTTTTTTCCATCCTAAGGGATCCATGGGGACATCAACTGCTTCACATGAAACACATCTGATGATCAGACGACCTTATTTTGAGTAGCTGATGGGAAATCTTAACCATATTGACTATAGAATGTCACAGAATTACCACTGGTACATTGCTCCTGTGCTGTGGAGAAAGAAAGTGTCAATGTTTATGTAGTTTAGAATATGCTTCATCTCAGTCAATAAAATGCACTCAAGAGGATGTGTTTTTTCCATAGTTTCAATGCCTTTGTTTGGTCACTGAAGAATGACCAGCAGGTATGATCTGAGGCTACAGAACCAGTCGTCATGCTGTGCACAATTTGTATACAAACACAGCTGAGGCATTGGATGGCAATAGTCTTTGAGTAATTACTTAACTAAACACATTTTGAAATTAATGTGAGCACAAAGTGCTGCTGTGGATTCATATTTTGGCATCTTGTCTGTTTGATACAGGAATAAAATGTTTGTTGGAGCATGACAATAAAATATAGTCATGTGCAGTTAATTTTGAATGGATAACGACTGCAAATATGATACGTGATTCCTTTCTGTTCACTGAGGGGAGGCACCTGAGTTTTAGCAGATTTGAAGTAACCTTCTATGATTACAGAGATAGTAGGAACTGCAGATGCTGGAGAATCCGAGACAACAAGGTGCAGGGCTGGATGAACACAGCAGGCCAAGCAGCATCATAGGAGCAGAGAGGCTGACGTTTCGGGCCTAGACCCTTCATCAGAAAAGGGGGAGGGGAAGGGGGTTTTGAAATAAATAGGGAGAGAGTGGGAGGCGGATAGAAGAGGGATAGAGGAGAGGATAGGTGGAGAGGAAACAAACAGGTCGAAGAGGCGGGGATGGGGCCAGGAAAGGTGAGTGTAGGTAGGGAGTTAGGAAGGGGATAGGTCAGTCCAGGGAGGACGGACAGGTCAAGGGGGCGGGATGAGGTTGGTCGGTAGGAGATGGAGGTGCGGCTTGAGGTGGGAGGAGGGGATAGGTGGGAGGAAGAACAGGTTAGGGAGGCAGGGACGAGTTGGACTGGTTTTGGGATGCGGTGGGGGGAGGGGAGATTTTGAAACTTGTATGATTACATATCTGTTTTCCCTTCTATCATCATTCATTGCAGCTTATTGATTTTATTACCATGCATTGCTTTTCTCAACATTGAACTGAACCAAAGGGTTCATTCAGTGAATATATTAGCAAAATATTGAGAGGCTGTTTCCATTTTTATGGATTTTGTATATATCAGATTATGAAGTATCCTTTGATATACCTTCTAGGGATTTTAATAAGATATTAGATTATAAAGTATGCTTTGATTTACTGCAATTTTTTTTTATCTGGTGCACACTTTTTAAAGATCTCCCTGTACCAGTTATCTCTCTTGGGACAGGTGAAAATAGCAACTCTGCTGTCAAAGTCTGACAAAAGGCACTCCTGGTGCAAATTCTAAGCAGGGGTCTGGGTCAATTATTGTTCACCACCTAGCGATGAAATGTCCAACCTGCAGCTGGAGTGACCTCATGGAGAGTCCCAGCTAAAAGCCAGATTCTATTGGGGTAGAAATTTGACTTGGGTGCTAATATGAAATAAATATTATTGGACAAGGTGTTTGATATTTTCCCAACCTATACTATGTTTGATTGACTATGCTGGATCTGAATGCAGGGCATCATGTAGAACAGGAGATGGATTTGATACTGCCTGTGTTTTTTCTGCTGTATATAATTAATTTCTGATCTGCAAACTCAGGGCCTTTTTGATTAATGTTCTGCTTCTTGAAATTTTAAATATTGTAAAACTTTGGAGAAACTATAGTCTTTCAGATATTAATCCAGCATAATTATTTTTACTCTGTGGTAGCTAATTCAATATGATTTAAGTTTTAGCACACTTTATAAAATAAAAATGGCAATGTCAGTAATGTGGATAAACCCAACTTAGATTGCGGATTTTATTGTAAAATCCAAGTCATATCGATGAGCTCCAAGGCTGGTGAGTAATGTGTGTGCAGTATTTTCAATTTATTGTGGATGGACCTAATCAGCTTACTGAAAATGATTCATGGTTTAAAAAGAGTGAATCATAAGATATAAATGTAAGTAATTCACATTGCAAACATGACAACAGCACAGATTTTGAGGTGTTTAGTCTGACTAGCAGTTTACTGAACTTCAAAAGCAATTTAGCAGCTCACAAGTCTGGTAAGAATTAGGTCACTACCAATGTAATTATGTCACTAAAATTGGATGAAGTTAATCCAAAATATCTCAAAGTGTAATACAGCTGCATAGGCAAGCGAGGCTGTGTTTTTATTCGGGTGTTACCTTTTATGCAAGGTAAGATACTTATCTACATATTGCACAACTAGATAAAGCAACTTTACAAGCGACAACCATCTTTTGTGTGCAGTGATAATGTGAATTACAAGGTTCAAATTCCATGTTTTCCATGATTTGATTTATCTTTAGTTAACCAAAAACGGAGGGAGAAAACAAACTAACAGGTGAGCTCAGCAAAAGTCAGTGAGATCAGCGTGATAACTCACACCAGCATGTCTAGAATGGGATGTTGCCTATTGTGGTTTACGTGAATGTTATTGCTATAGGACAAGCAAAGGCATATCAGATTTATCAGATTATAATCAATGAATAAATCTCAAAACCATTTTCTAACCAAACTTGGACTTGTGAAGTCTTGGTCATGAGAAATAAGTGAGTCAATTTATAAGCGCTGACAAAGATTAAATTTACCCAGGTCTGGGTTACTAATTGAAAGATGTGATGTCCTATGTTGGATTTTTGAATAATTGGCCACAAAATAATTTGCTGAAACCAATTTAGCTTTGTTGTTTGTGTCCAGTTCATTAATGAACCTGAATGTGTGTGGCCAAGATGGAAAAATCCACTTTGATTTGCATGAAGTGTCAAACAGCAAATGTAAGATACAGTGAACTGATATGTTGCTGCACAGTGGTCAGGCTGTAGATTTCTCACAGAGTCCTAGATCTCAAATGGAAGCATCTGGGAGAAAAAGAATTTCCATTACCAATGGAGAAACCGGAAATTATGCTGAGTGCAGAAATACTTATGAACTACAAGAGATCATACAGTAGCATGTCTGGGTAGAGATAGTAGGAACTGCAGATGCTGGAGAATCTGAGATAACAAGGTGTAGAGCTG
>NC_063359.1:22769215-22786391 GCF_021869965.1 Rhincodon typus | reverse complement strand
GGTGACTCCTCCTCAGAACAGATTTTCTCTTCACAGATGCTGCCAGACCTGCTGAGCTTTTCCAGCAACTTCTGTTTTTGTTCCTGATTTACAGCATCCGCACTTCTTCCGGTCGATGTTCTACTGGGAACCGTGTTGGGGCCTCAAATACTTGCCATATTTACTAATGACATATGATGAGATACAAAGTCACAGTCCAACTCTGCTGGTGACAAAAAACGTAGGTGGTATTGAAAGCAATGTAATGGAAATATGAAATTAAAGAGAGATGTTAAATTGACAAAGTGATAGGGCAAAGCTGTGACAGGTACATTTCAATGTAGGCAAGTCTGGACTAAGAAAGGATAGATAAAAGCTTTTTCTAATTGATTAAAATCTAGAATCAGTACAGATCCAAAGAGACTTGGGGGTCCATAAACATTTATTATTCAAACGCTGAGGACAGATAGAGAAAACAATCAAAGAGACTGATAGAATTCTGGATTTATATATAGTGGATAAGAACATAAGTGGGCAGAAGTTATGTAACTGCTATACAAAGTCATAGTTAGTCCATACCTGGAATTGCTGTAAGCAGTTCTGGGCATCCTACCTGAGAAGGAATATATCGACATTGGAGTGAATCCAGTGGTATCTAGACTGAAAGGACTAAATCATAAGGAGAAAATATGCAAACTAAGGTTGCATTTCCTAGATTTTAGAAAGTTAAAAGATGGTTTGAAGATTTCAAGATATAAAGCGTAACTGATAGGCTAGTGAAGATAAATAATTTCTACTGGTTGAGGTGTCTGGGACGAGGAGGTACGGCTTAAACATTAGACTCAGGCCTTTCAGAAGTGACGTTAGTAATACAAAACCGCATGAAAAGTGTGGCAGAAGTCTGGAATTCTCTTTTGCTAATGGAAATTGGTGAAATTATTTTAAATATGAGATTAACCAGAATAATTTGATTAATCAGAATTACTAGAGGATATGGGATACTAAGTAATCCACAGTTTGGTTTCAATGAAATTCCACAGATTGAAGAATCAATTCAAAAATGGTTACATTCAGTTTCCGCTTTTTCTCTGTTTCTACAAACAGTTACATATAAAACTAGTTGAGAACTTTCATCAAGAATCACTAAATGACTCTAATTGTAAAACACCAACTCTGGCATTAACTATCTGCCTCCGCTGCCAGAGTGATGAGATTCACCCACATCTCTGAACTGAACATGTGTCTCTTCATCGTGACCCTTCTTCATAACTGTTCCTTTCTATCTTACTGCATTTCAGTATTAATCTTGATCTGTGGGTATTTCTATATGTCTTATTTTGTCTATGCTGATGGAAAAGGTAATCTATTTTCAGGAAGCTCTGTATTGTTTATTGAATTATAAAAAACGCACAGCAGCACAGAGGAATCAATTTCCAGATTTTTCTCCTCTCCCATCAAAGTTGAGGAGGGACTGTTACTTTCAGTCTGTGATGGACTATTCCCACAACAGCTCAGGTCCCACAGGCAGGATTTACATTGATTTTCATTCAGCTCCAAGCACCAATATTTCTTTTTCTGAGCACAAGCCAGACAACCTTTACTCACCACCAGCACATAAATCAGCTCCACTTGAGCCAGACACTCTTTCACTAACTGCAGTACATTAAATATGTAAAGCATACATTTAGTTTCCGTATATGAGAGTTCAACTTGAGGAAAGGCTTGACTGAAGATACATTCTTTGTAAGTTGTAAGGTTATGCACATCTTTCCTCAAGTATATGTGTCACACAGCCTCATAACAACATAATACAACAACATGTTGTAGACAGATGAGAGGTCTCAGTGGTGTCCTTCCAGCACACAATAACACAATCAACTAAATCAATTGGTCTCTCATTTCATCTTATTTACATGTTACATCTTTCATATCACATCACTGTTTGATGATTTGATGGAATACAACAATAGGAAATACAATAATGTAACTTTAAGTGCTGCCCAGTTTTATAAAAATAACTATTATATAGGTTATTTATGTGTGAAACTTTTAACCAGCTTTTTCCTTCATTAAGAAATGTACTGAATTTTTAAGCCATCACTTTTGCGATTGCTGTAGAGGATTGGGATAATGTGTTTGTTACGAGGACATGGGAATGTAAAGAAGGCCAAGGAATTTGTCTTCATTAGTTGAGAAGGTTTCATGTATCAGTCAGCAGTTGTTGCAGCTATTTTACCTTTTAGCCAAAGAGTTATATGTATTGAGCACCATGTCCCGTGGTCTAACCTTTCTACATAAGAATCTAGATAATGCAAGTGATGCATTGCTCTTTGTTCTTTACGTTTTGTCCAGTCACACTTGTAGATTTAATTTTCTACTTGAATTTGACTAGTCTCCTTCTCATCCTAGTCACACTGGTATTTCTGCCAGAACACACAATAAATGCATAATACATAGGCAGAACTATAGATAAACATGTCGAAATCAGCTGCTTTAGTAAGAGAAAATGAGTTGGCTCTAAAATGCCTGAACACCTCCTTCCAAGTCCTTTACCTATCCAACATCCATGGCCCTGGCAAAGACATGGGCTTGTTTCAGCACAGCTGATCCATTTTCAATTTCTTGTGGTCCCTATTATCAGCTTTTCTCCTTCCCTGGTTTTCTATTTACCATTTACTATCCCTTCACTTGCCTAGCATTCTTTCACACTCTCCCTGGGCCCTGTCTCCACTTATCTACTCACTCCTTGTTCCTCACACTCTCCATCATCAGCAATAAATACCACCTTTTCCCAGCCACTATCAGTTCTGAAGAAGGGTCACTAGACTCAAAATGTTAACTCTTCACCGATGGTGGCCAGACCTGCTGAGTATCTCCAGCAATTTCTGTTTTTGTTTCAGATCTTTAGCATCCACAATTCTTTGCTTAATTTTTTGTAAGTCTTTACTTCCTCATCTTCGTTCTGTATTCACTCCATTTACTAAATTAAGTGAGGAAGCGTGAAACAAAATGCCATTACTTGTTTGCAAACAAGAAAAGGCCATTCAGCCCCTCAAACCTATTTTACCATTAGGTCAAATCATGACTGCTTTGCGTCCTAACTCCACCTACCTGCGTTGGGTGTGTAACTCATAATGCACTTGCCTAACAACAATCTACCATTCTCAAATTTCAATTTACCAACTTTAATAGTCTTGAGAAGAAGACAGTTCTAGATTACCACTCTATTTTGTGTGAAGAAATGCTTTACAAAACTTGCCCTCAAGTAATCTTGTGTTATTTCAGAATTATGTCCCTTGTTTGGAGCTATTCCATTACAGTTGCAGGAAACTATTTCCTCACTACCTCCTCTTTATCGACTCCTTTAATTATCTGATAGACCTCAGCTAGATTATTCCATCATCTCACCTAATGTTTCCTAAAAGTTGTCAAAAAATGCAAATAAGCTTCAACCAAACCCTAATCTCAGAAATGCTAATTTGCATTCTTTATCTGTAATCCTTTGTCATGAATTTACCCAGATAGTATTCCCTCTGATGGCAATTTTGTCCTTGGATTTCCTCCTGCTGGGTGGGTGGATTGGGGGGGGTGGGAGGGGGAGCTGCGGGGGGGGGGGGGGGCGGGGGGGGCAGGGGCGGGGGGTGCTGGTAGTGGTGGTGGTGAAGAAGGGTCCAGACCCGAAACGTCAGCTTTCCTGCTCCTCTGATGCTGCTTGGCCAGCTGTGTTCATCCAGCTCTACACCTTGTTATTTCCTGCTGCTGGTGCTGGTTTCCAACCAGAGGTTCAATACCTTATTTATTGTAAACCATCGTTTATTCAGACCTTTCCATAATTCTCAGAGAGAAAGTCAACATCAGCGTTTGCATCTGGGCTGCGTTTGAATTTTTAATTAACTGAAGAATGAGAGGACTCAGCAACACAATCAATTTCCTAGAGTTGATCTACACGCTACTGCATTGAATTCCCTGAATTCATAACTTTTCAAATAAAAGATTAGGAAACTCAACCTGCTTACCTCATACAATAAACAGCCAAGTGACCAGATATCTGATTTGAAGTTATAACCATTTTCATGTATTCTCTCTGGGGACATATAGTATGGTGTTCCAACTGTAATTTAAACAAAATCACAGAACATTATGGCACTCTCTTTTATTATCAATAGATTAAACACTGCACAGAACAAGTTTTACCAAACGCTGTTGATAAATGATAATGGGTCTAATTTAACCCATTGTAAACTATCATCTTTCCAATGTACATTTTTAAAATGTGTGCATTGCAGGATATCACTAGTCCCAGGATAACAATGAGAGAAGCTCAATTGTTTATCAATTCCAGTTTGGAGAATATTATCAGTTGTATAGAAGGTAGGCTCCAGTCATTACATCCTTAAAACATGCCATGTGGATTCATAAAAAGACATCTTGAATTTAATTATGACAAGAATTGAATCTAAATCCTACATAAACACAGTCAAAGCTACTGTTCTAAGCCTACCAGATATCTCTGATATGCTATTTGAAGTAGTTCTCAGTGGTTTTACTGTAAAGTAGGATGACATAAAGAGATCTGCACACCCTGCCTCACTGCAGACAAAGGTTTGCTGCCCTGTAGATGGAGCTAGAGAAAACTCTTTGGCATTAAAGAAATGAGGAATGGAGAAGGCGTGGAGAATATTAGTTTGGATTCCAGAAGATGTTGAAAATTTATGAAGGAGTTTCTAGTTAATAAACATTATGAAACAATAAGAAATTCTTTAATTAATTCCTAGTATCTTCAACAAACACCAGAAGATTAAATTAAAAATGACCAATTGACGTTTGTGTGCTTCGCATCTTGTTTCACCATTCTGCCCTGGCATTGTAATTCTAGTGAGAGGTGTATGCTTTGCTTATGATAGTGACTGGTTTTCTTTCAAAGTAAAAATACTTAATATAAGTCTTACAAGTTCAGCATGATTGAGCCAGGATGACACAGCTCCTGAATTTCTCCTGTGGAATAACTGTACACATGATTGATTAATATAGTGTCTGAAATGCTTCTCTTTGATATTTACATGGTGTTAAACCACATATTTGAAAAGGATTATCACCTCAATCAAGGCAGGAAGGAATCTCAGACAAATACATTAAATGTTTGCTTCCTATTACTCCACAATGTAATTCCAAGGTCTCAGCACACTGTTACAGTCTTGTGACTTGAATTACAGACATTTTTGCTGGGTGACCAAATTTGTCATTTAGGTCACCGCTCATTGAATAGCAAAGAAACAGAATTACTCCCTTTGAAGGAGGATGTTCAGAGGCTTGGCCCAGTAACACTGATTATTACCTTCTTCCCATTTTTCTGATGTGGTCTAAAAATGTAGTTAATATTATTCCACATTATAGTGAAACGTGTCTCATTGAGAACACTAGAATCAAATTTATAAACTTCTATCCATTTTGGTGAAACATAGTACATCAAATAGCTTGTTTCAAAGTAGTGGGAAGACGATACTGATACATCGGGGGTCAATGAAGATTTGAGAGAGCATCAAAGAAAGTAGCTAAGACATGATTGAAATGGTATGGTCATCTTGTAGGGTGAGAGAGAGAGAGACAGGAAATGTGGTGAGATGAGTGATGGATACAGTACTACCAAGAAGAAGGAGGACCGAAAGGCCAAACACAAAATAGCAAAGAGCAACAGTGAGAAACTTAAACACATTGGTATTAGAATAAAAATGGATGACTGACAGGAGATATAGAGAAGGTAATCAGCCAGCACTATAGTGACGTCATGTGAATGGAAGAAACTGAAAGAAGAATATATATTTAACTGAGCTGCATATCTGATAAAGTGAATCAGACTGTTAAAAGTCTGCTGGAGTGTCTAAATCTGAACTCATCAATTGTATTTTTTTAGTTCTGTGAATTAACTGCCGCTAGCAAGCAATTTCCAAAAATATCCACCACCGGAGGGAAATGTGCAGTTTATCAGAGCTTCTTTAATTCATGAATAAAACCCTCACAGCCAGGAGGCCCAGCAGGATAATAAGCTTCTTGGGCTTAAGATTTGGATGTTGAAGGTATCTCATATTGTAACATAGCAGCTATTTGAGCTAACGTATCTGCATTTCAGCTGCATTGGATGTAAATGCAGAAGAAGATAGTGATCCCCTTTGCAGACACAATTTCCAACATGCAATAGGATAGCATAAAGAGAGGTGTATTTTGAACTGGAACAGCAAAATGTCTGTAATTCAAGTCACAAGACCATAACAGTCCACTGAGGCCTTGGAATTAACATTGAGAGATAACAGGAAGCAAATACTTAGTGTATTTGTCTGAAATTCTTTTCTCTCTTGATAGAGGTGATAAATTTCTTTTAAAATGATGGGTTAACAGCAAGTAAATAGCAAAAAAAAATGCATTTCATACACCATATTAATCAGTCACTCCCCATTGTATGAAAGGTAAATCACACTGGGTGCTAAGTAAACAACTCTTAGGTACAGCAGCAATTCCACCTTGCACAAAATTGTTTGACAAAGCACATTTTATAATAGGGAGGATTGCAATTGGCAAGAATGATTACTTATGTGAAGTGTAAACACATACACAATATATAAAAACATTACTTGTGAAATATGCAATTTATTAACTGCTAAAATAGCACACTTTGTCATCTTGCTCATCAGCACAATTCACAAGAATACCAATTTAAGGAGGAAATTAAAATTTATACTGTATGCGAAGGCAGTGCTGATTGGTGGGCTAGTGGAAGTATTGTGAGAATGCACTATTTAATGATGATTGAGAGGTAAATGCAAAACTTTGTTAAAGTTTATAAACTGGGCAGGTTGACGAATTGGTCAAGGCATTGCCTTGAAAATTGAACCAGAAAAAAGTTGACACCTATTTTGTTAAGTTGTTGTTGCCCCTGTGCGCTCTCATAAGCCTCAAGTGTTTCCATAACATTGGATATGAGTTGGGATTCTGAACAGATGATAAAATAGGGTATCAGAAATTGTTCTTCCAGGAAGAAATAATGCTAAAAGATTTCATGATATCCAGAATTCTTAGTAGGAAAAAGATATTAACCTCCATGTCCCTAGGCCAGTGAATGTAATGAGAGAAGTAAGAGACAGCAGAGAGAGCAAAACTTAAAGATAAGTCAAGGGTATAAACTGTTGACTTCACTTGAGCTCAGTTCCTCACAGCACAAAAGCAAGGGCTAATAGTGTTTAGTACATTGCGGGTTAAGCTTAGAGTTCAAAGCTTTTCCTAGTGATATGGAAAGGGATTTTCTAAATTATAACTTCCTATGAAAAATATCACCAAACATGAACACTAGACTGCCAGTACTTAGAATAATTGAACTACAGCCAAACAATGCACTGTGTATTGCATGTGTTACTACAGAGCTTATAGGTTCCAATCAACATCATGCTGATCACCTGTAATCTACATTATTTTGATATACTTACAATATTTAACATAGGTAATATTACAAGAAAACTGACAGTTTAGCAAAAGTAGTCTATAAAATATGGATGGAACTACACCTAATGCTCTTTTACAACAAACAATGAAAACCAAACCAGTGGTCAGTTTTATAAATTGGATACAGATGATTTTTTTTTCAAATTCTTGGTTCATTGAATGAGAAATCTGCATCTGAGACTGAAATCCATGTTTCTCTCTTTCATGTTATTACAGACTTGTTTGGTTGGCCAGAGAAGGCTTTGTTCAATTTGAAATTGTCGCCTTGAATAATCCCTGAAAATGGCCTTAGATCAAAGCAGTTTGACAGGGTTTATAATGCGGATGAGTGCGCCCCATGCTTTACTTGAGATTTGTGCATTAGGCTGTTCAAGTTTATAACGTAGGTTTTCAGAACAGCCTACGTCCACTTCTGAGTTCTTTGAACACCCACTGTCCAGCAAAGGTTGGCTTAACTGTTTGGACAATAGTGCCTCTACATTTTATGGAGAAATGTTAATTTTGAAGTAAGTGTCCTAATAAAAGAATGACAAGCCACATCTCTTTCATAACCCATCCAACATAATGTGGGGATCCCTGATAATGAGCTTGTTCTTGCAAAATGCACAAGACTTCCAATTTAATCATCTTGGGCCTACAAATGCACCACATTAGTCAATATGACAAGGTTAGCATTTCAAAGAGTATTATTAATAAAGAAATTGTTCAAGTATAATGTTCTTTGCAGCAATTAAACTGCAGTTGGTAAAGGCACTGAAACAGAATGTGTGTTATGAAACTGTCCAGAACCAGCAAAATCTCCTTCCTCTAACAGGCGTGGTTGCTTTTTTCATTATTTTATGTCTTCTGACTGTTTAATTTGCTTCTAAAAATCCTGTAAAACTACAAATCAAATTGCTATGGCCTTAGGAGACAGATACAGTTATGATTCGTTAATCGGACCACATTTGTCATGTTAACATTTTTGCTGGCTAAACAAGACTGCTTTTGTTAGTGAGTCACATTTACACATGAAAAAAATACATTTTCTTTGCAAACCACATCAGATTATTCAAGCCTCGAGATTGGTAAGTATCCAGAAGAACCATTTTTAACAAATAAATTGCTACCACAAAGGAGAGTGGCAACTGTCACTAAAATAAAACAGTAGAAGTCCCCCTGAGTGATTGAAGCTGCTACATGTTAAACTGTCATGTTCCTCAGACAAATTATAATGTTAAAATTAATCCGGTCTTTAATTTGAGCATAGGAAGCCAATGCATAGGACACAAATTTATGTTCAAATTATTCCCAAGACTATTACCTCCAAGAGTGTTTAAATTGTTTACTACCCATCAAACGTAATTAGTACAAATCACCATTTGATAATGAGAATGTTTATCATCGAACTTTTCCCCTGAAGATGGCTGGGTTCTTTAGATTCATTTTCCTACGTTTTTGGTGAGGTGTGTTGAATTAGTGTTCCATTTAGCTTTTGCTGGGGACACTGCTGAGGTGCATTGTTGGTTTTTTTTAAAAGATCTGTTGCAATGGTGCCATGCTGAACTGGGCCCAAGATCTTCAATTCACCAGAATTATCCTCACTCCACAATTAAACACCAATTAACATTGCAAAAATATATCGCTTAAGTCAGAAAGAAGTGTGGGCCACAAATAAAAACAACCTCCAGCACTTCAAGTAAAACACATTGTAGAACTATCGCAGTCATATGCTTTTTTAACCACTAGTACAAGTTTTCACATAATTATAACAACCACCTTCTCCTATAGTGACTAACTTCGTGTTAGGAAGGAGCATGGGACCACAACTCTGATGCTTGTGTTTCTGCCTGAATCTGTCAAAATTATGCATCGACCCACAGGCATGGAGCAATGAAAATGATTCCCTTCAGTTTTTCCTTAACTGCAGCTATCTTCAGAAGTGATTAGCAGAAAATTGTCAGTTTGACAGTGTTCCGGACTTGTTTGGAATAAGAGTCAAACACACAACCATTGAGCTGTAAGGAGGTGCTTCTGCTCGGGAGCTCATTTCTTTATTACAATCATTTCAACATATTTATGTTGGTCTCTTTTTTTAAAAAAATATTTTTAAATTGTGTCCCATGAAAATCACACTAGAATTTGTGTGGAAGCTTATGGAACTTTGGATACAATTTCTCCACATTGTCGTATTTTTTGGGTCATCCAAACGGCTTTATATATGCTTGTTATTTGGAGGATAACTTTGTCAAAAATGAGAATATAATTGCAGTTTTTGGGACACGTCCACAGTCCAAGTGGATCAGACTGCTCAAACATACATGAAGCAATGTGTGGAACAAGGGCCATCACTTGGCCTTGTGAAGATCTCTCCCCTTTAGTGTTGGAAAGCAGAAAGCACAAATCCCTACCATGTTGCACGTGTGTGTGTGTGTGCTGCAAAGAAAGGTGATGCAAAGTGGATACGGAAATGCTATGGTGACTTCTCTAACGCCCTGTGTATCCTGAAAATGATGTAAACTCTTAATCTGAACATTGTTGTATCTGTTGGTGATTTGTCTATAGTTTAATTCTGCAATCCTGTCAGATATCTATGCTGTTTCTGAACCTTTGTTGTTACTTAAGTATTCTTCTTTATCACTGTTTGTCTTTTTTCCCGTGCAATCAGCTGACATGAGACCACCTACTTTCAGCAATGGAAAAACAGGTGGACAAGTATATAAATATGATTTGGAATGAGCTGCAGCTCTACCCATTGGACAGGGTTAAGTCATCTTCGCCCATTTTGATTCTAACACTAGCTCAGATTAGCACAGCTGGGCATCTCTTTCTCCCCCATATGCTTAGATATTTTCCTAACCAACCTGTTCAGAGTTCTTATTACACACCTCTGGAGGAGGTGAGTCTTGTACCCCAGCCATGCTGACTCAGAGGTAGGGAGATGTTTTTAAATCAGCCCTAAGATATTAGTGGAGGTGATTTTATGAATCAACCCATTCCGAAATGTTATTACACACCTCTCGAGCAGGTCAGACTTGAACTGCAGCTTCCTGCTTCAGAGGTAGGAACACTACCACTGCACCACAAGAGGCCCTTCCTCCATGCGTTTAGATATTTTATTACCCACCTCTAGAGCAGGTTAGACTTGAACCTGAACCTCCTGGCTCAGAGGTAGGGACACCACCACGGCATCATAAGATCCCCAGAAGCTTCTACTTAATTGTTTTTATTTAACCTATTTTTCTAATTAACATGTTCAGAGATGTTATTACACACCTTTGCAGCAGGTGGGATTTGAACCCGGGCCTCCTGGTCCAGGAGTAGAGACTCCATCTCCAAACCACAAGTGCCCTCCCCCCTACCCCACGTGCTTAATCTCTGCAGTCAACGTCAGATCCCCCGCTCTACCTATCACAAATTAAATCATGCAATTTGACTCTTGTTCATCCTGGGATTATATGTGGGGCAAAGCTGCTCAGACCCTGAGTTTTCACCATCTATTTCATTCACTTGGTTTTATAAATGTAGTTTTGCGTAACAACAAATGGAACTTTTCACAACTCCGACTTTTCCAAGGCTATTTATTTCCTTTTTGTTAAAACACCTGGGGTCGGTTTGAGTGAGTGAGTGAGTCAGTTAGTGAATGAGTGAATGAATCAGCGAGTGAGTGAGCGAGTGAATGAGTTAGTGAATGAATCAGTGAGTGAGTGAGTGAATCAGTGACACGGGAGAGATGTTAACCCTGTCCTGCCTGCTGTGAATGTATCAGGTACCACTGATAGATTCCCAGCCCCATGTGTCTGATCTGATGAACAGCCTAGCATCTTGCTACAGTACCCTGGAAAAGACTTTGCAGATCTGGGTGTGTCTGGGCCCTGGACTCAGCAGTTCTGGGGAAGTGGGGAGGGAGGAAGATCTGGGAGATTCAATCCCTGACCCCAAGTGTTATTAAGATGTAATCTCTGATCTCTGAGGTTGGGGATAGGGTTGGGCTGGAGGGGAATCTAAACCCTAATCCCAGGGTGCTGATCGGGAAGAGGGGTTGGGGACAGGTCCAATTCTGCAGTGAGTGGGTGGGTGGGTGTGGGGGAGTCCTACCCTGGGAGGGAGGAGGCTGATCCTGGAGGAATTACCAGGTACAGAAGGGGTTATAACATGTGGGGGTGGGGAGGCTATAGGTCACTGAGCTTCGTGGCAGCATCCCCACTCCTCCTGGTTCACAATGAATGCTCCACCTTGCTGCAGTTGCCAGGTCTCTGCAACTGGTTACACCTGAGGCTGTGGCCTCATAAACATATTTTTTTTTTAGAATCGACCTCCCTCCTGGGGTTTTCCGAAAAAATCAGCAGCTTGGAGTTGGCTCCCTGACATGTTTCCATTCCTTGGGAATTTAAGCTCGCACCCCTACTCAAATCCCACAACCATCCCAATGTTAAACTTGCCCATTCATCCTGTTCCAGCATGTTTGCCTGGCTTCGGAATGGCTTTACCATTCCAGTTTGATTCTCATCACTCAGATCTGAAGTTATTCAGTAATACTGTGGCTCAGTTCTGTGAGACTAGTTTCCTGAACAGTGTAACTGACACAAAGGACACAAGACGTTGCAAATGGAAAATAATTAATAAATAGCTTAGATTTTGAAGACGATTCCTTACATTTTTGGATACAATCTCACGTTAGTGAATTACATCAACCCAGACTCCTTGTTCTGAGCCCTTAGCAATTTACAGAGAAAATGAGTTGGTCAGTGGGGGTTTGCCTGGCAGGAGGGGCTATCCATAACCCATGCTTTTTGCAAACTGGGATACTAAGATCTCAACTCCATGTAAAAAATTATATGTTTTAGAAACCTTCAAACTGCACAGCAACATAAAACTGGTGTGAATGCCCTTATTGCACACTTCTGTTTAAAAGTACTTGTGTCGATATGAAGCTTCAGAGTTTTCAGCATTTGAACATAATTTATTTTGGTTACTGTAGGAATCATCCACCGCAGAAACACACTTACATATTTCGACAAGGGGCTTGCCTACTATTTGCAGTCAAATCTGAATTTTCAAACAGTATTCTTAGACAAAAAAAAATTGCAGACCACCTTTAATGAAGAGATGGGAAATTTTTCAGAACACACACCATTGAAGTGCTATGGCAAATCGATCATTGAACAAATTACAGACTCTGAATATCTGCAAAAATAACGGTTCTCAAAACTCCGGCAGCATAATTTGTCGAGGCTACTCGCTTTTGCTTCCAGCTAGACATACGCATATATCCTGCGCGCTATGTTTGGGCAAATCTTTCATTTTTCTTTCATTACTCGGGCATGTACTGTCACTTAATTCTTATGTATGCAATCCTTCCTGACAAATATGAGCTGCTGCCTGGTAATTCGTTTGACGTTCATTCTGTTCTTTGCTCTAATTATTGCTTTTTTCTCTGACATTGAATAGGCCGTGCTGCCAGAGTCCGATAGTACACCTGTCAGACTGGTCATGGCACTGTCGAATGCTCTTTTGTGCCAATTTGATGTCAGAAAATAGAAGAAGAAGAAGAAAAATTAGAGGATAAAGTCCATTTGCATATGGTTTCACCCAATGCATGGGTCAGCAGCTTTATGAAATGACAACGTGGGGGGTGGGTTCTAAGGGAAAAATTTGCACCTCTGCAAATCTCATTCGACCAGGGCAGATCTGAAAAGGAACATTAATGCATGCACAATGCCCTTTACCAAATCTAGATTATATGCCCAATCAGATCAATTAAGAAAAAGAACTTGTAAGATACTACATAGCACCCCCTTTACCCTGTTCTACTGGTTTCTTCCTCCCAGCAAAAGTAGCTTCTCTGTTTAAGATATGCAGACATGTTAAGCCTGTAGGGACTCTGCATTTTTGTCAGCGAGAAAATATCATTACTTTATCCAAAGCAGTGTCAAGCAAAATGTCAGACATGTTGCATTCGGTCAAAGCAATCAAGGGATTGCAAGTTAAGAAGCCAAAATGATCAACAGACTCCTCAACCAATGATGAGCTTTTCAGTGCAATTCATTATAAATAAAGGTTGCTGCGTCTTGTATTGCTTTAGGTTTCTAGCAGGAATACACAACAGTATTTCTGCAATAATAAGAATTTGTAATTAGTTCGGCGTTCATCTCTTATATTCGATAATTTAAAAAGATTTTACACTAGATTGACATTCAAGAATCTGGTGCAGAAGACCCTAGGAATCATTTACTATCTGAAAATTAAATCAAGGGTATAAACGAGGGCCTTGCAATTTAATGGTTAAAATGCTGTTATATTTTTTGGAGATTCTATTGAGGATGAATTTTTAAACCATTGGATTACTAATATGGAAATATATCCAGTAAAATCTCCAACCACTTTATACAAATACTCCAGAGAGGGAAGGAGCAAATCAACATTTCTTATTTTTAAATGCTCAGGTTTCCAAACAACAAGATGCATTCCCTTCTGAAGATGCACTCTTGTCTCAGATTATTGTAGCTCGGAAATGGTTGCACGTGCAAGTTGTTTTGTCACTTGCACCAGAAAGCAGCGTGGAATCCCATTATTCCCCAAAGACTTCTGTCCCTCGAGTACACAGCAGTCATGATACCACACAGGCACAGATTGTGAAGTGAGTCAGGCTTATCTGACATGAGATGATTTATTTCCGTTACTTTTCCAAATGCACAGACAGGGGTGGCAATGGAAATCTATTATATTTTCCAGGACAACATGAATCTTTTTGCCACGACGACAGAGTGCAAACATTAGGACCACTTAATTATTTTTAACAATTTTTTTTTCTTTTGAAGTTAAATATTTTTCATCAAATGGGTTGACAAACCTGAATCTTAAATTCATTTTTCCACAGACACACCTTCTGTTTTGTTAATTCTTCTGATCAAGAAACGATTGATGAAGACTCAGGCATTTTTTTTTCTCTGCCACTGCACACTGTCATTGGTTTCATGGTATCTCCAAGAGGTGGCTCACAACGTTGTGAAAGAAGAATACTCTTTCAATCTCTCCCATCTTGTGTTGTTTGAGTGGGCACTCACTATCCAACCACGCCACACCCACCCCAAACAAAGATCAATCCACAAAGCATGCTGGGAGATGAGGCAAAACCAGTCTGAAGGGTAACTCATTTCTGAGCCTTATTTCCATGTGTATTGTGCTGAGGTAAGCTCAGAGTGTACCCCCACTAGAGGCAAGCCAAGGTCAGTCTTTGTGAATTCCTTAGCTTGGCCCTGCTGCCAGCCATTTACCTGGTGATCGCAACTTTAGGCCCAGTCATCTACCTCTCACTCTGCTTCTTAACCAAAAAGAGAAAAAAGAAAAGTTTTAATAGTCTTCTACGCTGCTTGGCACTTAATGATCAGTTTGTTCCTTGGAATTGTGTATTACCTGACGTTCATATTTTCTGTTGTGGCAAACATTAGCTTTCTAATATTTGCTCACAAGCCCTTCAAGTGAGTGAAAAATTGACACGTTGGCCTATGCAGAGAGGTTGGCCAAGCCTGATTTTGAAGGCTCACAATTTACATTTGTTCAACATTGAGAGTCAAAATTGTGTCCTCATTGGGCCACAAGGGGCACCAGCTGTAACATGCACCAACACAGACTGGAGCTGCGTGGTCTGTATATCCAGTATTGCTGAGTGATCACAGACATAGGAACCCGAACCACAAACAGCTAGATTCAAATTTATCTACTAACCCTTGGAATGCCTCCCAAAGAAGTTCACCATTTTACCCACTGAATTGCACTGTACTGGACAACTAGGCATTAAATGCTTTTTGACTAGAGGTCAGATAAATGCTGAAAACTAACAGGAGCATTTAAGGAAATAGATTTCACCGAAAAGCAAGTGGAAAGCAGAAAACAAACGACTGTGGGTAGCCTATGGAGGAAGGTTTCAAAACCATCAAACCTCCTTAGGATTAATCCAGTAACGCAATTTCAAATTTAAATGAAAAATAATCAAGTAAGAGACTATTTTAGCAGCACTTTCCATTAAGTAGACCACTGTATGAGGTCAGTGACTGAATGCTCATTAGCCAATTAACAATGTGTAGTAATTATTCTGATATACAAAATGACACCAGGCATCAAAGAAGACATCAATCTTTAATTGGTTAACCATTCTTTAATCTTACATTCCTACTTTTCTTGTTTAAACATTGCTGAGTCTAATTCACCCTCATTCTTGGATTTATTTTAGCTAACCACTTCTGAGTTGTTCAAAAAATAGTTAACTCAAAGAACAAAAGGATGGGGACAGAGCAGGAGTGTGTTACCTGTTTGTTCAAGTATTGGGTATCACATGATAAGATGATGATCTGGCATTGTTATTCATTTGAAATAATCCTGATCATGACAACAAATGAAGCTAATAAAGGATTCAGCTTGTTGTGTGGTTGTCCTTTTACAAGCAAGTGTGCTTTACAACATGTGATCTACAGAGCTGCAGTGGTCTTGTCTTCCAGGTAATGAAGTGTTTCATTTAATTACTGCTTTGTAATCCCAGGTACAGCCCAAGGTCTCATTACTCCGACTTACTACACATATTAGCAATCAAAATATCAATTAGCTTCTGGTTTTTTTTTTGAGATTTGAGGATGATAACAAGCTAGCTGAACAATTTATAAAATGATCTTGGTTATTTTGACATATATGCTCATACTGTTTGCATTCCTACTTTATTACACCTCATCTACAGGTGCTGACTTCACTGGAGCACAGTTTGACAAGTATCAGCAATCTAGTACATGAACACTCATTCTTCACAATGGAGTTTAAACGATAGCTAGCGTCAGCCTGTTCAAACAGGGAAACCACACTGCTGAGCCCGATTTGCTCCTCATTTGGGTAGAAATGCATGTGGGTTCACTCTCACACCAGGAATTGACAGCTAGCAGGTCAGAGGTAGGACTCCAATAATGGCTTTGACACTTAGGCACGCTGGCTCATTCCCACAAGGAGCATGCCTCCCTTGGGTCCCGGTTTTTCAGGGGCAACAAAGACTGATTCTGATCCTTTCATCTCCACATCAGACCACAATCCAGCAGGATGTACGCTACAATGTGGTCCTTACTCTCTGAGAGTTTCAGTATTACAATGAGTCACTGTGCTGCCTTGTCTCTCTATGTTATAGCGTGTATGTGTGTGTGTGTGTGTGTGTGTGTGTCCCAGTTTCTCTGTATGTGTGTCTCTATCACTCCCAGTGCGATAAGACTATCAGTCTCAAATAGGGGTGAGCAGTGAGATAGGTGGCCATTTACATTCTCTCCATTGACCAGGAGGCTGGTTTCCCAGGAGCATTCTGAGCCTGGGCACTTTTCCTGGAAATGGAAGTTAAATGTGGAGGGGCTACATTGCCACACTTCTCCTCATGTTTCTGCCTCATGTTCACCTTCCCTGTGTACACCTCCGTGTGTCACTGCATTGTATACACCTCCCTATGTACACCTCCGTGTGTCACTGCATTGTATACACCTCCCTGTGTACATCTCCCCGTGTCACTGCATTGTGTACAACTCCCTGTTTACATTTCCCCGTGTGTCACTGCTTTGTGTACATCTCCCGGTATACACTTCCCTGTGTCACTGCATTGTGTACACCTCCCGGTATACACCTCCCTGTGTCACTGCATTGTGTACATCTCCCCGTGTCACTGCATTGTGTACACCTCCCTGTGTACACCTCCGCGTGTCAC
>NC_063359.1:22769022-22769205 GCF_021869965.1 Rhincodon typus | reverse complement strand
TGTACACCTCCGCGTGTCACTGCATTGTATACACCTCCCTGTGTACACCTCCATGTGTCACTGCATTGTATACACCTCCCTGTATACACCTCCCTGTGTCACTGCATTGTGTACACCTCCCCGTGTCACTGCATTGTATACACCTCCCCGTGTCACTGCATTGTGTACACCTCCCCGTGTCAC
>NC_063359.1:22750551-22769012 GCF_021869965.1 Rhincodon typus | reverse complement strand
CACTGCATTGTGTACACCTCCCCGTGTCACTGCATTGTGTACATCTCCCCGTGTCACCGCATTGTGTACATCTTCTTGTATCACTGAATTGTGTACACCTCCCCATGTCAGTGCACTGTGTACACCTCTCCATGTCACTGCACTGTGTATACCTCCTACTGGGAGGAAACGTAACTGATGAAGCAACTGAAGATGGTTGGGCCTAGGACATTACCTTAGGAACTCCTGCAGAGATGTCCTGGAGCTGAGATAACTGACATCCAACAACTACATCCATCTTTCTATGTTCCAGGTATGACTCCAACCAGCATGAATCCAGACAAAGGTACTGCTGCCTATTCTCAGGGTTTGCAATATATGCTCAAGCTGGAAAAGAACTTGGAATGGGAGGAGGAGAATCCAGTTGTCATGGTCTGTGTAGGTACCTACGACATAGGCAGGACAAAGGAGGTGGTTCTGCATTGTAAATTTGAGGAGCTAGCTGCTCTCACGGTAAGATGCAGATCCTCAAGGGCATATTTTTCATTTTTTATTCACTCGTGTGACGTGGGCTGGGCCAACATTTATTGTCCTTCCCTAGCTGTCCTTGGGGAAGTGATGGTGAAATGCATTCTTGAACCACTGCAGCCCATGTTATTGTTTTGACTGGGGGTGGTGGTACGTGATCTTTCATCAGAACTCACTTCTAAGATTTTGGTTACAATGACATTTGTGTTCCTCTCCCAAAAACATTGTTCACTTAAAACATCTGAATGATCATTCCCTTAATCCATTAAAACTGTAGAGTCTCTGAGCAACTGTGGGGCCTGGAAGCAGGCAGAGACTAGGAAGTCAGCCTGTTATGCATGTTCAATACATTGGTAATTAAGATTTACCTTAAGGGCATTGTGTGTGTGTGTCTGTGTTTCTGTGTACGCATGTGCGTGTAATCAAAAAGACTGGCATGGGAGAATGTGGGTTCCAGTTCATGGGGCACTGAAACCAGGACTGGGGAAAGTGGGATCTGTATCAATCTCCATCCAAACTGTGCTGGGGTCAATGTTCTTGCCAAGTCCATAACCCGGGAAGTCGAGAGTATTATAGACTAAAGAATGGGGGCAACAGATCAAATTTGGGAAGATGTAGACTGAAGGCAAAAGGGAAACAATCAACCGACAGTGACAGAAAGGGTTGGAGAGTACAAATCTAGTGGTCAACCAACAGATAAGGCTAGAATTTACAAAGTGTAAGAGTAAAAATAAAGGCTCCATATCTGAATGCAGGTCGCATTTGAAAGCAGAAAGATGAACTGGGTGTGCAAATGGAAATCAATAAGTATGACCTTGTAGCCGTTGAGGCTACAGGATAATCTGGATAGGGGCCTCAATCTTGAAGGGTATAGGACACTTAGGAATGACAGGAAAAGGTGGAGGGGTGGGTCTGTCAGTTAATGGCAGTATTTGCACAATGGAGATGGATGAATTAAGTTCAAGAAACCAACATGTGGAAACAGTTTGAGTAGAAATGAGAAATTATAAAGGTTGGAGGTCACTGGTTAGAGAGGTGTAGAGGCCCCCTAACAGTAACCATATGATAGCATGCAGCATAAAGGAAAAAAACAATGAGAGCTGTCAGAAAGATATGGTGTTTAACATAAAAGCTTTCAATATACTTATGGACCAGGAAAGTCAGATGGGCAAAGGGAGGATGAAGAGGTCAAATGATTTTTTCAGGATAGTTTCTTAGAAGAACATGTTCTGGAGCAAACCACCCAACAGACTATTCTTGACCTGGTATTGTGCAATGAGATAAGGACTTAGTAATAATTCTCATTGTGAAAGTACCTGTAGGCGGCAGTGGCCATAATATGACTGAATTTTACATTCAGTTTGAGGGAAAGACAGTGGGTCTGAGACTATTTTTTAAAGTGTAATTACAAGGCTATGAAAGCAGAGTTGGATAAAGTGGATTGGCAAATTAGGTTAAAGGATGGTTCAATGGAGATGTAGTGGTAGATATTTAAGGGAATATTTCAGAATATATGGAATAGATATATTCCAACAAGTAAGAAAAAATAAAAGCTCACATGTCGGGATAGTATATTGGCATGGATAGAAGCAGACATTTGGCTTAAATGGATCTTTTTCAGATTGGCTGATATAATGAATGGTGGGTTATAGGGATTGGTGCTGGGCCCTCAACTGTTTACAATATATATACGAAGGGATGGATATTTTAATTGCCAAATTTTCTGATGACACAGAGAGGAAAGTAAGTTTTGAAGAGGACATAAGAAGGCTACAAGAAGATATAGATAAGCTAAGAACATAGGCAATTGTGTGGCAAATAAAGTATAATGTATGAAAATGTGAAATTTTCCATTTTATCAGCAAGAATGAAAAAGAATTCTCTCAGTGGTGAGAGATTGCAGAACTCTGTTGTGCAGGAAAGGTCTCAGTGTTCTCATGTATGAATCATAAAAGGTTAGTATGCACGTTCAGCAAGTAATAGGGAAAGATTGTAGCATGTTATCATTTTGCACAAGGGTAACTGAACACAGAAGTACAGAGATGATTAATTAGTTCTCCAGGGCATTGGGGAGAACAATTCTGGAGCACTCTACACAGAATTGATCACATTATTTAAGAAAAGATGCAAATGTGTTGGAGGCAGTTCTGAGAAGGTTTACCAGACTGATACATGGAGTGAGGAACTTATCTAATAAGGAATGGTTAGCCATTCCAGGTTTGTACCCATTGGAGTTTAGAAGAGTAAGAAGTAACGACTGAAGCATAAGAGATCCTGACAGGGTAAATGAGCAGGCAATATTGCTTCTTAAGGGAGAATCATGAACTAGAGGTCAATATTTTAAAAAATCAGGGCTTGCCACTTAAAACAGAGATGAGGTGAACTTTGTTTTCTCATAGGGTCAAGAGTATTTGGAACTCTCTTCCTGAAGTGGAGTTCTTGAATGCTTCTAAGGGAGAAATAGATAAATTCTTCTTAAGTATGGGGATAAAAGGTTGTCAGGGCTGAGTGTGAATATGGATTTGAGATTACGAACAAAACAGCCATGATCTTGCTGAATGACCTACTCAGGTTCCTGAGCTGTATGTTTTCAGTGTTGTCACAATGTCAGCACGTTTCACTGTCCCCTTATTCTGAACATCTCCCAGTATCTCCATATCCCTGAGCTCATCATTGTATACAATTTCTCTTGATTATCATGCGTTCAGATCCCCAGTCCACAGGTTTCAAACCACATCAGATATGAATATTGTAAAGCAAGACCAAATTGCATAATCTTTCTAAGAGTAAAACAAAGCTGTAAAATTGGGCAAATAACACCTACCGAAAATAGAAAGTGCACGAAAATAATCTGAAAATACTCTTCTTGGAGCTAAGCCTTATGCATGCAGCTCATATACTAACCTGAAATTATAATATATCAAAAGACAGGGGAAGATCTCATGTTCCAAACAGCTGTACTGCAGAATGTCTTATTTTAATTGGAAACAAACCAAATACTGTATATCACAGATTTACTCAGCATTTTGTGACTGCTTTGCTGTCTGGTTGACAATCTATTTTTGCTGCTTTGCTGGGAATATGCCAGCTGGATGTCTTATACAACTGACAAACATATTATTTACA
Organism: Rhincodon typus; assembly: GCF_021869965.1. Classification (NCBI taxonomy): domain Eukaryota; kingdom Metazoa; phylum Chordata; class Chondrichthyes; order Orectolobiformes; family Rhincodontidae; genus Rhincodon; species Rhincodon typus. The sequence continues at coordinate 22,765,379 of NC_063359.1, read as the reverse complement.
GAAGCAGTTTCTCCAAGGGGACTCTCAGCCGAGCCTTTCCAGTCCCAAGACAGTCACACCTGGTGACCCCAAAGCACAAAACATATTTACTGGCAGTAAGTCATGTGGGGGCCTGTAATTTGGACTTTATTCCATGAAGGAGGAGGAAAACAAGCCTATAAGCTATCAACTCATGAGAGTGGCTGAAAAAGTGGACACATCCTAAAAATTGAAACTTGAAATGAAGATACTAACTATGAGAAAGATCATGGGTTTTAATGAACCCAAATTCAACACAACAAAGGATTTTACATAAAGCAGATTTGTTTTCCAGTCATAGCTGGAAGACCTTTTAATGCCTGAAACATGCTATTAATGTTGTCAGCACCATGAGTGGCTGGTTCAACTCGAGAGCAAAGAGAGCTGATTTCGCTGAGAATTGATCATTTCTTTCCTTTTCCCATCCAGAGAATTGTGCTAAGGGTAGAATGAAATTCACCTGAATTGTGCTGACCTGACTGATCACATGACTCTGACGTCAACGAGAGATAGAAGATTCTAATGTAGAATGAGCATGTGAAGAGAGAGGTCTCAGGCACAACACTGGAGAGCAGTATTTGATAACCTACTATACATGGTGGTAAATAAAGGAGTCTTATAAATATGTAAGGAGTTGAAGAGCCTTGCATAGAGATAAGGAGCAAGCTTCCTCTGGGACAATGTACGTGCAGACTCCCATACACAGCCAGAGATACTCCAGACTGGCATCTCAATGTTCAGGCAGCTTAAACAACAAGATGAAGCAGGATTGTAGGGAAAAAAAAACATCCAAAACCACGATTTGAAGTTAAAGTAGGATCCAAGGGATATGGGCCAAAAAGGCAGGCCAAGTCCTGTGAAGACTTCAAGGAAAGGATAGAGCTAGAAAATAAGGATTCCAAAGGCAGGGAAGAGGACCCCTGGGGAATTTGTCAGCCATGAGAACGGGCAATATTCTGGAGAGGAAAAACAGAATCAATGAGATCAGCAGTGGGAGCTCTGGAAATGGCATTTTCAATGCTGTATTCTAGTTTCAGGTTACATATGAAGGAGCAGTACATCCAACTCAGCATGCTTTTATATACTGCGAGTCCAGTAGCTAATGATGTCTGATAAGTCAAAGAGAGGAAGTATTATGGAATATGATTCATTGATTAAAGCACTCGACGTGTACTTGAGTTCTAAAATAAATCTCGATGTAGAAGGGGTGAGACTTAATCAATCATCTCAGTGTTCAAGAGAATCAATAGAAATATTTTTAATGAATTTATATTGCCTCGCAAGATGTTGTGGCTGCAGAACTTTGAAATGATGCATTAATTAGAAACATAGAAAATAGGAACAGGAATAGGCCATTCAACTCTTTGAACCTACTTCCCTGTTAAATACGATCATGGATGATAACTCATCTCAGTGCCCTGTCCCTGCTTTCCATCCATAGGCTTTGACCCCTTAGCCTTTAGAACGCCTTCTTAAAAAGATACAATGTTTTGTCTTCAGCCCCATCCTTCAGAATTCCACAGGCTCATCATTCCTTGGTGAACAAATTTCACCTCATCTCAGTACTAAATGGCCTACCCTGTGACCTTAAACTGTGTCCCCAGTCATCGGGAAAATCCTTCCTGTGCTTACACTGTCTAGTCTTGAAATCCATTCCATTTCAGTTGTCATGAAAGATTTTCACAAAGATGGATGCCAACCTTGAACCAAGAGCTATGTTTGCTGACCACATTTAGAATCATAGAATCCCTATAGTGTGGAAACAGGCCATTTGACCAAACAAGTCCACACCGCCCCTCCGAAGAGCATCCCACCCAGACCCATTCCCCTACCCCTGCATTTCCCATGTCTAACCCATCTAACCTAAACATCCCTGGACACTATGGGCAATTTAGCATGGCCAATCCACCTAACCTGCACATCATTGGACTGTGGGAGGAAACCGGAGCACCCGGAGGAAACCCACGCAGACACGGGGGGATCGTGCAAACTCCACACAGTCAGTCACCGAGGGGTGGAATCGAACCCGGGTCCCTGGCACTGTGAGGCAGCAGTGCAAACCACTGAGCCACCGTGCTGCCCCACTGCACTAATTGGTCATGTTTGCTTCAACCATCTGGGATCTCCTCTGCACCAGGGATTTTTAAAATGGCTGTGTCTGGAATCCTGGAAAGGAAACCAGGAACCAATTGCTTTATGAATGACATCCTAGCACAAGGCAAAACAAAGAAGGAAGACAACCGAAGGGGCAGGGGCATGTTAAAGGCTGTACAGTGTACAGGCTTCTCTCCCACCTATCCGTCCCTCTAACCTCACTGACCAATCCCCACCACTCCCTACCTGCACTCACCTATCACATCCCACCTACCTTCCCCAGCTCCACCCCTTCTCTCTATTTATTTCTGAGCTCCCTTACCCCTCCCCATTTCTGAAGAAGGGTCCCGACCCAAAACATCAACTTTCCTGTCCCTCTAACGCTGCCTGGCCTGCTGTGTTCCTCCAGCTCCACACTGTGTTATCTCTGACTCCAGCATCTGCAGCTCTTACTAGCTCACAGTGTACAGGCCTTGTATTTCAATGAGAAATGCCAATTCTCTAGATTGATGATTATATTTCTAGGACACACGATACAAGAACAAGGCATCAGAATAAATCCAACGACATGGGCCATCCATGAGGTTGCAGCGTTGAAGTGCATACATCATGTCCAGCACAGCTTATACATGGTGCATTGAGTAGGAAAGTTTACCCCCAAATGATTCAATCTTAATTAACTCATTAGAGAGCTTTTGAGATAACAAGGTGTAGAGCTGGATGAACACAGCAGGCCAAGCAGCAATGGGGTTGGTGTCAGGAACAGATAACGATTTTTAAAAAGATTAAAAAGGAGCTACTTTTCATTGATGTTTTAGCACATTAAGTAGCTAGAGGTAGATCCTCCACAGCATTTGGAGCAGTCCTTATTAAAGTGCAAACTAACAGAATGGGAAAACTGCTCTATTTACACTGATAACACAGCAGGCCAGGCAATGTCAGAGGAGCAGGAAAGTTGATGTTTCGGGTTGGGAAGAAGGGTCCTGACCCATAACTTCAACTTTCCTGCTCCTCTGATGCTGCCTGGCCTGCTGTGTTCCTCCAGCTCCACACTGTGTTATCTCTGACTCCAGCATCAGCAGTTCTTGCTATCTCTATTTTACCTTGAACTTTGACAGAGATATGCAAATATAGCGGAAGGGACAGATATTCTAGATGATGATGGACCATGAGGTTTTATTAACAGTATTGCGATTGAAAGAGATCTCAGATGCCTCTACACGTACAAAGATTCAGTCTTAATCGATGGTATACTCCCATGGCCCAGGCAGAGCACATGTAACTGAGGAAACACGCTGAGGGCAGTATCAATCCAGTTGAACAAGATCTTATTCTATGGTAATAAGCAAAAATTTACTGGCAACCCAAGGCAAACTCAGACAAATTCCTGTTGCTTAGAAATCTGACATGGAGTGTACAAAAGTCACACAATTCTGTCTTCGAGGAGGTCGAAATATAATCCAGCAAAATAAGTGCTGAAAAGGTAACCTGAGCAGAAAGACTGACAATAACCGTTCTGTGGTTGTACACCAGAAGAGACATCCATCCTCCACCTATAAAGATTGTGAAGTTACTGATGGAAAATAATCTCAACTTAGCATTAGCTCTTACTCTGTTATAGAGCAACACCAATGAATAATATTTGCCAGCAGAACTGTTAATGTCAAGGAGATTAAAAATGGGTGTACTGGTTTTTAAAACATTGTCTCAGGCCAACATAACCTCTCATGGTAAAACAATGAGAGAAAGGCCATAGAAAAGAAAGCAGCAGAGATGGTAAAACTATGGGTCAAAGCTCTTTCAGTCTTCAAGCCAGAATGGAAAGTCTGATTAAGAAACAGGAAATGAGAAGCCATGGACTTCGGACAAATTGGTCGACTGAGGATTTATATTTTCCAGGCACCTTTTGTGATATTCTGGATAAGGAAGGCATTGATCTTACTTGAGCCAGAAGTGAGACTTCTCACAGGATATGGGCCAGTCATTCCTTTATTACATTAGGCAGAGTATATAGCAGTATAGCTCATCTGAAGACACGGTACCACAGAAGATTTGGTTCCACACAACACTACCACCCTCCTGTGGAATGTGAGTGAATTCGTTCAGGATGTCCAGTCAGAATTCCAGATCGTCGTGACCATGAGAAATCGAATCCTTGTGAATCAGTGAGAAGAAGGGGCTCCGCAGCTCTGGACACAACAGTGAGAGTGAGTCCAAGTCTGAAGGGGCAGCTGCACTGAGGCTGCAACTAAGAAGACACTTGTGGCGAGGTTCACTAGGCAGTACTCTAAATGCAAAAGGAAATATATTTTTACTGCGGACTATCCCATCAAACACAATGTCCAATGTTATTATTTACTTCATTAACTTCAACAGAGAATAACTACGGATTTCCAAGGTGCAACAAGATTTAGGTGTTCAACACTACAAGTCACAAAATGTTAATATGCAGGGATGGCATGTAATCAACAGGCCAATGGGATGCTATCCCTTACTACAAGAGGAATTGAACACAAAAGTTAAGGAATTTGAGACTCAGCTATACACAGCATTGGTGAAACCAGACCTCAAACACATGTGCAGTTTTGGTCTCCTTATTCAAGCAATGACCATCTTCAAGAAGAGAGAATCTAACCATAGCTCCTTGACATTCAATGACATTAACATCACTGAATTCCCCACTATCAATATCCTGGATGTTACCACTGACCAGAAACTGAACTGCATTAGTCATATAAACACAGTGGCTACAAGAACAAGTCAGAAGCTAGGAATACTGTGGTGAGTAATTCACCTCCTGGCTCCAAAAAGTGTGTCCAACATTTACAAGGCACAAGTCAGGAATGAATATAAGTGAATTCTTCCCACCTGTCTGGATGAGTATAACTCCAATAATACTCAAGAAGCTTGACACCTTCAGGACAAAGCTGCCTGCTAGATTAGCACCACAACCACAAATATTCACTCCCTCCACCATTGATGTTCGATAGCAGTAGTCTGTGCCATCTACAAAATGCACTGCAGAAATTCATCAAGGCTCATTAGATAGCACCTTCCAAGTGCAGGACCCTTTCCATCTAGAAGGACAAGGAAAACAGATACATCTGCTGCAGGTTCCCCTCCAAGTCACTCACCATCCTGACTTAGAAATATATCACCCATTCCTTCACTGTTGCTAGGTCAAAATCTTGGATCTCCCTCCCTAACAACATTGTGGGTGTACTTAAAACAAAGAAAAGGGATGCAGTGGATTAAGAAGACAACTCACCATCATCTTCTCAAGAGCAACTAACGACCCAACCAGCGATGCCCGTGTCCTGTGAATGTAAACGCATTGGGAGGGGATTCAGAGGAAGTTTACTTAATCAATGGGTTATCCTATGTGGAAAGGTTGAACAGGCTGGGTTGTTCTCACTGGAGTTTAGATGAGTGAGGAGTGATTTGAAGCGTATGAGATCCTGAATGGTCTTGACAGGTGGAGGTGGAGAGAATGTTTCCTCTTGTAGATCAGTCCAGAACTAAGGGGCACTGCTTTAAAATGAAAAGTTGCCCTTTTAGGACAGAGATAAGGAGAATTTTTTCTTCTAGCAGAAAGGTGGGCCAATTTGGAATTCTGTGTTTCAAAAGGTGGTGGATATGGGGTCAATGAATATTCTTAATCCAGAAGTAGATAGATTCTTGTTAGACCAGGGAACCAAAGGCTATCAGGGATAGATGGGAATGTGGAATTTGAAACCGAGAGGTCAGTCTAATCTTATGGAATGGCAGAACTGGTTTGAGGAGCTGAATGGTCCATTTCTGCTCCAAGTTTTGTATGTTCGTCTGCATCAGCCATGCATTCTCACCATTCATCTCCTCATCATCTATTGCAAATTAATTCCGAGCTAAGGAGAGATGGAACTCAAGGTATTTATTAGTCTAACAGTGTTTCAAATGTTATTAATTAGTGGTTTACTTTGCCCACATGGTCTTACTGGGTATTTGTAGGATGTCCACTCCAACCCAGTTTACCGCTCGTTCTGGGGGTTTCTGTAATGAGAGATGAATGAGTGGATTGGAAGGAGTGACCCTAGAGATGGTAATGAATCTGTACCTTCCTGTCCACACTCATGAGATATTTGTGAGCCTGAGCTAATATCTCACGACTTGTCCGGTCTGCCTGCTTCTGCATTTTATTGAGTAACATGAGTAGGGTGTAGCAATGCTTAAGCACTTCCCCAATGCCCTGATGTAGGAAACTTCCTCAGGTTGCTTCTATCTACAGGAAGATGCAAACATGGGAAGGCAGAAATTAAAGTTAAAAAGCAGATAAGCTTGGAATAGAATAAATCTTACCAGCTGGCAACAAAGTTGAGGAATGAGATATTGAATGGAAAATTAAATTACCTGAAACTTACCCCATGGCTACCTAGAGGAAAATGCCCATTTCTCCACCAGATTATCCTTACCACAGGAGGGCTTTCACTACCTCCAGCTTCATTGTCCACAATGTCACAGATCTCTTCTTTGTCTTAGGTCTAAGTAAAGTTGAAGAGCTTATATCACTATCTAGGGAGGTACAAGCTGTTGCATGCGGGAGATCAGGCAGCAGACACACTGATGCATTGCAGCTGGATCTTTGTGGATATCCCCTCTGACCTGTGGCTGAAGGGCAGGCAGACAGTGCTGCCCTTGGCTTTGTTGGTCTTGGGCTCTCCTCATATTCATCAGCAGGAGGTGGAACTGTAAGCTTCTGCAGTGATGCAGGAGGAGTGAAGCGAGACACCAGGTAAATTGATTTCTCAGGAGTTGTCAGTCACTTGTCAAGCAGTGAAGGGACACTCTGAAGAAATGCAGTGTGCACCCCTGAGTTAAGGTGCTCCACCCTAGCCTTTTCACTGCAGAAACTCTCTCTATTGTGCTTTCAACTGATTGATCATGGTGTGTTGCTGACAGCTCAGGAAATAAATGTGCTGCCTTTTTTACAGTATTTAAATTCCTTACCCAACATCTTCATGGACTGACCTCTCACTTCCAAACCCTCCAGTGTCAAACCCAAAATTTGGTGGGATATCAGGATTTTAACTCAATGATATTTTTAGGGGATTTAATGCCCTCGGTTTCTCAAAACCACCATATCTTAACTGTGAAAATTCCCTAAAATATTCTGCAATAACCTGTGTAACCTTTACAAGATGAATCAGCTGAATGTTTCCTTGCAGTAGTATATAAATAGGTACAAATCATTTTTGAGCTAAAAAGCAAGTTGGATTACAGCATTGGATAGATTATTAACCTCAGGGAAATTGAGAGAAAAAGATTTATGAGGTCAATTGCAAATCAGTTTAAAAATCAGTTAAAAATTATGTTTGGTTTTCAGACTGAGATGCATTAAGAAGGGCTAACTAAAATAACCAAATCTAATTTGTTGCTACCATAAACATTATTTGTACTAGAACATGTTGGATCATCTTTATACGACAATAATTTGTTAGCATGAGTTCTTCAATAACAAAATATTGATGCCTCGATATTCAAACTGACTTACACTTTCTCATACTTAATTGTTACTGTTGCCTCCAAAACATTATGTAGGATGTTTGTGGGGATGGGGGGGCGGTGGTGTTGGCTTGGAGGGATAAATGCCAGAGACTTAGTACAAATGCCATTTAACAACAATTCCTATTCTATGTATTTAAATATCCATTTCTTGTTCTTTCAGGTAAGTCACAGACTGTATTCCTTCCATTTCTTAGTGTTATTCCAACAACAACTGAGAATTAGTTTCAGGCTAACTAATTTTAAATTGTTCATTATCACATGGCTGTTTGAGGGATCTTGCTGTGTGCAGGTTGGCTGCCATGTTTCCTATATTACTGTAATGAGTACACTTCTTCAGGACCTAATTGACCCTACCGCAGGATCACCCTGAGATGACGTCTATAAATGCAAGTCTTTTTTAATTTAATCATACTGTAACTCCTGATTCCAACAAGTTGGTGAAGCTCTCCATTATATGCACATTGCTGTTGCTACAGCATGTTCGGGTTCTTCCACCGAGATGGTGGCTCTGTATTGTTTAGGTCCCAAATAAATGGAATGCCAACTGTCAGGTTCTAAAAAATTTTTGCTTCTGAATTATAGGGTATTTAGATGGTACATTAGCTCTCCCCATCTAAGCAACACAACTACACGACTGTGTTATCTCTGCAGTGCTCTGAGTTCTGGGTTTGATATTGAAAGTGAAAGAGTGCTGATTGCTTTCACCACTTTCCAAGCACCAACAGGTACATGAAGAATTTATGGGTGGAATCTTCCCATTTGCAGTAAAGGTGTTTTGTAGAGCGAGAATCCTGCTGCCAAGTCCTCCATGGCTTGGAGTGACTTTTCTCATACCATCGTCTCCCTTCCACCTCATTAAATATGCAACTGGGCTCTTTGGTGACCGGACTCGCGCAACAGAAGAGGCAGAAGTCATTGCCAATGCCAGAGGCTTGTCTATGGTCCCGACACTGGCTCCATCTGAAAGCACAGCTGTACACCTAGCATTTCAGACCCAGCAAGCCAGGAGCCAACCCTCACACCATGCTGCTTGATCATTACAACACAACGGTGATTCCTGTTTGCACTGATTGTTCCTGATAATTCCAAGTTTCATTTGTTCTCGAGTTTTAAACAGCATTTCATTGTCCTTTCTTGACTTTTGAATGTAATTCCATAGTAGTTGAATTTCTCCCAATGGTGCAACATTTACATTTTTTATTTTACCTTGAAATAATTAGGGAACCAATTCTCCAATCCAGCCCTGCAGGACACCACTAACTCTGCTGTCACTGACTGTAGCTGTACATGTGTGAGAGGTGCCCACCCAGTGTTGTAGCACCAATTAATGCACTGCATTTGCCGAGGCTCCATGCCCAACTCTGTTCTGCCTGCACCAGTCTGCATCCAGGCTAGTGCCACAGTAGAAAACAGGCTGCCTATTGTAGTCGCTGAATAGATTCAAAGTGTCAGTGCTTTGAAAAATATGGCCATCATTCCTGGCTCAGGGGCATGTTGGCATTTGGTAGCGGGTCTGACAGTGAGAAGGGGAAGATAACTGCCAAAATAAAGGTTTGAGTGTGGCTGGTTGGGACCATCAGATTAAAAAACGAGGCAGAGGGTTGTGTAGGAAGGAAAATAGAAGAAGCACTAGGGTGCGTTTGGGAAAGGGGCATGGTGAATATGGAGAAATTGTGAAAGGAAGTGGATGGTGAAGAATCAGAGGGGAAAAGTGAAAGGGGAAAGGAAATGGGAAATCTTCTTTCCCCTTCTTTCCATTCACTACTCACTCTCTGCTCTCCTCCAACTTCCCAGTCACTTAGTTCTCCCATTCCACTCCTCATCCCTCATTTCCCAGCATCTTCCTTATGACCTCAGTTCTTTCCCTCTACTTGACATGAATATCATCCCTGCTCTTGACTGGTCAATTGTGATGCGGTTCAGCTGGTGTTCTTACGCGCGCGTGCACACACACGCACGCACACACACACACACATCATAGAGTTGTACACAGAACCCCAGATATCCTAAATTAATCTAGTCCCATATCTCTCTAAACTCTTCCTATTCATACATCCATCCAGATACCTTTTAAATGTTGTTATTTTACCAGCCTCCACCACCTTCTCTGGCAGTTCATTCCATACACCACTACCCTCTGTGTGAAAAAATTGCCCCTTAGGTCCCTTTTAAATTTTTCTCCTCTCACTTTAAACTTATGCCCTCAAGTTTTGGACTCTCCCAACCCTGGGCGTTTCATCCTATTTGTGCCCACATGCATGCAGATATACACAAATGGAGATGTACATACATGCACATCTGCACAAACACATGCAGATGTACACACAGATGCAGATATACATACACACACCTATGCAGATGTACACAAAACAGAGGTGGACACACACATAGAGATGTAGATGCTCACATGGAGACGTACACACACATACACAGACATGTCCTTTTGCACATTATTGACAGAATAGATAAAACTCCAGACTGTATCACAGCTGAGAGTTCACTTTTTGTAACAGACACAAAATTATCCTTAAAGAAGTATAGGAAGATAGAGGCAAAGCCAGTCATTGCTTTTTTATTGACTTTGAGGATTTAAAATCAGCCTCCAGTCTTTGCTGAATCTTTTCAGTTCTTCCCACAAGAGATTTAAAATCATCCACCACTTGCCAGAAAAAAAAAACACCCTCTAAGTGTGTGTGGATCAATGAGCCGCGATTAAATCTCCTGGCCTTAAAGAAACACAGTGGAATAATATATTGTGCATTTTGTGATACAATGCTCCTGTCATAAAGCGACACATCTTCTGACATGTACATGAGCAATGCAATCAGAGATCCCTCGTGTATATAAACATTGGGGCCAATAATTGTTTGATTAAAATAAAAAAGATACAGTTTTCTACAATTGCTTCTTACCTAAAGAGTGTGCTGCTGTGGTTTTGGAGCTGAAAAATCGTCCCAGCCCTAGGTCCCCCAGCTTGACTGCTCCTGTTGCAGTTATGAACACATTTGCTGGCTTGATGTCTAAGAATGAAAACAGAGAGTCAATCAATAATGAATGAGTGGTTTAAAAGAGAAAGTCGTGAAGTCTTCATGGTGATTGTGTTATACTGACATTTGTTTACGGTCTGTATATTATCAAAAGGTTTATTTTTGACAGTTACTTTGTATCACTTCATAAATATCATAAATAATATAATTTTCATCCCCTAGTCGCAAGCTCAGAATAGGTTGAAATTTCCATGACTCTGATTGTGATGTATAAAGAAAACTACCAACAGACTGAGTTACATAATATCTACAATATTGTATTTTCTTTATATTCATTCAAAGGACATGGGCATCGCTGGCTGAGCCAGCATTTGTTGCCCATCTCTGGTTGCCCCTGAGAAGGTGGTGGTGAGTTGCCTTCTTGAGCCACTGCAATCAGTTCACAAGTGAATTCCAGGATTTTGACTCACAGGGCCTTTATCATTCACCCATTTTGCTAAATTGCTGTTAACAAGTTTTGAATTGCATTCTGAATCATGTAATAACCCTTCTTCCAGTCACTTTCAGTCATATGAGTCAGTTGGTTTCACAGATCCATTCCTCTAAGTGAGAAGGCACCACTTCTGGATATTCTGTAAACAAATCTGTTGCGATGGAGCCATAGCTTGGAGCATGATCATCTTCATTCAATGTGTAAAAAAAGCCAAACCTCAGTCCAACTGTTAGAACAGAATTTATGCATTAACTGCTCTAGGCTACTTTTGCAATTTGAAGGTGGGAAACTAGTAGCCCTTTTCAAAATAAGAGGGCATTTCTTAAATTGTTCATTGTTCTTCCACCTGGTATATAGAATGCGATAAATTGATAGTAAGCAACTGAAAATGTCAGAAATATTCAAGAGGATGAAAATTGGTCTCCAAGTCCATTTACAGGCATTTCAGTTGTCATGATATATTTCAGGATTTGAACACAGAAAGGGCATCATGAGTCACTGACTGAGAGTCTTCTTCATCCTGACAGAAGAATATTACACATAATAATAACCCCAGAGCAAAAACAGAGTACAATGGTCTAAGTAGGAGTCAGGCAACGGAGAATGCAGAACTCTCAAAACAAACCGGAACCTGCACTGGCTTCTGGATTGCATCTTAGGACATGTTTGTGTGGATAAAATACCTGCATGTTGAGCTTGGTTCATTTTCCACTGGGGCCACCGGATAGCAATAAAGAATAGGAACCATGGCTGATTTCTTTCCCCTCCAAGGGCTCAGGATGTTGGCACCAGTTCAACCAACTCAGCAAGAACACAGATCAAACATGGGTCTTTCCTGATTGAATTTGCTGAGTCCCAACTTGTGCTGTGCACCTACCAATTCAGGCGGTCGCATAGTTAACATTGGGCCAGAAGAACACAACATGAAGAGATTTTGAAGTCATGATTGTCGATGTTTTTAACATCAAGCTATTTCCATGCATTGGATTGCTGAAAGAGCAATAAGTCAGTTGTTCGGCTTGGCAAGACAGTTAACGGGAAATCCATTACTTTTAAAATACAGTCTTAATTAGACTGAGGGGCTACGCAGTATGTAATGGTTTTACAGTTAAGTCTTCTAAAAAGATTTGAAAATTAAATGTAATTGTCAGCTTGCTCTTCAAACACAGCAAAGTACCCGATGGCAGGAAATTCCTTTAATAGAACCAAATCTTCAGAGTAATTAGTGGCGGGTGGAACTTGATGAGTATCTGATCATTCACCACAAGTAGATATGCATAAAACTGTAAATGTGATCTCTGTCAAAGCCCTTTATAATTTTGTTGCACATTGTTCGTAAAGGGGATTTTCCCTGGGGGAGACTGAAATGGCAACTTCCAGCTTGTCTAAGCTGAGGGAGTTGAAGACTGACACCTGCACTGTTACTCACATAAGCACAAAGGGTGATCATAGTTTATACAGTTAAAAAAAAAGTTAGTGTTCCCTGAGAGTTTTAATCAGGCTTGAATTCCTCTTTAAATTCAGGCAATGTAGAACGGGGAAGCATATTGATTCTGTAGTCAGTCACTGTACATCACTGAATAAACAACCCAGAATTAAATGATGCCCTGACTTTCCCCACTAAGCCCTCTGTGACCAGATACCAAGCTAATCAAATGTGCATGGTGTCTTCAGTCATTATGGTTGGAAACAGAAGTGTCTATAACATGGGACATTCCCTGAGGACCTGTAGCCTGCAGCTACCCACTCCCCACATACACACAGACAGACACACATACACACACGTCCCGCATGATCAATAAAGCAGAGTCGCAAACAGCTTTTCCTAACTTATCCTGTGCTCCTACAAAACTGAACTCTAGTTTTCAATGGAAAGGAATGCTTTTTTTGTCTTTTTTTACCTCTGTGCATCACCCTTCGGGAGTGCATGTGTTCAACTGCGCTGCATAGCTGCACAAAATATTTCCATATCGTTCTTTCTGGGATTAGCCTCTTTTGCTTTTTGAAGTACTGTGGAAATAATGAATAAAAGATGCATGAATAAACAATGAGATTTAGACTCGGGCACTATGACTCCGGGAACAAGTGCTATTCATGCAGCAATTGCTGAAATGTTGCATAACAAAAAGCATTATTTATACTCGCATTACCATTTAACTCATTCCTTCCTCCACCAACATTTGGTGCTCCGCTGATTTCTAATTACTCCAGTGAAACATTCTGATTAGTATCTGTTCTCCAGATTGGTCACAAATCCTTAGTTAGCAGAGGTGAGATTAATTAGGCTGCATCAATTAAATGAACCAGCTCTAAAAATAATCAGCATCTGTGAGGTTTCATTTGTAAATTCAAGGCAGCCAAGAAAACGTTTCTCAAAACAAATTATTTAATTATTTTAAAGGGATTTTAACACCTTGCGGATGCCAGAACAAGCTCATCAACATTTTCTTGCCATTTTAATAAATTATGTACCTCATAATTGCTTAAATCTAATTTACTAGATTGAATGTGACTGATACTGACATTTGTATGGCCCAACCAAGTAATGAAAAAGATTATGTAAACAATGCATTTGGGCCACAGGATTATTTGATAGAATTATGAACATTGAGCAATGAATTATGGACCTTTACGGTGTCATGTGTCAAAAAAGTCCTGTCTCTATATGATACTATGTCTACAAAGTATTGTGTCTATATGTGGTACTGTGACTATAACATAATGTATCTATGTCGTTCCGTTTCCATATGGTATTGTTTGTTTGAATTATTCCAGTAAATGTAAATGTGACTTTCCAAAATTAATGTAGGATCCCAAAAATCAATCACCTGGCTAACTGTTATATTACAGAAATCTTTATTCTCGATTTTCCTGACCATCAACTTCATTTAGCAGCACGGGTGAAAATCATAGAATCCCTACAGTGTGAAAGCAGGCCACTCGGCCCATCGAGTCCACACCAACTCGCTGAACAGCATCCTGGCCAGACCCAGCCCCCTAATTTATCACTGTAACCCTGCATTTCCCATGGCTAACCCACCTAGTCTGCACATCTTTGGACTGTGGGAGGAAACCAGAACACCTAGCGGAAATCCACACAGACAAGGTCAGAATGTGCAAATTCCACACAGACAGTTGCTGGAATTGAACCTGTGTCCCTCACAGTGCTGATTACTGCACCACCATGCTGCCCAGAATGTATGTGACTAACTGAAGCAACTTCAATTCAGAGATAGTAGGAACTGCAGATGCTGGAGAATCCGAGACAACAAGGTGCAGGGCTGGATGAACACAGCAGGCCAAGCAGCATCATAGGAGCAGAGAGGCTGACGTTTCGGGCCTAGACCCTTCATCAGAAAAGGGGGAGGGGAAGGGGGTTTTGAAATAAATAGGGAGAGAGTGGGAGGCGGATAGAAGAGGGATAGAGGAGAGGATAGGTGGAGAGGAAACAAACAGGTCGAAGAGGCGGGGATGGGGCCAGGAAAGGTGAGTGTAGGTAGGGAGTTAGGAAGGGGATAGGTCAGTCCAGGGAGGACGGACAGGTCAAGGGGGCGGGATGAGGTTGGTCGGTAGGAGATGGAGGTGCGGCTTGGGGTGGGAGGAGGGGATAGGTGGGAGGAAGAACAGGTTAGGGAGGCAGGGACGAGTTGGACTGGTTTTGGGATGCGGTGGGGGGAGGGGAGATTTTGAAACTT
>NC_063359.1:22676403-22725551 GCF_021869965.1 Rhincodon typus | reverse complement strand
CACTCATGCACTCATTCACTCACGCACGCACTCACTCACTCACGCATGCACTCACTCACTCACGTACTCACACACGCACGCACTCACACACTCACATACTCACTCACGCACTCACACTCTCACTCACACACACACTCACTCACTCACACTCACTCACACACACACTCATGCACTCACTCACGTGTTCACTCACACTCTCACATCACATACTCACACACTCATGCACTCACACACACACTCATGCACTCACACACACACTCACACACTCAATCACACACTCACGCACACACACTCACTCACACACACTCCCTCATGCACTCACTCACTCATGCACTCACTCACTCACACACACAGTCATGCACTCACTCACGCACTCACACACACACACACATCACACACTCACACACTCACACATTCACACACACAATCACTCACACACTCACTCACCCCATTGGCCCTGCCATTGGTCCTCAGCATTAACTGCAAAATGACAGAGGGATGAGGGCCTTTGACCTCCGTCCAGCTGCCCCCTCCTCACAAGGAGGCAGGACAGTACCTGTAGGCATCTAGCCAGACACTCTGGAGTCTTCATCCAGCTCCACGCTGTCTGTGACCCTCACTCCTGTGGTAGTTCAAGCCGAAGAGGGTGCACTTGTCTCTAGCAAGGATACACTCAGCATGGTGCATTTACAATTTCCAGAATGAAGGAAGGTGAGAGTGAATGCTCTTGATACAGTAATTTCCAGGCTCTGTCTTTATATGTTGGTAAGGCCCCAAGCATTCACATCTCCCACCCTGGTAGCCCTTTCCTGGGTTAGGGCTGAGATAGGCTTTCTACTTGACCCTGAGCCCATTCCCCCCAGCCCATAACATATGACAATGTGATCATACACTATTCTCCCCCAGAAGTCAGCATCATCATTACTGTGGACAAAGTCCCTTCCACCCATTCCCTCCCATGTTTCACCATATATATCATTGCTCATAAGGTACAGGAGCAGAAGTAGACCATTCAGTAGATCAAGTCTGCTCTGGCATTTAATGAGATCATGGTTGATGTGATAACCATTAACTACGCTTACCTGCCTTTTCCCTATAACCCTCAAATCCATTCCTAATTAAAAATCTGTCTATGTCAGCTTTGAATATATATCATTCAATCTTGAATATGTACAGCCTGCTTAATGATGTGTTGTTTCTTTCTTGAAGTTTTGAGAGAGTCTGGTCTGTCTTTGGTAATTTCCCCTTCATAACTGTCATGCCCTTGGCCTCCCAGAGTCCATACCCCAAAGTCCATGAATATGTTTCTCAGTCTCCTTCCTGAAACAGTGACCCCTTTTATCCCCCCCAACATCCCCTTTACCTTTATTTGAGAGACCTAGTGTTCTGACCATGGGCTACTTGGGGAACCTGGTCCATTCACATGAAACGCCCCTACCCCTGACAGGGTTAGTGATAACTCCGGGCCTGGCCACACAGGAGCTGGCTTCGAGCCACTCCCCAGACTGTGGAGGTACAGACTCCTCACTCAGGGTACCTGACTGGATGCCTGTGTGTGGCTGAGCTGCTGGTCTGCTTTCAGAGGCTGTACTAGACTTACTGTGCCAGGACCCCCTGACAGATTGATGCCACCATGGCCTTCCCTGAGCAGCCCTTCCCTTAGGCTTTGAGACATGGCCTTTAGTTTGCAGCATATGCAGTGTGTCTGTAGCATACTCTGCTGGCATATGGTGTAGGTGTCAGATTGATGTAGCACTCTGCCATACAGCAAGATAAATGGCCAACTGACTGAAGACTGCTGGCCAAAAAGGCAAATTGTGTGGTTCTGCGATGACACTGAGTGGCAATGCAAGGCAGGAATGCTGGGAGCATGCAGGTAGGTGGTAAGTGAGTGAAAGCTAAGAGAGCAAGTGAGAAGCATTGCGATGCAGCCTGGTGTAGGCTGTGAGCTGGGTGCCCGTCCCTACGTGCCAAGTATCCTTGCAGCAGTATCACAATGCTCGGTGATGGGTGCACCATGAAGCGAAGCTTTAAAGTGTGTCCTGACAGTGGATTGGCAAGGTGCCCTGTGGGTTCTGAGAGGTTGGGAGTTGTTGGATGCCAAGGTCTATGGATGTGGGGTGCACGCAGCTAGTGCCCTGAGCTATTCTCGCTGTGTGTTTAAGATTGCAATCGGAGGAGCCAAGTGCAGTCTGCAGTCACCAGGTTCTCGCTCTGACATTCAGGTTGGGAAGTGTCAATGTCCAATTTCCTCACGGCAAGTGGTAGAACAGGAAACTGCATATTAATGAGGTGGGAATTGTTGTTCATGAGGCTGTTAACAAGCAATAAAGCTCCTTAAAAGGCATCTCGGCGTTCCCTCGCAAGAATCTTGTCTCCATGTCTGAACATAGAACATAGAACAGTACAGCACAGTACAGGCCCTTCGGCCTACGATGTTGTGCCGAACTTCTACCCTAATCCTAAGGTCTATCTAACCTCCACCCCTACCTTATACTATCATCCATATGCCTGTCTAATAGCCGCTTAAATGCCCATAATGAGGCTGACTCCACTACCCTCTCCGGCAATGCATTCCACGCCTTTACCACTCTCTGAGTAAAGTACCTACCTCTGACGTCTCCCCTACATCTACCTCCACTCACTTTAAAACTATGCCCCCTCGTAATAGCTACCTCCACCCTAGGAAAAAGTCTCTGGCTGTCCACTCTATCTATACCTCTGATCATTTTGTACACCTCTATCAAGTCATCCGTCATCCTTCGTTGTTCTAAGGAGAAAAGCCCTAGCTCTCTCAACCTTTCCTCGTAAGACCTTCCCTCCATTCCAGGCAACATCCTG
The DNA here is from genome assembly GCF_021869965.1 of Rhincodon typus. Taxonomy (NCBI): domain Eukaryota; kingdom Metazoa; phylum Chordata; class Chondrichthyes; order Orectolobiformes; family Rhincodontidae; genus Rhincodon; species Rhincodon typus. The sequence goes on along the minus strand of NC_063359.1, from coordinate 22,722,710 downwards.
GTAAATAAAACGCTGTAGAAAATGCAAGGAGTTGCTCTCGACATCAAGAAAGGACTCTCTTGAGTTCTCACCCGATATCTCTTTTTTGCTTCTTTATTCATTTATGGGATGAGGGTGTCGCTGGCTAGGCAGCATTTATTGCCCATCCCTAATTGCTCAGAGGGCAGTTATGAGCCAACCACATTGCTGTGGGTCTGGAGTCACATTTTAGGCCAGACCAGGTAAGGATGGCAGTTTCCATCCCTAAAGGACATTAGTGAACCTGATGGGTGTTTTCAAAAATTGCTAATATATTCACAGTCATCATTAGACTCTTACTTCCAGATATTTATTGAATTACAAATTCACCATCTGTGATGGCACGATTCGAATCTAGGTCCTCAGAATGTTATCTGGGTCTCTGAATTAACAGTCCAGCGATAATACCACTAGGCCATCACCTCCCCCATTGTAGCTCACACTGTTCAGGACCTGATAAAATTCCATCCAAGGATTCACTACTTTAGCAAAAAGCAACAAATTCAGGCAGATCAAATCTGTCTTTCAGTGAGTTGATGGTCCTGAAGCTGAAGTTGATATTTGGCTCTATGTATGTCCCTGACAATACTGTATAGAACATAGAGTCCTGTATCACGGAGCTGCTTGGGATATACCTCAATAAACACCACTCCATCTCTCTCCAGATCTCCTGTCTAAAGGCATATTCCACAAGGAGGTGAGCAACAATCTCTTCCCCATCACTGTCACTTTGTAGGTAACTTGTGGAGGAAGTGATGATTATCTTTAAACAGTCACTGGTGGCATTTCATCCTTAAAATTAATTGAATTTGGTTCATATGAGGAAGAGAAAAAATTTATAATGATGTGCAAAGTAAAGCTAAGGGTTGGAAAACAAAATTGGGAAATTAACTTACATTTATATGGAAGGGACTGAATGAAGTTCATGATGCAGTTAAGTTCTAGAGAGTTTGTTCGAGAAGGTAGAAAGCGAATTTGTAATAGAACTTTGCTGGCTTTGAGTGTAGCTGCATCAAACTGCATGTATATTCTCAGTAACACTGAGTTTCTACCTGCCCCTGCTATTACAAAGGATGGATTTGGCCATATTACTATGGAATGCTCAAAGTAGTTGGACCGTGGCCTATCATGTGTTGAAAAACATCTTCAATCACAAGTCTCTCAGCCAGTGGCCAGTACATAATATCCTTGAGCTGCAGTGAGTAGAGGAGAAGGTAGATCCTGTTGGTTGGCTCCCTGATCAGACAGTCAAAGTCATTTAGCAGAATGCCTCACCAACAGAACTTACAAACAAGCTCAAACATAGCTTGGCTGGTGATGAGAAAGGCCCATCTTGTGAGATTCTTCCTGCACACTCAGAGTCTCACTTCCTCCACAAGTTGGCCACAAAGTGGCAGTGATGGGGAAGAGATTGTTGCTCACCTCCTTTAGACAGGAGATCTGGAGAGAGATGGAGTGGTGTTTATTAAGGTATATCCCAAGCAGCTCCGTGATACAGGACTCTATGTTCTATATGCTATTCTCAGAGACATACATAGAACCAAATATCAACTGCAGCTGCAGGACCATCAACTCACTGAAAGACACCCTTTGATCTGCCCGAATTTGCTGGTTTTCCAGTGCACAGAATTGTCTTCGCCTGAGTGTTGGCACCTGGCACATCCCAAGGTCCTGGGCTATCTGCTGAGGGACTCAGTAAAGCTTGGGGCAGCTGCTGAAAAGGTACATTAGGGAAAACTGGCTGCTGAGGTCCTTTCAGGCACAGCCCACCAAGGGGTTCCAACTGTAGTAACTCTAGGGTTGTGTGCTTTAGAAAGATTATATCTTGCAAATCAAGAGTATCAAAAATTCACTGAGGCACCTCAGAGTGGAAATGGCACATAGAGGGAAAAAAAATCTACTGCACTTTCTGTAATTTCCAGTTTGAAATGTCCTATGTTTGGCTTGTACCTCTGATGGAGGATGTATTTTGTAAATGTTAAGACACTTACAAAATGGAATAAGCTGTATTGGGATGTCAATCAGCGTTGTTAAAAACCCATCTGCTTTACTGATGCCCTTTAGGGAAGAAAATCTGCCGTCCTTCCTTGGTTGCTCCTACATGTGACTCCAAAACCCCCGCAATGTGTTTAGCTCTTAACTGCCCTCTGGGCAATTGGGGATGGGCCTAGCCTCATCAACGCATGAACAATTAAAAGAAAAATGGGGCAGGCTCAATTTTCTTGCCAATTCTGTAGCACTCAAGTCAAATATTCTGATACATTTTTGTTCACACATTTTATACATGAAGTATATTTTTGTAAAAAAAAACTTGTGGAGTATCAACTCAGTGCCTAGTGTATAGAGGGGCATTTTCCATGTTTTGCACTTTCTGTAATTTCCAATTTAATTGTTTCTACCACATGCTGTAGATCTAACACGGAATGTAATTTGTAAATATTGTTAACTATAATTATATTGAGTAGAAAATGCTGTTTGGTAACAAGTTAAATACTATTGCAAATTCTGCAAGATTTCAGTTTAAATGTTTCTGTAAGCTTTTTTTTACAAATGATATGAATAAAGTATACTTCTCCTTTAATCTCTTTGGTATAGAATAAAAACTTGGTCACCAGTTTCATTTGATACTTGTTTGCAAATATCACATGCTTAGGAATAAAGAAAAAAAACATATTTCAGGAGTCCAATGTCTCAGAAACATCCCAAAGTGCATCACATAGATAAATTTTTTTTAAAAAAATCATCAAAGAACTGCAGATGCTGGAAATTGGAAACACAATTAGAAATTGCTGGAAAAACTCAGCAGGTCTGGCAACAGTGGTGGATAGAAAGCAAAATTAACGTTTCAGGTTCAGTGACCCTTCTTCAGAACTGGGTGATTGTAATGTGTGCGGCCTGATATCAATGTGACAGTAATGGCCTCTATGCGCGGTCAGGAGCCTTACCATTCCAATGATGCAGCCATTTTGGAAGGGGCCTATCACAGGTTGCCTAAAGCACCTGCCTGTTTCACATGGTTACAATGCAAATCAGACTCCAAGGGCCTTGATTAGCAATTCTGATTGAAATTGGGTGGAGACACTCTTCGTTCCGTGTGCTACATAAAGTCAAAGAGGTTCAGTCAAAGTAATTTAGGAATGAGACAGCTCCATGCTGTGCTGTCTCTGACTCCAGCATCTGCAGTTCTTGTTATCTCAGAGTAAGTTAGGAATGATCTTTGTGTCATCCACCAGGAGCACTTCCTCAATCCCCAGAATGATAATCTGGCTGGTTGTTATTCCTGCATGTACCTTATGGCTTGTCAGGCACAATATGGCCAAATTCAAACAGGCAAGCTGTAACAAACTGCCTCGTTGCTGAGGAAACAAGTGACAGGACAATACCCGCTGCCAGATGGGTGCTCAAAAGTCAAAACCCACCGACTGAGTTACTCTGAAGAGTGAACTGTGTTGGTTTTCCTGTTGGTCATTTTGCCGTCTGCATCATCCCATAAACAGGCACGAGAACAAGCAGAAATTTGTTTGGTAGCTTTAATTCTATGCCTTTGATTCAGCTTACAGGTTTTCATAATTATAAATTGCAAAAGTCCACATCACATAGAACATTCTCCTTAAAAATGATAAAGTAATATGACTTCAATACTTGATTTTTTGGTAAATGCAGTGATTAAGATGAAGAAGATATCTTGCCTGTATTAGTTGCTAATTAAGTATAGGATAGTACATAATTGAAAAGGTCAAATATAAATTATTCAGTTCTAGCCTGGAACCTTAAATAAGTACCTTATATCATTCAAACATATCTAAATTGGAATTAAGTGAAGTAAACACAATTTGATGTCAATTACCGAAACAAAATTAGTGAAATGCCTGAAACATATCACAAACTGAAACCCTCTTCACAGAACAAAAACGAGAAATTACCAATGTTTAATGTAAATATTACACATTGCTGTTACTGAGTGTTGGTGGTGGAGGGCGTGGATGCTTGTGAATGTGGTGCCAATCAAACTTGATGGTGTCAAGCTTCTTGAGTGTTGTTGGAGCTGCATCCATCCAGGCAAGTGGGGAGTATTCCATCACAGTCCTGATTTGTGCCTTGTAGATGATGGACACGATTTGGGGAGTTAGGAGGTGAGTTACTCACTGCAGTATTCCTAGCCTCTGACCTGCAGTCACAGAGCTGTACAGCATGGAAACAAACCCTTTGGTCCAACACGTCCATACCAACCAGATATCCGAAATTAATCTAGTCCCATTTGCCAGCATTTGCCCTATATCCCTCTAAATGTCTCCTAATTATATACCCTACCAGATGCCTTTTAAATATAATTGTACCAGCCTCCACCACTTCTTCTGGCAGCTCATTCCACACATGCACCACCCTCTGCACGAAAAAATTGCCCCTTAGGTCGCTTTTATATCTTTCCCCTCAATGCCCTCTAGTTTTGGACATCCCCACCCCAGGGAAAAGACCTTGGCTATTCACCCTATCCATGCCCCTCATGATTTTATAAACCTCTATAAAGTCACCCCTCAGCTTCTGACGCTCCAGGGAAAATAGCCCCAGCCTATTCAACCTCTGCCAATAGCTCAAGTTCTCCAACCTTGGCAACATCCTTGTAAATCTTTTCTGAACCCTTTCAAAGTTCACACCATCCTTCCTATAACAGGGAGACCAGAACTGCATGCAGTATTCCAAAAGTAGCCTAACTAATGTCCTGTACAGATGTAACATGACCCTCCCAACTTCTATACTCAATGCACTGGCCAATAAAGGCAAGCATACACTATCCTGTCTACCTGGGACTCCACATTCAAGGAACTATGAATTTGCACTTCAAGGTTTCTTCGTTCAGCAACACTCTCCAGGACCTCATCATTAAGTGTACAAGTCCTGTCCTCATTTGCCTTTCCAAAATACAGCATCTCATGTTTATCTAAATTAAACTCCATCTGCCACTCCGGGGCCCACTGGCCCATCTGATCAAGGTCCCATAGTACTCCGAGATAACCTTCACTGTTCACTACACCTCCAATTTTCGTGTCATCTATAAACTTACTAACCATACCTCCTATGTTCACGTCCAAATCATTCATATAAATGATGAAAAACAGTGGACCCAGCACCGATCCTTGTGGCACACCGCTGGTCACAGGCCTCCACCACCACTCTCTGTCTTCCAGCTTCGAGCCAGTTCTGTATCCAGATAGCTAGTTCTCCCTGTATTCCATGTGATCTAACCTTACTAACCAGTATACAAGAGGAACCTTGTCGAACGCCTTACTGTAGTCCATATAGATCACGTCCACCACTCTGCCCTCATCAATCCTCTTCGTTACTTCTTCAAAAAGCTCAATCAAATTAGTGAGATATGATTTCCCACACACAAAGCCATGTTGATTATCCTTAATCAGCCCTTGCCTTTCCAAATACATATAGATCCTGTGCCTCAGGATTCCCTCCATCAACTTTCCCACCACTGATGTCAGGCTCAACAGTCCATAGTTCCCTGGCTTTTCCTTACCACCTTCCTTAAATAGTGGCACCACATTGGCCAACCTCTAGTCTTCCAGCTTGTAGCTACTATATTTATATGGCAAGTCCTGTTGTGTTCCTGCTCAATAGTAATTCTCAGGATGCTAATAGCGGAAGATTCAGTGATAACAACACCATTGAATATCAACAGGTGGTGGTTAGATTGTCTGTTATTGGAGATGGTCATTGTCTAGCAATTATGTGGCACGAATGTTACTTGCCACTTGTCAGCCCAAGCCTGGCTACTGTCCAAATTGTGTTGCATTCGAACACTGCTTGTGTCTGAGGAGTTGCGAACATTCGCTAGGCAGTATTGTATGGTACAGCTTATCTCAAACATTATGGTGTTCAAATTGACAGTTTATACTGGATTTGCTTGATGCCAGAGGAGGAAGATCTCAATGTTTAGAGGAGCAATAGCATTCAGTGGTGGAACAGCACATGCATAGTGGACAGGTGTACAGGAGAGGGATGAAGGCCACTGGATAACACTAACCAGTCACAGGGTTTACAGACACTCAGCTTCCTTGGATGATTTCAAATGTAGCCGGAGTTTGCAAACACAAGCTTCACGTATTTGCCCCTTTAATGTCCCAGTATTCAGCAGATGTGAATTCTGCTCCTTCATCCATCAAATGGAGACTGATTCACACCGTCACCCCCCTCGAACCTCCATGTCTCCTTATATTTTGCATTAGCCCACCAGCCCATTTTCACCATCTCCCCTGTTACATGGAGACCTTCCACATTGAGCTTTGCCTCCACTCTGCCCCCAACCCATGCTACCAGACACCTCATCTACCCTGCTCTTCTACCCTGCCCTTGTGGAAGCCATGCTACTGGTAACTGCCAGTAACCCAGCCTGCTGTGACCTACCATTCCATCATATCCACGTACCCCGACATACCGTTCAATTGTCCTGTCACCATCCCTGTCCCCACCGCCTTACATAGCTCTGCACTCCCAGCGCCCCAGCTCTGATTCACCCACCTCTTTTGGCAATACAGGAAGGTGACAGCAGCAATGGGTATTATGCAATTTGCAATACCTCACTCTTTCTATCCTAGGTGTTCTGTCCTTTCCAACTGTATAACACAGGAACACAGTCTCTGCTCTATTCTCAGAGAACTGTTTCTACACCAGAGGCAGAATCTTTCAGGTGGTGGGATTTCCCACCCTGCTACCTGAAGAATCAACGAGGACCACATTTTTGTTTTTGCAATAATATAATGTGTTACAGGGTGATCATTGGCTAAGAACAAGCCTTCAAACTTCATCTGGGTTGTAAGTTTCAACTTAGACAGCAGCCAGCCAAAGAGACAGCCCATAGCTCTGTAGTGCCAGTAACCCAGGTTCATGTAGTAATCACAGCCAGGCCTAAAGCCAGTCCCTAAAGAAGAGGAGCTCATAGAGGCCAGACTGAAGGTAACCCACGATGATTGGCAGGGACTACATGGCAGGCTCCAGCAAAAAAAGTAAAGGGTTTGGAGAAGCTATGTTTGAGAGATTGGTGGGGGAGAGTTAAAGTGGACCGATGGAGTGGCGGGGGGGGGGTTTGTTTAAGATGGGCATAAGGCTCCCGAAAAGAGATAGCCCCCTTTCCTGGTGTCAACTCATGTGGCTAAATCTGCTGGCAGACCTGCTTGGTTTAACCCTCCAACTGCCATTAATTAGCTTCAATAAGCCCAAAGGCTGGGGGCCTGTCCAATGCCATCAATCCTTCCCATAAAACAGGCTGGACACAGGTGATGGGCATGGCTTCATGCCAAATAGTATGATCGCCAAACTCCTGAACCCCATGACACTACCCACTCCCACGGTTTCGGGAGGTGCTGGAGGATCCCAGGAGACAGCGGTTCATTGTTCAGAGGCACTCAGTACTTAATTACAGGATCCAGCATCAGGGAGGAGGGTGCCTGTTGAGAATCATCTCTCTGCCATTGCTGCTGAGCCAACTATCCCTCCTCATGATACCCATCCACCCTGCAACTTCCCTGCTGTCATCACTCACTCGTGACCTGGAAACTTGCAACAATCCTAGGTTTTAGGGAGGTGTGGTACGAGCAGCAACCTCTGTCCCAAGCTGCACTATGGTTCAATACAGCTGCCAGCCTCTGATTCATCCTGAGGTCCTTATCACAAGGGGAGTCACACTGGTGTCCAGTAAGTGAGGTGAACAGCACTCAGGTCTCCCCTAGGACAGACAACCTGGGTCTTCTGTTGGCACTCCAGCCTAGAGGAGAGAGTCCCCACCTCCTCCATTCAATCCTCCCATACTCTCTGTGAAAAGTCACATCGACACAGTGAGCACTGTGAGCCATTGGGAGAGTCCTCGGCAATTCACAGGCTCTAGAATACCGACAGGTCAAGCTCTCTACTTGTGCAATGCTCAAACGGTCCTGCTTTTCCAACCCAGCAGTGTAAGAGTGAGACATACGCAGACATGGAAATCTCAGGAAACAGCTTCCTACCTGTAAAATACACTGTCATTGAACCACTCACTAGATTCCTCACTTCCTCAGGATTCCTGGCTGCTAGCTTTATGCTCGAAAAGAAATCATTCATTGTTGTGATGCACGTACCCCTTGAAGATGAAACTTTTAATTCCAAATATTCCGACACAGAACAGATGGAGAGTGCAGTGGGCTTAACATATTATTGATGTCTAACTAGGGAGATGACTATATTGAGAATATTTTAGGCTACTACCAGCAGTAACAACAGAACCAGTGTGCCTGTGAGTCCCAGTCAGTTTAATGAGTTTAAACTTGACAGCCTTGATAGAAAAATTCCTGATTGAAAATGACCATGATTAAACAGCTATTTAAAAAAAAAGCATTATTGAAAAAGCTGCTTCAGACTCAGAGTCTGCCAACATATGGGTTCCTGCCAAGCAGCCAGTTTGTTTATATCAGGAATTTCTGGCTATGAAACCAAGAAATTCCTGAAGACAATACTCCTTTTATATCCATTTACACACAAAATCAAAATTAAACTCAGATGGCATTGATCTTAACAGGTTTGGCCTCATTCATTTTGGGCAGCACTTTATACCTGAGCCAGTGTGTGCCTGGCACCTTGTAAACAAAGGCTGATACCTCAGATTTGCAAGTACCATGGGCCTGAGATAAGCAGAGACTGAAATTAACTTTGTTTTACTTTTACAGCTGACTTAATGTGTGTTTACGTTTTCAATCTCTTCATTGGTGAACCCACTGTAGTTTCACCAGGTTACAAAGAAACAGTCCCACAGTAAAATGTTTGTGTTTCCAAATCTGCATTTCTAATATTTCTAAGGTCGGGGAGGTCAGCAGACACTGAGTAGAATAGGGCTGGCGTTTCCAGGGAAGGAGGTAGATCTTTGTAACAGGAGATGTGATGGGCTGAATGAAATACATTTATGTGTATTTTTTTTGTTACAGTGCTATTAGCATTGTATCCACCAAGATGAATCCCAACTTCTAATCAAAATGCTTCAACAGGTGTAATTTATCCAGGACCAATTGGATTTCAGAGGTTAGATGTTGTAAAATTAAAGCTAGGCCATTCAGGGCCCAAGTCGGAAAGCATTTCTCTGCAACTAAAGGAATGGATATTATCACAGTGATGGTAAAATATTGACTGTAAACTTTTGATTTCCATCATCTCATTTTAATGCCTGAGATTTTTCATGGACTAAAATTATTTTTTAAAGAAGGAAAATATGCTGGCCGCAGTGGTCAGCTGACCAGTTTGAGGTGCCTCCAACAGGGTGTTCACCTGAAATGATAATGTTTATGTTATCTCCCGTGACATAGAAAACTGCGTGTGGATATTCTGGCAATAAAGAAGCCAAAAGATATTTCTTACTACGGACTATTAAGTAAAACACTGCATTCTGAGGCACGTGTCTGGGCTAACATTAAACTATCAGATTTACAGAGCAACATGCTTCCAGAAGAGCACCATATTTCAAGTGATCCAAGGCAATATGTTCTTGGAGATCTTTACTCCCTGCTACGACTGAGGATATAAGTCTGCAACTAAAGAGCCATCGCCTCAAGTTCAATTATGGCAACTCAAGGACGCTAAGAATTTTTTAAAACCACTATTGTACATTTTTTAATTTTATACCTGTGTTCATACATAAGTTTAATGTCATGTTTTATTATTTTGCTGAGTTAGTAAGTAGTGAAAGTTTTGCTTCTTTCAAAGCTTTACACCATGAGCTGTACATCAGGCCTGTAAGGTGTGGAGCTAAGTGTCAGGCCATAACTGATGAATGGGCTTGGCAACACTAGGTTGCAAGTAAGACACATTCAAGTAGTGTATTTTATACTTGCATTCAGCATTCAGTATGGATGATGAATTTAAGTCTGTGCAGCAGGGCTTGAACTCACATCTTCTACATTAAAGGAATGGAGTTCACTCCCGCTGAATAAGGCTGGCACCTATGATACATTATACATCACTCTTCCTGAGTGAAAGTTCAGCTCGCACTTGGCAAACCTTAGGTTTTAGATGATTCACAAGTTGATCACATGCTCATGGGAGTTGGTGGGGGGAACTGAAATTGATATGCATTGCATCAGTTTCTTCAGGTGTAAAATAGGCACAATGTTTACCAACAACAAAAACAGAAGTTGCTGGAAAAGCTCAGCAGGTCTGGCAGCATCTGTGAAGAGAAAATCAGACTTGATTTGTCGGATCCAGTGACCCTTTCTCAGAACTGATGGCAGCCAGGAAGATGTCAGTTTATGTGCAGAAGATAGAGTGTGGGGAGGGGGTAAGAAATAAATGATAGGTGGGGATAGAGCCCAAAGAGAAAGAAGAACAGTTGGACAGACGAAGGAGTGGAAAACGATCCGGCTGGGAGTGTGAATAGCTGTCAATGGAGACTATTATTGGCTAACAATAGGTGGTGTGTAAGGCAAACTATGTGATAACAAGGCCTGGTAGGAGTGGTAGGGGGCTGGAACATGAGAGGGATCAGGCCCTAAAATTATTGAACTCGATATGGAGTCTGGAAGGCTGCAGGGTCCCCAAGCGAGAAATGAGGTGCTGTTTTTCTAGTTTGCGCTGAGCTTCACTGGAACATGGCAGCAAGCCTGAGTCCGAGATGTTGGCCAGGGAACAGGGTGGTGTGTTAAAGTGGAAGGCAACTGGAAGAATGTTTACCAACTTCATACAGGAGCTGTGGAACGGGGATGGCACGGTGGCACAGTGGTTAGCACTGCTGCCTCACAGCGCCAGGGACCCAGGGTCAATTCTAGCCTCAGGTGACCGTCTGTGTGGAGTTTGCACATTCTCCCTGTGTCTGCATGGGTTTCCTCTGGGTGCTCCGGTTTCCTCCCACAGTCCAGGGATGTGCAGGTTAGGTGGATTGGCCATGCTAAATTGCCCGTAGTGTCTGGGGATGCCTAGGTTAGGTGGGTTAGCCATGGGAAATGCAGGGTTACAGGGATACAGTAGGTGGGGGAGTCTGGGTGGGATGTTCATTGGAGAGTCGGTGTGGACTTGTTGGGCCAAATGGCCCATTTCCACACTGGAGGGATTCTATTAGGGCAGTCCCTAATCTGTGCAGACAACAATCCCATAAAGATCAGGATAATCAAGACTAAGATAATGGATATCCCACCAGCTTGGTGTTGTTGTACGCTGAATACTAGTACTGGTGTAAAGAAGCACAAGAAGTTGAAAGTCCAAAATCCTTCTAAACTCTGGCCATTTGCCTCTCCTTCCCAACATTCATTGCCTTTCATTGAATTACTTCATTCAAACTCAGTAATCCCTTCCTCTTTATTCATTGACTTCTGCCTGTTACTTTGATCATCAATCACTGCAAGAAATCCTGCCTTATTTAGATATGAGCCACTAAACAGAGTTTTAAAAATCTTCATCAGGTCAACCAATGCTTTAGTACAATGGTGTAGTTTCACACATCCCACCATGTGTCAGGCATCCAGCCGCCCACCTTAAAGAGGGTAAAAAAAACCTACCTGCTTCATGCACATAGCCTCAACCTGTTTTTTTTCACTCATTTGTAGGATGTGGCCATCATTGGTTGACCAGTATTTCTTGCCCATCCCAAGTTGCCCTTGAGAAGGTGGTGGTGAGCTGCCTTCTTGGACTGCTACAGTCCACCTGCTGTGGGTTGACACACAATGCTATTAGGGAGGGAATTCCAGGATTTTGACCCAGCGACAGTGAAGGAACGGTGATATATTTTCAAGTCAGAATGGTGAGTGGCTTGGAGGGGAACTTGAAGGTGGTGGTGTTCCCATGTATCTGCTGCCCTTGTCCTTCTACATGGATGCAGTCGTGAGTTTGGAAGGTGCTGTCTGAGGATCTTTGGTGAATTTCTGCAGTGCATCTCGTAGATAGTACACACTGCTGCTACTGAGCATCAGTGGTGAAGGCAGTTGATGTTTGGTGGATGTGGTGCCAATCAAGCGGGCTGCCTTGTCCTGGATGGTGTCAAGCTTCTTGAGTGTTGTTGGGGCTGCACCCAGCCAGGAAAGTGGGGAATATTCCATCACAGTCCTGACTTGTGTCTTGTAGATGATGGACAGTCTTTGGGAAGTCAGGAGGTGAGTTACTCATAGCAGTATTCCTAGCTTCTGGCCTGCTCTTGTAGCCACTATGTTAATGTGGTGAGTCCAGTTGAGTTTCTGGTCAATGGTAACCCCCAGTATGTTGATAGTGGGGGATTCAGTGATGGTAACACCATTGAATGTCAATGGGCTGCGATTAGATTGTCTATTTTTGGTGATGGTCATAGCCTGGCATGTGGGACACAAATGTTACTTGCAACCTGTCAGCCCATGCCTGGATATTGTCCAGATCTTGTTGCATTTGAACACGGACTGCTTCAGTGCCTAAGGAGTCATGAACGGTGCTGAACACTGTGCAATCATCCCCACTTCTGACCTTATGATGGAGGGAAGGTCATTGATAAAGCAGTTGAAGATGGTTGGGCCTAGGACACCACCCTGAGGAACTCCTGCAGACCATGGAGCTGAGATGACTAACCTTCAACGACCATGAACATCTTCTGCTGTGCCAGGTATGACTCCAACTAGCAGACAGCTTGCCCCCTGATACCCATTGATTCCAGTTTTGCCGAGGCTCCTTGATGCCACACTCAGTTGAATGCAGACTTGATGTCAAGGGCTGTCACTCTCACCTCATCTCAGGAATTCAGCTCTTTTGTCCATGTTTGAACCAAGGCTGTAATAAATGCTGAGTGGCCCTGGCAGAACCCAAACTGGACATCACTGAGTCAGGAGCACAATAGGCCAGTGAACACAAGTCCAGCTTTTCCATTGATAGGATGGTTGTAGAACCTGCAGATATTTGGAGTCTGGGTTATCACCTGCTCCTGGGTGGTCACCAGCCCATTTGAATCAAATGCAAATGTTTGCTGTTCACAGAACAGATGGATATAATTCATGCCATTGAGCAGGCTGCTCAGTCAGGCTAGCAATGTGATGTTTACATCAATAGCCATTCGGTATCTTCAATCACTTGAATTTAAAATCATGACTTGTAAACAGTTAAAATTGAGCGCACTGCGCTAAAAATGGGATAGATTCCATGATACCAACAGTACTGACAGTATCAGATCAATTTAAAATAGTTCTGCAATATTAAAGGGGAATTTGATCTGTTAATTGGTACGCCCACTGCATTCTTGAATACCACACATCTGAAGCCAAATCTGAGCTGCCAGCTCCTGCCTTCTCTTACCCAAAACTGGCTACTGTCCCACAAAGACATTGTTCAGACTGCAAGATGTAGGAGTTTAGAAAGGTGATTTGTTGCATGCTATTAACAATGAAGCACTGACAATTTCTTGCAAGTTCAACTGAGCTACTTCAAAAATGAATAAAAGTTTGAAGATGGGCAGCATTCTTATTCCTATGGGCCTAAGGTTCAAGCTAATTTCAATTCTCAAATAGAGTCATAGAGTTACACAGCATGGAAACAGACCCTTCGCTCCAACTTGACCATGCTGACCAGATATTCTAAACTGATCTAGTCCCATTTGCCAGCATTTGGCCCATGTCCCTCTAAACCCTTCCTATTCATGTACCCATCCAGATGCGTTTTTCATGTTATAATTGTACCCACCTCCGCCACTTCCTCTGGCAGCTCGTTCCATCCATGCACCACCCTCTGTGTTGAAAAAGTTACCCTTCAGGTCCCTTTTAAATCTTGCCCCTCTCACCTTAAACCTATGCCCCTGGCTTTGGTCTCCCCTACTCCCTAGGAAAAAGATCTTGGCTATTCATCCTATCCACGCCCCTCATAATTTTATAAACCTCTATAAGATCACCCCTCAGCCTCCGACGTTCCAGGGAGTAAAGCCCCAGCCTATTCAGCACCCCCCTCAGCCTACAATCTATGCAACATCCTTGTAAATCTTTTCTGAACCTTCAAGTTTAACAATATCTTTCTCACAGCAGGGACACCAAAACTGAAAGCAGTATTCCAAAAGTGGCCTCACCAATGTTTTGTACAAACACAACATGACTTCCCAACTCCTACAATCAATGCACCAATGAAGGCAAGCATGCCAAATGCCTTCTTCACTACTCTGCCTACCTGCAACTCCACTTACAAGGAAATATGCCCCTGCACCCCATGGTATCTTTGTTTGGCAACACTCCCCCGCCAGGTCCTACCATTAGCTGTATAAGTCTGTACAGTTGCAATGTTAAAAAGACATTTGGATAAGTACATGAGTAAGAAAGGCCAAGTGCAGGCAGGTGGGACTTGTTTAGTTCAGGAATATAGTCGGCATGGACTGGTTAGACCAAATGGTCTGTTTCCGCTGTGTATGACTCTCTGACTCTAAGCCCTGCCCTGATTTTCCTTACCAAAATGAAACACCTCACATTTACCTCAATTAAACTCCATACATAGTGTTAATGAAACTACCAATTATGAAAACTTGAAGTAAGTTTTTAAACATTCTTTTGTGGTTTATCACAATTGCAAATTATAGTTTAAATGCTCCTCAGTCTTGTTATAAAGCTCAACTCTCCCACAAACAACAAACAGCCTGTCATCCCAATGAAACTTAAGGTTGACCACAAGTAACTCAAAAATTTAAATCCTGAAATCTTTGGAATGAATTTTAACATATATTGGCAAATCGTCATTTCACAGATGACTTCTTTCTACGAAACCTGGTGAGTTTTTTCACATTATCGTCCCAATCTCTCCTCATCAACTACCTACAATGTCCCTTTGGCACCCCTCTTGTCTGACACTAGCCCAATTCTTCTGGGTACCACAGCCAGAAGGACTTGCCACTTCAGGATATCCTGGGATCACTGGTGCTGGCACCACCTTTAAATCTGACATTGTGCATTGTCAGGAGGAAGTTGGTGAGCTGGAGTTACCAGCTACCTGCTCTGACTTGCATGTCGGGAATTCTCAGAATCTAGGTTCAATCTAGTGGGTGGTAAAGGAGACGAGTATTTCTGAGTGAGCCAAGATTAAGTAATAATGAGGGTGATAGCGAGCAATAATCCCAAATAATAGGCCAAGAGCAAGTAAAACACTGCTTCATGGCTTTCACCGAATATCAGCTGTAAAATGATCGATGTAGCTTTAAACTAATGCAGGGGACAATTGAACTCATCTAGCGTAAAAGTCACACCAATAATAAATTCATCCAAACTTCCAGTAGTTGCATTTATTTTGATTTGCTGGTGACCATTGTAGAGATTGTTCTTTCCCATTTGTTTTACTATAATGAGCTGCCAGAGGAAGTGGTGGAGGCTGGTACAATTACAATATTTAAAAAGCATCTGGATGGGTACATGAATAGTAAGGATTTAACAGAGATATGCTGGCAAATGGGACTAGATTAATTTAGGTTATCTGTTTGGCATGAATGAATTGGGCCAAAGGGTCTGTTTCTGTGCTGTACATCTCTATGATTCTGTTCTCCTTCCCTTGTCTCCTGTAAGTGGCAACATCTTGCCAGGAGGGTGTTCAATGGACATTGAGCATCCCTTAATACCTTAAGCATAAGCCTTGTCCAATTCTGGTCAGTTATTTCGGCTGGCGTGTCCCAGTCTTCACCTAATGTCCTGTGCTGCTAAATTATTTGTTAGGATTGGGAACGTTGTTTGACATTCCTCTCCCTCACCAATAGTGCTGAAGGTCACTCTGATCACTGCACTGGCTCAACCTGGCCCAAAGATTCAAACTACAGCCTTTAAGTGGATAGGTTTTGGCAATTTCACAGCGATATGTACCGTGACCAGCAATTCCAACACACCCCCTACAACCCTGACTGCTGACCTGAGCTTTGGAAGAAAAGACTTACATCAGAAAAGTCCTGATGGAAATCATCTGCTCGTTTCTGATAAGCAGTAAAATTCAATGTGTGAATCAGGCAGATAATAAACGCTGGTTGGTGAACCTTGGAATCACTCTGAAATAGTGAAGAGGATCCCTACAAGACTGTGAGTATAAACAGGGGAGATATAAAACCTCATAGCCACACAAGTGCTGAACACTTAAACACAACTCTTGCTAGATGCACAACAATCTAACGCTGCGGATGCTGGAAATCTGAAATAAAAACAGAAAATGCTACAGAAGCTATGAAACCTGGCAACATCTGTGGACAGGGAGTTAACATTTTGCATTCAATATGATTCCTCTTCAGAACTAAGTAGGTTCTACACAGTTATGCTGAGGTTCTCCAACACTCCGTCTCTGTTAGTTCCTCCTCAATACAATGCACTGTGCCTCAGCTGAGGGGCTCAAGATATTCTGTCACCCTGTAACTGATTACTAGTGGCTGCATAAAAGTGTCACAACTTTATTTTCTTTTTTGTTTATCTGTCTTTCTCTCTCTTAAGGAATTTCACACTTCTCCTTCAAACTGCCTGCTTATTCCTTAATTATCATCAGAGGCTCACTTCAGGGTGAAAGCACCAATATGCCTGTTCCTGGCACTTACCAGAGCGAATATTAGAAATTGAAGGAGTCCCAATCCAAAACTTGTACTCCAGTCATTTTAGTGGATGGAGATGCAGGGGCTAAAGTATATAATATTACAGCACACATCAGGAGCAGAGATATCAGAATAAGAATTTTAAAATACTGTATTGTTATAGCACCTTCCATGGTCTAAGGATGTCCCAAAGTTTTGCAGCCTATGAGTTAAAGTGCAACCACAGTAATCCAGCACTCACACACAACAATGAAATAATTGAGTAATTATTATGTATTCAGTAAAGGGACACAAGTTGGTCAGGACAAGTTCAAATAATGGCAGGGAGCTTTTACAGTCATCCCAATGAGGCCTCTGTGCTTTAATGTTCATCTGAAAGATATTTGGAGTCACTGTCAGTATTGGCAGGAGACAGACACTCCAGGTAGCAGGTTCACGACCTGTTACACATGTCCTGCCTGATTTTCCTTCTTATGAATGTTGGTGTGTAATGGATTCACCTGATTGAAGACTCTCACCAGCTTTCCAATTCTACCAAAAGTGAAGCTTACCCTATAAGCACAACGTGGCACTCCTTCAGTACCAGCCAAGCTGACGTGCTCTACTCCTTGAAGTGTGGTTTCAGGAGACATTGCTATCAACTGAGCCAAATGAGACAATGTGGTTGATAAAGAGATCTTGGAATTTTTTTTTGAATAACTGTACATGATAATCGACTGGTGTAATAGTTAAACAGCTTGGCCCAGACAGCTTTCATCAACATGTTGGGAGTCCCAGATGGTAGCGGGACACTTAAAGCTGCCAACATTATGTGAAAGGAATTTCATCAGTTCCCAGCCAGCCTGCTAAATGAAGTGCACCACTTTAGGGAACAGACTGGCACCCCATCTGTCCCACAGTGAGTTTCCTATCAGCAGAGTTTCACAGCTGCATTTCTGTTAAAAGTTGAAGGAAGTTTGTAGCTGATGCATCCAGCCTTTGGGCATAGGGAAATCCGCAGAGAGGCATTTCATCATCTTCTGTCGATCTATTAACTCCAAACAGCACAGGTTGGTTAGCTGAGCAGAGTTTCTCATGGTGGTAAGTTAAAGGTGGGGAAATGTTAATGAAAACTGTGATTATGAAATCTGTGTTTAGCTGGAGTCATTTGCAGGCTGGCTAAACCAATACCAAAACCAAAAGAATCAAACTGCTTCGTGAATGATCTGCAGAGAAGGGAACTTTTTTATAACGGAGCTTTCATTGACCCTAGACTTATTCACTGACTTGATCTGATTGACTAATTATCTGATGCCTAGCACTTGATAGAATTCATTATTTATAAATGACTTCCAGGTCTTCAACAGATAAAAGTTAAAATTCTAAAAGAATACCTGGTTATAATTACACAATATTAACACAATACCTTTAAAAGGTCAATCTCATTGATGCAGTCTTGTCTTGCTTTAGCATCCATCATTTCGAACACCTTAAAAAGACAAACACAAAGAAGAAATCTGGTTTTATAAAAATAAGTAGCGTTCAGGCATCATAGCTGTGCAGCTACAGTAGTACAATAAGCTGCTTGTTGGAGCTGGCGAATTCAATTATATTTCCCAGCAGCTGGCAGTTCAGAGATTGCGAGGCTGGTAGGAACATCACAAGTTTCTTGGAGGCAATCTTCCTGCAGCAAGTCTGGGGGACGGGATTACAGGCAGTCCCTAATGTCCAAAGATCCTCCTCAGGGGAGATTCCCCTTCATCTTTCAGGATCTACTATCACTGGCCATCCTAAATTGTCATTTCCAAATACCTGACCAAGGACACTGACATTTTGCCACGTCCCACCTGTCTCAGCAGTGCCCATTTCTTCCAGTGTTGCCCTGGGGGTTCAGAGTGTCATGGCTCTCTGCTTGGGTAGACAATTTCAGGAGCCTGTCTACCTTCCGGAATTGGCCCATGGTCTCACAGACACCAGTTTAGGAGGTGGGCATTGGTAAAGTTACTGAGCTGGTCCCATTGCCAGTAAGTGTGGGCATAGGGCTGGCTTTCTGCCTGGATCAGGACACTGAGGACCACGGGAAAATTCAGCCCCTGTTTCTTTTGCTATTGTGATGTAATCGATGCAACACATGACATTGCTGTGATATTAAACACAGTAATATTAAACCTGCAATTTGGAAATCTTGTTGTGGCATCAACCACACAGGCTCCCACAGAGTTGCTGTTGTCAGCGCGGAGAGAATCTGGATATAATGTGAACAAACATTTCAAATGAGTTTTCCTGGTTGTACTGGCCAGTGGTTATTGACTGGTGAGATGCAGGTATAAACTTCAGGCAGGGTGTAATGGAAATATTACTTCCTGTGCCCCTCATCAAGAGTCAGTACCACTCCCCTGTGAGCTTTGCTGACCAACCAAGTAATACGACAGTGATAACTATTTCAGTGTGATTTTTCTTTACGATTAAAGTTTCAATTCAAGCAAAGTGCTCTGCTGATTGCACATCAGGAGAAAGAGAGATATCTGTGTGAGAGTTTCGGTTTTCTCAAGCTTCTTAAGTATACCCAGATTTCCTGAATAGGAGTCATGTGATGCAATGGCAAATCAATTTCTGAAAACGATATTGTTACCCCAAGAAGAAATTGCCCTTTCACATTAAATTGACCTTGGCTATTGCTTTCCCCCAGTGTAAGTTTAAAGGTACTTTTTAATACAGTAAGCTACTGTTACGAGTGAAATGTTCCAATGCTTTTGGCAAATTCTCTTACCTGGACTTTTTTTAGTGCAACTGCTTTTCCATTGTGAAGACAAGTTGCTCGATACACTTCGCTGAACTGTCCCCGGCCTATTTTCTTCTCGATTTGGAAATCTGCCAGTCGGCTGTGGTAGGTATACGTTGGGATATGCCTCTGTTCAAAAGGACAAAGCAAGTTCTCAGCACAATTTGTTTCACCAACAAAGTAACTAGTTAAGGGCCCTTATGAATCAACATTCTCAAATTCTCATTTATTCTTTGTAGTTTGTGAATCATTTCAGAAATCTACAAATCCAAGCTCTAGATTTAAGCTCCACAAATGGAAGTATTTAACCATCGAAATCATTAACCATCAAAATAATTTGGGAGTACACTGCTGATTGTGGAACCAAACCATATCTCAAAGAGAGATCCCAGGTTTGATGGCACTGTGCTTAATAAGTTCATTCCTATTAACTGAATGCAGGAAAAGGAAACTGCAACTAACTGTCCAAATATGCACATGGACTTTATTGTGGGTGCTATTGAATAATACTTGGCCCATTAAATTCATAACAGACTCAAGAGCAGATTTGGGCCACGTAGGAGAAATAGGAACGATGAGGGTAGAAGATTGCGTGCAAGTTGAATGGATGTCATAATTAAACAGAAAATGTCACAATGAAGTGACAAAAGATGTTTAGAATGTCTCAGAATGCAGCCCAGTCAATCTCCAGCCTTTGCAAATCTGAAAGGCCAGGGGATTGTGAGGAAGGAAAGGCTATGTACTGATGAAGGAGAGAGCAGTTGAACATATGGCTCTTGTCTGGTGGTTGCTGGAAGTGGAAGCTGCTTACAAAGATCTTTCATTTATGGCATTCCAGAGCAGCACACCTATAACTCCACATGTCTGCATAGTCATCACTGGCTGTGCCAGCTCAAAGTTGCCTGTTAGTAGCACATGTAAATGCAGATGATAATCCTGCATCTGGACTCTCTGCTGATCCAGACACCATGAAGACCACATCCATCACCATTGTCAGATAATGACATTTTGCAGGTGAGGCCAAGCAAGAATTGCTGCCTTATTTCAAAACATAGCAAGCTCTGATCTGCACTGTCAGATCAGTGCCTCCACATAAACCAGCATGAGGTTTGTTCACTTCTGTTTGTAGAAAGGGGCATGCAGGTGCCCACAGATGGACACACAGTCTCTCTTCTGCAGTTTCCTTTTGATGAGCCTCTGCTTCTTCCAGATAAGCAAGGTCCATTGGGAAATTCCTTGCCATGAAGCTGGTTTAGTTAAAAGAAAATAATTGGCACAGATACTCATAAATCGCAAGCATCAGCAAAACAGGCTAGAAATGGATTAAAGCCTTTGTGAATTAATGCCTTTTGGTCCATTAACCTTTCTTCTACATATTGCTCAGAACGCAGCAACCTGAGGCAGACATTTAGATGAAGGACTATTCGATGTGATCTACACCCAGTGTAAGGGCCAGAAAATGCCATGTTGATGCCAACAGCACAGCTTTGATTCCCAAACTGGCATGAAAGTCCCAGGTTTTTGACCTTGTCCCTTGCCTGAGATGTGGTGCCTCTCAGGTTAAACCACCACCAGCCATGTCTCACTAACGACAAAGCAGCCCTCTGGGCCTTTAGCAATTTTACCTTTATTGAATGCATATTGTTACTGTTTAAAGAAGAGATGCTTTGTCTGTTTCATTGTTCAAAATGTGTTATTATTGTAAAAGGCATACAAAATGGCATATATGGGTCAAGAAGATTGGTCCCACTGTCTTAAGTAGGTTCGACGGGTCCGTTTCTGATGTGAGGACCCTCACCCAGTGTGAAAATTGGGCACATGATTTTCTGCCACAAATGTGTACATTCAGGGGCAACGCTCCTTTTTGAAAGAGCAAAAGTCAGAACTTGCTTCTCGCAATTTGGTTTTAAACAGTTGACGATTTAACTGGCACACAATCTCCCACAGGAGCTGAAAGGAGAATTCGGAGCACGTTTCAAATCCAGATTCTGAAATTTGACATGATGGCTAATTTTACACAGGGAAATGTTGAAGGACGTCTTGTGAATTTATTCTTAACCATGTACAGAGAAAAACAAAATTCCATGGAGACTCATCAGCTAGAGTTTGGAATGAAAAACAACGCCACACTTCCGATACCAAAATTCATTTCATGGTATTCATAAGTCATTGTGGAGACTTCCACTCAGAATGCTTGCAGATGTTCAGCAAGTACCTTACAGCCATGAAACTGATACAACTCTCACAGCACGATCAGTAAGGTACTGGACAAACAGCATTTAGAACAAGCAATCATGCACACAGCTAGAATGGTTCATTTTCTGTCAATCACTTGAGACTGTGGTTTAAAAGTTCATCTGCCCTGTATTTTTGGTCAGTTTGTAACCTGTCTGTTCTAGTTTCATTGGAGGTGATATAAGTCAATGGATCCCACAGATGAGGTGGTGTTTAGAAAGGCTATGACCCTGGTTGGGTGCTGTTCAAAATATGCTGCTGTGAAAGCTGTGTCTGTTGGAAACCTCAAATAATAGTAATATTTGATGTGCTCCATAAACAATGTTAGTTATTGTTGTGGATTGTGTTAATCATAAATATAATTCATACAATAAACATGACAATTGTAGTTACAGTACAGTAATATACTTTACTGTACACATGAGAATTTCAAACCTCAGCAGTTTCATCTTCTAGCTGTAATGTGGCTCAGTAATAAATGAAATAACCATGCTATCACCTTAAAAGCAGACTCCTGTGATTTGGAAACCTCATGTGTACTATAAAATAGGCTAGCCCCACAAACAGATTCGCGTCTAACTATCTAAATGAAATATTGTTGGATTTCTACTGATAATTTCATAAGGTTGGCATTTATTAATCACAGGCTGACCATTACAATAACTTTGTATTGGATTTTGTACCCCAAAGTCTTTAGCTGCTGTGTAACGTGACAATTTATATTTTTATTTCCATCACGTCTCAGTTCAGGGCAGCATAAATGCCAGTGACTCGAGCATATTATTGAGTGACTGAATGGCAGGTTGCTGGTCAACCCAGAGGATAAATGTTGTTCACAGAACATCTCACACATTTTGATAGTGAAGCACGTCAGAAGTAGAAAATCATAGGAGCAGGCATCGGACATTCTGCCCATCAAGTCTACCCCACCATTCTAGATCATGGTGATCATCCCCCCCAATGCCACTTTCCCAGATTATCTTCATATCCCTCATTGCCATTAGTCTCCAGAAATCTATCAATTTCTGTCTTGAACCTACTCAATGACAGAACCTTCACAGCCCTCTGAGGAACAGAATTCCATAGATTCACCACCCTTTGAATGAAGAAATTCATCCTCAACTCAGTCTTGAATGGCCTGCCCCTTATCCTGAAATGTCCCTTGTTCTCGAGACTCGAGCTAGGGAAAACATTCTAACCATATCCATTCTGTAACACCTTGTAAGAATTTTTGTAGATTTCAATGTGGTCACCCTTCATTTGTCAAAACTCTTGGGAACACAGACCCAGTCTTGACAATCTCTCGTTTTAAGACAATCCCATAATCCTATGTTGCACAGTCTATGGCAAGTACATCCTTCCTTAGATAAGGCAACCAAAATTGCGCACAATACTCCAGATGAGGTTTCACCAGGGGCTCTATGCAGCAAGACATCCTTATATCTGTGCTCAAATTCCCTTGCAAGGAAAGCCAACATTTCATTTACCTTCCTAACTGCTTCCTCTAAGTGCACGCTGGCTTTTCGCAACTCTTGGACAAGGATCCCTTTGAACACCTGACCTTTCCAACCTCTCACCATTTAAAAAAAACTGTTTTTGCATTAAATGAATAACCCAATAATTATTCAAATTATACTCCCAATTTCTGTGTTATAGCCTATTCACTCAGCCTGTCCAAGTCCTCTTTAAGCCTCCTTACATTCTCCTCCCAACTTACATTCCCATTCAGTTTAGAATCATCAGTAACTTGGCAATAGCATAATCGGTCCCCACATCCAAATTGTTTATAATTATGTCTTAGACAGAGCACTTATTGTAATGGCGCCCACTAGTAACAGTGGAGAGAAGTAGAAGAGTTCAGGGTCTGGGGCAGATCAGTCATGATCTTGTTAAATGGTGGGGCCAGCTTGAGGAGCCAAATGGCCAGCTGCTGCTCTTATTACTTATGTTCTGTAAGTCCTCAGACCACTTATAACTGCGAAGTATGATTCAATGGGTGTTGCTATCCTCCCCTTCTGATCCAAGCAGCAGTACGTGGGATCTGCAGTGGGATACGTCACTTATATATCTTTGATGGGTGCTCATGCACTTATGATTGTTTGGGGCAATGACAGGTTGGGTCTGGGGCACTTGGCTTGCTACTGAAAGCCTTTTATAGTCATTATGTTTCTTTGTATCAGGGTGCAATGTTTTAAAAAATGCAAAGTCAACAGTAGGGTTTCTACCTGGATCGCAGGAGGACAGAGCTTTTCAGAAATAGGGGAGAACTCAGTTATCCACCAACCTCATTCTCTGTGCCATTGTGAGGTTCCATATACCACAGGCCCCCTTAATAATACTTGTTGCCTGTTCTTTTGGACATTGAGCTTGTGTGCCTGATCCTTTAGGCTCTTCTTGCACCTACTTTACCCCACCTCTCCTCTAAGTGTCAGGGTCCAAGGAAGTTTGGAGCCACCATTCATAGGTCTGACTCTACCTTCTTTATCAAAGTAGTATTTTTAAGTGTCAGTTCACTTTCTTACAGTAGATATCTGGGACCTCAGTTGAATATCTCCAAGGTAAGTCTAACACAGAGTGCAGTAGTCAGCATTTAAGCTGCCAAGGCCTATAGCTATAATAGTCTGAAAATGCTTGTTCTTGGAAACTAAGTCAACCTTGGCCTAGTTAGGACTTGGATTGGGACTACCAGGTGCTGTAGGCTTATGGACTCCTGTGGTGCAATGTCCTTAGCTCTGGACTAGGAGGCCTGGGTTTCATTTTATGAAATATTTCTAACGTGCCAAGAGAAAGCTAGAGAGCGATTTAAAATAAATACTGGGTTATGGCAGAAACAATCTTAGTAAATACCAAATTGCAAACAGAGCGTTGCTAACTCAGAGACTGAAGGTTAATTATTCCATATTTTAGTACAATTCTGGACAACAAGATCTGGAGATCAGTTACCATTCTGCTGACCCTTGCTGGCACTGGAGGGGTGTGTTCAGTGCACAAATGTAAAGTCATGTCTGCCTGCCACGTTGGAATTAATGCTTGATGACGCTGAGACACACTGTCTGATGTGTTCTGGCATTCAGCAGGACCACAGCTGCACATTTACATATGCAATGACCTAGATTTGCATTCTCCATCACAGCCCATCAGGCCTAATTAAAGTAATATAGCTATCAAAGAGGGAGATAATACCATTACCTCCAAAGCTCAGGCTCAGGTCAGGCATTGGAATAACAACAAAATGCCTCATTTCATTAGGCCGACCCACCTTCACTGTGGCCCATTATCAGATTACTCATGGTATTTAACATGTGTACATGTTATTACTGAACATTATTCCCCACTTAAGGTCGATTATAATTTTTCAAATAGAATTTTTGCTCAAGCCAGTACACAATTGTAAGTATTTAATTTCTAATTAATATTCTCCCCGGAGGAGTAATGTGAAGCTGGTTTGCTCAAATCACAGGTTCTGGGAGACAAGAATCAATGGTGGCTGCAAATTATGCCTTACCTCAAAGGGCCTGAGCTCAGATCAGTTGGGAGTTGGCACTCAGGAGCACTGGTTAGTCACACAAAAAATAAGGACTGAAACTAATAGCTCATAATCCAGAAGCAGGATTCAGTTACCAAGATTCTTTAGTCGAGGAGACTCCGTAGACATTTAAACACTCCAAATTAATCTAGTATAAAAAATAAATTAAAAAGCTAAACACAATCAACGAGACAATGTACAGCAGTAAAGTGTCAGTGAACTGAGGTCTCAGTGTGAAAAATGCGCATCTACGTCCTCCGTGTAGAATGTGTCAACACATTATAACCACCAAAAGTGCTTATCTGACACGGTATAGATGGTCAGGAATTTACATAAAAATCATTTGAGATCACACTCATGATGATTAGCTCAGCAACTGGAAAAAAATTCACAGCAGCGAGCACAGACCCCCATGCTCCTAACACCCAGAAGGGCTGCCAGCATCTTGAGTTAAAGAGAGAAAGTCTATTGCACAGCTACCAATGTGGGAATCAGGAAGAGGGGGCTTTAGTTTTCGAAGTGGCTTTTTCAAATCGTACGCGGTTTTACATACACATTTTCAATTGTACCCCTTAAACCAAAATGGTTCAGAAACCATTCCTCATCAGCCAAACAGTCAGTCGGGGGTCTGGAAACAACCTGGTGGCCAGATCATCCCAACTCCAACACTACATCACAGTTACGAGTTCTATGTTTTTAGTGGGCTGCAGCCAACTGCTGGTCCTGTCGGGGCAGTTTAAAGATTTCAGCACAGTGTATTGCTAGCAGAGTCCCTCGTGTAGATCCAGAGGGAAAAATGTGACAATTAGAAGTGGGAGGTTGAGAGAGGGAGTGAGGCAATTGGGAACAGCAGAGGGCATTAAAGGAGAGTGAGGTGATTGGGGGAGTGGTGTAATGGGCAGGATTGAGAGAGGAACTGGGGTGATCATGAGAGAGAGACTGTTTGGGGCTGGATGGAGGTTGGGAGAGGTCCACAATATTTCTCATCACCTCTGCTATTAAAAACAAAACTTTCTTCAGTGGAGACCTTTTAAGACCATTGATTCGGCTTCCTGGAGGTTACTGGTGGCTCCTTTAAGAATACTTTTACAAAGGGACCTCCAACAGCTAGTACTGAGAAGGGGCCTAACACTTGTATCAGCTGTAGGCCCTGCACTGGACATAATGAATGGCCACAACCTTCCTATCATACCAGGTGTTCAGGCATGAATATTGCTCTGTGAAACAGGTTGGATATTCATCCTCAAAGCTGACAGGAGGAGTCAGGAAAATTCCAAAATATTTTTACACCATCATGCCCCCATTCCACCTCATGTGCCACAAATGCCCCTCCCCACAGTGAGAGACGCCCCTCCTCCCACTCCCATGGCCTCTCACACCATTTTTTATCTCCCAAACATCCCATGACCCCTCAAAACCATGAGCACACTCACTAAGCACCTCCCCACGACCCATCATACCCCCATGTCACTTCATGCCCTTCAAAAACCCCTACATCCAGCTGTTCCTGTCCAGTTCATTGCTTCTATACAGTATATAGTGGGAGAACGTTGACACAAGAGGAGGAAAGAAGGGCATACTTTGGCACGGGGGAGCATAAGGATCTTTTGAACTTATCTTTCAAAAAGTTCCCTGATTCACGATTGCTCAGAGGAGCTGTGAACCACCAGTGCATTAAAAGCTGGACGGACTCCATGAAAAGACTGGGGCATGCCATTTCCATAATCAAACCAAACAGGTTATGAATATCAGGTGTGGTCTCACAACCCAAGCCAGACTGCATGCCCAAAATTCAGAAAGCCCAGCAATGGGGTTGGGAGTTTTAAAGGGCTCACGAATCAACCCATTTTGGTGACCATCTGGTCCAAGTCCTTTCTGTTCTATCAGGCGCTGTTGGCTGGGACGGCCAACTCACTGCACTGTATGAGCTGCTATTCATCTTGGAGGACTATCACTGCTTTATGTGTAGGACAACTACAGGGCTGCCTGACTGAATGGAATAACTCAAAACCACTTCCTGGCCTAAGTAGTTAAGTCTTTTGATGTTCACAGGAAATAGTTTATTGATATTAGCAACTAGTTACAGTTTCCATTGATGCAATTGACACTGTTACTGAGACTTTAAGGAGGACAGGATCTTATGTCTCACTCCTTCAAGATCCTACATGTCCTACCCTCAAAGCCAGATGACACCAACAAAGTGGGTGGTCTTATATCATTCTTCATATTTACCCTTTTCAGACTCATACAACAGGTGTAAAATGCCATTTTCATTTGTTCAATTCTAAGACTGAACTAAACAGAATGAAAGGAAAGAAAGTAATTTGAAATTCATTATGGTCCTCTGAATAAAGTTAACTTTTCAAAAAAAAGCTGCCAGCTTGATGCAAAATGCTATTCACTGCTAAAAGAAAAATGTGTAAAGACTTCAACTCTCTGCAGGTTTTGGCAGGATACACTTTGGAGTTGTTAGCAATTACAGTGTAAACAAGGGGCATTTGTGCCAAACTATACCGAGGCCTATTTTAGCAGGTCTGCGTTTACTTTTTACATTTTTGTTTTTTTTCTCCTATAAGTTTTCATTCTTCTCCTTGGTTCTTTTTGCTGTCTCTGTTGTTCCTGCTTCTTTCCAGTTCATCTGTCTCTATTTTTCCCTTCTGATCCCTACAATCCTTGGAAATCTCTGTGCCCCTCCAACAGTGGCCGACTGAGCATTCCTGATCTTAATCACTCCATCACAGGCAACTGTACCTTCAGCTGCCCAGGCCCTATGCTCTGGAACACTTGCTCCAAACTTCTCCACTTCTCTACCTTCTCTCCTCCCTTAATGTGCTTTTGAAAACCTCGCTCTCTGACTAGCTTTAGGTCATCTATGTTCCAAATGTCTCTCTGCATATTTCAGGGTCAAATTTTGTTTTACAGTGTTCCTGCAAGCTGCCTTTTCCTTAATAAACGGCACTATATAAATACGGGTTTGTTGTAGTGTTGTCTGTAGAATTATTCACTGAACACAAAAAAGCAGCACAATAAGGGAAAGCAAACAATTGTCTTTTAAATAATGCCAGCCCCAGAATTATAGCCACGCACTAAGATATTTGACTATGCCTTCCCATCCAATGAAGATTCCTAAAATGCTCACTGGCATGAAAATTTATATAATTTTCTCAGAACCTGTGTTGTATAATTGACACACTGATTACTTGAGACTAACAGGATCAAACAAACTATATACAGCCTGAGTGGAATCTTTTCAGCTGATGACGTTTTGAAGAATTTTATACATAAGTGAGGCATGCGTTCAGAGACTTTTACCTTCCCTCCATCCATAAATTCAGAAGTGAGGGTGTTCACTTTTGATTGCACAATTTTCAGTGACATTTTGTGACTTCTCAGATACTGAAGCAGTCCATGTCCAGGATTGGGATAACTGCTGGCAAATAATATTCACTCCACACAAGTGCCAAGCAATGACCATCTCCAGCAAGGGAGTATCCAACCATCTCTGGCTGACATCTAACGGCAATATCATCACTGAAGCGCTACCATCAACACCATGGGGGTTACCAGTGTCTCAAAACGTATAATTCTGTGACTGTCAGAGCAGGTTAAAAGCTCAGAGTCCTGCAGTGATAAGCTCAACTGCTAGCTCCACAAAGCCACCACCTACAAGGAACAAGTCTGGTTTGGAATGGAATAATCTGAAACAATCAAGGGCAAAGCAGCTTGCTCAGCACCCCATCCACCAGCTTAAATATTCACTCTCTACACCACTGGTGCACAGAGGCAGCAGTGTGCACTGAATACAGGATCCACCACCACCGCTGTAACTTGCCAAGCCTCCTTCAACAACACCTTCCTTGTCTCCCAAAACGAGGGGGGCACTGGATCCATGAGAGAACCAAAACCTGCAAGTTCCTCTCCTAGCCGTGCATCCCCCTTACCAGGGACCATATAATTGTTCCTACATTGTCACTGGCTCAAAATCCAGGAATTCCCTTGCCAACGGTATAAGTTAACTTACCATCACCTTTTTGCGGGCCATTAGGAATGGGCAGGAAAACGCTTTGCCCTCCCATTAACGCTCACATCCATGAAATAGTAAAAGCAAAACGTTATTCTTTGCGATTAGCTACTTTTTAGTGAAGCATTACAAATTAATGACTACTCCTGTCCAGCAACTCAGACTTCAACATGAATGCAGCAAGTCAGCATGTGACAGAAACCACTTTCACTCAGTCTTCATTCAACAGTGCTAACTCCTACCCGAAGTGGGAATGGGAGCAGGCTTTCAGGCTGCTGGGAGCTGCCAGCAGGGATATATAGTCCTGGCAAGCAAGGGAATTCAACAAAGGGTCAGGACAACAGTACGATGGTGAGAGGGGTAAAAGGTGGAAGCTCAGGCTGACTAATGGCCCTGGCCCTTCCTAGCCCATAAATAAATGGTAATAATGACATAAACAAACTGATTTCTCTGAACTTCTCTGGCTTCAGTCTTGCCTTTCCTCAGAAAAACCGAAAGAACTGCGGATGCTGTAAATCAGAAACAAAAACAGAAGTCGCTGGAAAAGCTCAGCAGGTCTGGCAGCATCTGTGAAGAGAAGCCAGAGTTAATGTTTCAGGTCCAGTGGCCCTCCTCAGAACTGAGGGAAGGCTCTGAGGGATGGCCACTGAACCCAAAAGGTTAACTCCGATTTCTCTTCACAGACGCTGCCAGACATGAGCTATTCCAGCAACTTCTGTTTTTTTTTGCCCTTCTTCAGGTTTGACAGAAATGCAGGAAATGGTTTGTGGTTAAAAGCTGCATTAGTTCCCCAGTAAGACAAGTTCTGCCTTCTGCAGGTTCACACCCTGTATATCTTAGATGTAAAAATGTGTTTCGAAACAACTTCACCTGTATGTCATACACAATGCCTGGCTGTTATTGATTTTTGCAGTCCTCAGTCATTTTAAACAGCATAATGACAAAGCGTACAACTGACATCTTTATCATAAAACTTGTGGCACTGCGGACACATGCAGCAATAATAGTGATGCTGGAAGAATGCCAGTTACAGGCATGGAGCACCTATACCATAAGATATTTCAATTGCACGTTTGGTTCAGAGGTATGTTCATCGTGTGCGCTCATGCTGTAAACCTATCGCCAGAATAGCAGAAAAGCAAATGCACATGGAGAAATGAACACAAATGTTGCTTTTAGGTGTATGATCAGCAGATTTTTTCCTATATATGTTCCGACATGTAAAAAGACCATGCTGGCCATAGAGAGAAAAGTTGAACCATTCTTGTTTCCGCATAAGTCAGGTCCAAAACGATCAGGAATGATGGCTGCCTCCATCCCTAATGGCAACATAATACCTAGAGCCACTGACAAGAGCTATCATCTTAGGTTGGTATGAAGTCTCCAGAGGTCATGATCATGGAATCGTACAGCACCAATGGAGGCCATTTGGCCCATTGTGTCTTTGCCAGCTCTCAGAAAGAGATATTTAAATCACCCCACTGCCTGCACTCTCCTAATCCTGCTTTTTTTTTTCATTTTAAATTACATATCCAGTTCCCTTATGCTTTCACTATATTTTCACAGGCCACCACTTCAAATTCTATCAACTCACACTGCAACAAATTCTCCTCGTCTCAGCCTGGATTTAAGATAATTGCCAAAAATGCCAGGTCCTCTGATTGCTGATTCACCTGGCAATGGAACCTGTTTCAATCTACTTTAAGAAAACCCATTCATAACTTAATATCTTCATATTTATAATGCCATCTTTTCCTTAAAGTTGCAATGGACAAAGCTGCCACTAGATATGTGTTGGATTGCGGAATTCAATCACTGGGATTGCATTCAAATCATGACATCTATAATGATTTTCAAGCTACTTATATCAGATCATTTAACTGCACACTAATACTACTGCTTTTCAATTCAGTATGTCACATAATTTTCCAAAATTGAATTTTTTTCCACGTTAATCCAAGAGGGAACTGACAAAGCTTGTTGCATTTGTTGCTCTAAGGCCATGCAACATAATTAGGACAGTGTCAGAAAATTCCTTTGGGTAAATCAGACTGTTTCCTTTTCCTTTCTGTTTAACTATTAGTGGGAATAATGAATAAATATGTGCAGTTCAGAATTACTCATTGCTTCTCCGGGAATGAAAAAGAATCCCCCAATCTACCTCGAAAAGTTGACATTATTAGGAGTAGAACATCAGACAAAAAAATGTGGTCAAATTTTACTTTATCCATTTTTGGTGTGACTGGAATCCATCCTTGGAGAACCAGTTTGGTAGTAGGAAGAACAAGGTGAGCATGAACCAAATTAGAAACCAACTTCAAGTAAGACTAGTCATTTAACATATACTTTGCCATGGACAAATTTTGCAAGAAACAGGCACATACTACTCATAGAATCCCCACAGTGTGGGGAAACTGGCCCTTCAGCCCAACAAGTCCACACCAACCCTTGGAGCATCCCACCCAGACCCATCCCACTATAACCCACCTAATCTACACACCCCTGAACACTATGGACAATTTAGCACGGCCAATCCACCTAGCCTGCACATCTTTGGACTGTGGGAGGAAACCGGAGCACCCAGAGGAAACCCACACAGACACAGGGAGAATGTGCAAACTCCACACAGACAGTCGCCCGAGGATGGAATCGAACCCGGGTCGCTGGCACTGTGAGGCAGCAGTGCTAACCACTGACCCACCATGCCATCCTACAGTTGAACTTTTTCATCTTGCACTCATCTGGAAAAACACAAGAAAGCTAAGTTTTACAAGGACACAAGTTTACACCCCAGGAGCAAAGGCTCCCAATTGGTTGTTGACTCCAATCTGATTGGATAAACCACTGCCATGAAGAAAGCAGTGGGAAATTAACTGCAGGATCCCAAGCTCCTGGTAATTATAAAAAGGCTCAATACTAAAACATATTCCTTTAAACATACATTCTGTTTGTTTTTAGAGAATGTATCTCCATGTATGAATATATGTCACTTCTGGCAAGAATAAATTGAGCCATGTTACAAGTTTGACTGACTATCATAAACTGGTTGCCAGTACAGCTAGTATAATACTTAGGACTGTTCAACAAATGTTGTCTAATCACAGAAGCATATTGAACAGCCTATCTAACAACAGACATTTGTACTGGATTTGGTAAGTGTGGGCTGGATGAGTATGGTTTATCCTCTCTCTTTTACTGACATAAGTTTCTAAAGGGCTTGACAGCTAGGGCTTATACTGAGTGGATGCTTTCTTTCACAGGGGCTTATAGAAGTGGGGAGTGCAGTGCAAAATTAAGGGTATTTTTACATGATAAAGATTTTTCCCCTGAAGGATTGTTAATTTTTGGAATTTTCTTCCACAGCCAGCAGTGGAGGCTATGTCATTGAATTTAGTTAAGGCTGAGTAAGATTGTTGATTGACAAGAGAGTCAAAGGTTATGGAAGACAGGCTAGAAAGTGACTTTAAGGTCACAATCAGGTGATTTTCTTGAATGGTGGAGCAGCTCAGTGGACTGAATGGCCTACTCTATTCCTGCTCCTATTTTATATCATCTTATGAAAGAACATTCTGTTTGATTCAATCATAGCATTGTTGGGACATATGGCCTTATACTTGGCATTGCACCAGAACTGAAATCCAAACATAATGTATTCAGGTATCCTGAACCAAAAACCTGGATCACATGCATATTAGAATAACAGGTTAATTATCTTCTAAATACTTGACAATATACTAGATCTTCTTCACATTGAAGAAGCTAGAAAATAGCACGGTCATGCAACCAATATTTACAAGCTAAAGATACTTGATCAAAGTGATCTTTAAAGTAAGCAACAGACAGCAACAAGATTAACAACAAGTTACTGGTTCAGCACAGTACTTTAAATAATAAAATAGATTCAGAGCACAAGGTGTATTAACAGGAAATCAACTTCTTCGTCAAAACTAAGAGTGAACAATTGGTGCAATGAGAGATTTGATTCATTTTTAACATTCCAGTCATTTCCCTGAACATAAACAGATAGACTGAGAGTGTAATCGATCTCACTTCTTGCGAGGAAAGCCGTTAATGTCTGGACATTTCTGCTTCCTCCGTACATTTTCCTTCAAAGGCTCTGCATTCAGAATGGTTCACGTTGTCCTGTCTATTGTAAACTGTAACACTCATGGTGACATTGTAGTGATTATAACAAGGTTAGCCAGATGGACCTCAGAGTATGAGTTCCCTGATTGAGGCTGTTAAATCTGGTCCAATCAGGGAGCCGTGGCTGACAGATATAAACAGGAGTGTCAGAGATTCTGGGAGCTGGCTCTGAAGGAGTTGGATTAGTGTCAAGGACTTTCCATGTGCAAATAAACGAGGACTTGGTGATGGGATACCGCCCGCTATGGAGTTATTTCAGACATCTTAAATAGTTTAAGTTGTTTATCTCCATTGGATTTTGTATAAAGATTGAACCAGTCAAAGAACCTACGTTAGGCATACATTTCCTAATAAAAACTGAAAGAACTGCAGATACTGTAAATCAGGAACAAAAATAAAAGTTGCCGGAAAAGCTCAGCAGGTCTGGCAGCATGTGTGAAGAAAAAAAATCAGAGTTAATGTTTCGGCTCCAGTGACCCTTCCTTCTCCCACTGAGGAAGGATCACCGGACCTGAAACATTAACTCTGATTTTTTCTTCACAGATGCTGCCAGACCTGCTGACCTTTTCCAGCAGCTTCTGTTTTCATTTCCTAATAAAGTCTGATTGCATGCAGACAGTTATTGTCAGCAATGCCACAATGAAACAAGATGCTCCCAAAGACATTACTAGTTTGACTTTTTCAGTGATTTCACTGCGGCAAAGATGATGTTGAGCTGTCTCCGAGATGGCGATTGCTACCCCTGAGAGAAATCCACTATATAAAAAGTTATTCCGTTACTTACAATGAAAGCTATGGGATTAGTAACTATACCTGTTTGGCTGTGAAAAATGCAATGCACACAGCATGGATGTAGCTATCCATTAAAAGTAGTCTCACTACTGCTGGATAACAAAATAGTGGTTTGTTATTTGAAATTTACTCTCCTTGCCTACAAGCCAGCATTCTGAGATCATAAAACTACAGAGATAATAATTTATTGAGTCTTCCATTTTGTAAATCAAACCTCTGCTCAAACCAAACAAGTTCCTTTAGATTGTTGCTATTTAACCATGGATCACCAAAAGAACGCAATGGCACACACAGGTCCTTTTATAACCAAAGAAATGATGATAATAAACACTTCAGCATGGATCAGAACATAAGGCTTTTACACATCAACCAATAGCAAAGTACATTTTAATTCTTTTCTTACTACACATTAGTCACTGACACAAAAACCGATTTTGAACATCTGAACTGGCACTGTGTGCTCAGATAAAAATAAAAGGCAATCAATGAATGTTCTTTGCTTTTCTCATTTCCTTTCCTTTCAGTCTGCATTTGAAGAACTATTTCTCTCAAATGGTGTGAAATATTTACGCTCTGAACTGACCCAGGCAGAGTTCACAATCTGGTATAACGCCAGTTTAAATTCTCTATGCGACAACATAAAAGAGCATAGCAAGTACTGTGCCAGTCAGAAGAAACAATGGTTGGAAATAACAAGGGGATGAGTCAGCAAATTCAAGTGAATGTGGCAAAAGTTCAGCAAAGTCATAAATTTATAGGAATTGCAGTTGGACAGCGCAGCATGATAATTCCTGAAGAAATTGCACCATGTCACTCCAGCATTGAAAATGATTCTCAGTTTAATTGACATTTCTAACTTTATCATTGCTGCAGGATATCTTGTAAAACTTTATTTTACAGTTTCAGGCAAGTTCTCTGGTAGCAAACACATGAAAACCATCAGATTCATTCTTTCCCTCATTGGAGGTTTCACATTATTTGTGATTTCATTATTGTTCCAGGAAATGTATAAGAAGACACATATTCAAACTTTAATTGAGGGCTGAGATTCTCCATTTGTCTGGGTTTCCGTTAACCCACAACAACACAGTAATCATTGGCTACATGTTTCAAACAATTTAAAGCAGTACTACCCTTTCACCCAGATATCTGAGTTATTTATTTACTTTTCCAAGCAAGATATCAAAATGAAATATTCCTCTTCCTCTTTCTTCTACCTGTAAGGATCGCAAGTACTCACTCACCAAAGCTTTCACAACCACTATAAAATACACAGTACGAAAATGGACATATTTTGCTAAATTTAATTAATTTTAGTTACAAAGGCAGCATTTGGCAGAAACCAAAAGATTTACGCAGTCAGCACAGAACAGAAAGAACTTTACTGGCTGAACTGTTTGATGTGAATATCTCTCACCTTTCAATGGCAGAACAATCCAGCAAAAGTGTGAGAGGAATAAATAAAATTAATCCATTTTCTATGAAGTTGAAACCTACCATTGAAAGAAATTTCACAATGGTATATTGCAATGACATACCCAGTGCAGTTAGAGTGAGCCCAAATTAACCTATACATTTCTGCCTTTAGAAACCTTCTCAATCACATTCTCATTGATTAAATCTTGAATCATTCCTAAAATCTCTACATTCCTGCTGCAGTATTCATTTCCTTAAACCTATATGCAAAGCATTTGTATGTTAAAGGCACTGCAAACTTATTTTGAAACCCTGAGATAATGCACATTTCCGTTTGGATAGAATTCCCACAATGAATACAGTATAAATGAAACCAAATCAGTCAAGCAATTAGGTTCACCTACATAATCAACTTTTATTTCCATTTGCTCCAAATGAAGAGGGCACATTAAATCAGTAACTGAACACCCATAGATTTATGTTACAAGGACAGGAAATTCATAATTTACAATAAGCAATAGTCATAAGTGAATGATAAGTAGAAGTTGAATGATTGTCACTTGTATTTTACAGTGAATAATATAGTAAAATATCGTGAAAAGCTTCAACTGTTGCCACAATCCAGTGCCTTTTCGAACAGTTAAAGAATAAAAAGATATATCTGAAAGAGAGTCCTGAGCCCTGAACTGGCTCAAAATAATCCTGCGTCACTTCCCCTCCTCCACTGCCTCACTGTTGCCTGTGTCAAACCCAACAACATAGGAGTTGTCACTGTTCAGGTGCCATCCCTGTGCCGCTGGGCCCACCTCACCGATGCCAGGTCCCATACATGCCTCGCAACCATGAATTCCCAGCTCTGCTAATATCTCGACGACGCCAGGAGTACCCGCTCCGATTGCCGCCTTGCCAATGCCAGGAGTCCCCGCTCTGGGACTTCTGCATCCACGAGTCTCCGGGTTTGCTGCCCAGCCAGACCAACGCCGCCTCGCCCAGAGACTCGCTCCAGCCGCCGTCCTCTGAGATGCGCCACCTCCGATCACTGGAGGAGCTTTGCCACCGCTGCTGCCTCCGGCCCCAAATGCCGGGAGGACGTCCTTGCTGCCATTGCCACCTCCAGTAGCCTTGAACAGCCCCACCATTCCGTGCCCGGCCCGCTCTCACTGCTGTGCCAACGCAGCCATCCAACCCATGAGAAAAAGCTCCAAAAGGAAAGAGAAGTGAAAGCAGGAAAGGAACGTAGAAGAGCAGAAGTAAAAAGAAAGAAAAAAGAGAAAGAAAGCAGAGGAGAACAGATGAATGCCAGCAACAGCCCGCACATGGCCCTGCTTCATGTGCCACCATCTTGGAACCTTGGTATTATCATAAGTGATTTAAAATTGACAAGACTGTTTATGGTCTGGTATTCTATTCATACACAAACATTACTGACTCAAATGTGGAATAATGAAATATAATTTTATTTGGCTTTAACAGCAAAATGTTATAAAACTAAGACTGAAGTTGTAGTTTCCATGGTGATCGTATGGTCTGCTGAATTTGCCGCATTTGTTTCTCTGACATCAATTCATGCTGAGATGCTGTGGTTTCTTTGTGGAGAGTTCAGGGCTGCTACCAGTTGATGAAAAGAAGGTTGATGCTTGTGGCATCGAGTGGGTGAAGTTATTCTAAGGGCCATCTCCTTAATCTACATCAACTGAGAATTATTACATTATTTTTGTGCTAAATGAGATAAGCAAACCTTGTTGGAGCTCCAGAGCAGATTTATAAAGTTTTGTTGCTATGCAACATTGCACAGATAAGTATTTTATGCATAATATCTCTATAGTTACTGTTACAGACTTCATTTGGAACTACCATGAATAGATATATATTAAGCAGAAAACTACAAACTTTTGTTTGCTGCTCCACATTACTAAGACTGAATTTACATGTTATCAAGTCAAAGCACGTCCAACTTTATTTTCAGTCTGAAATACCGATTTAGTTCAACTCTTCCATCTTCAATTCTATACCCTGACTTCTTGTAACTTGACTAACTACAGGGAAACAGATGCGCTGTCAAATCAAAAGTCTTAATTTCTATAATTTCAAATCCACTTGATTATTGGTTGGTAAAATTCTTGTACCAGAAGTTCAATCACCAATCTTTTGCCTCAACCCACGAATTTGTACCTTTGGCCCAAGTCACTGGAGTCTGGGATCTGCTATTCAGGTGTGAAACACATGGCTACTATTCCAATGCATTCACACTGTGACCGAGAAGCTGAATCCTTATTTTCATACTAATTTTACTGTAATACTGAAGTGGAAATCTTTATGGTGATTACATAAAATCCATATACCATTTCATATATCAGCTTTGGCTCAATTGATTACATCCCACTCCAGAGGCTTAAACACATTAACCAGGCTGATTTTTTTGAAATTTCAAACAATATACCTTATTCATAAAAGTGTCTTTATATACACATATATTCACTAAAGCTGTTTGGTTTTTACAGTAGCTTATGAACATTGGAGTTTGACTCTATCCAACAAACAAATCCAAGGCATTTCTTACTTATACTAGGCTATATTTATATACATCTGAGGCACAGGGAGCATCTGATAACTGGATAGACCTCCATTTAACTTCAGCAGAAAGATTACCAGGCTGATTCTCCAGAGTAGTACTCTGGGGTTTAGCACTGTTAGTGAAACCAGACGATATGTGGTAGTGAGATGGATATGAACTCTTCCATGGTACTGTTTGAGACATAACAGAAAGTTCTCCCCAATGTTTTGAACAATATTTATACCTCAGTCACCATCATTAAAAGAAACAATATACATGGATGCTATCACATTGTTATTTGCAGGACATTGCTGCATGTAAATTAATCATCACATTCCCTACACTGCAAGAATCAACAGTATTTCACTAACTACAAAGTACTTCAGAACATTGAGAGATCATAAAATGGTACTATCCAAAAACTTTCTCTTTTTAAATGTTATATATTCAAGATGTTTGCATTTTGTTTTTTCCTTTTATTTCAAACTTCACTCCCATGTATTCCTATTGCAATCTGTTAAGTGTATAAAATAAGATTGCTCTTCTGTTTAATGTGCAGGCCTTGTGCCAAAGTAAAATTCAAGGATCTCAAGTTAATGAGCAAAGACTGGAGAAGATTAATTAGGAAATAAAATAAGGAAGGAAAAGAACAAACAAGAATTTAGTGTTTCTTTAAGGATATATTTGAGAGGGTGCAAATGAGATAGATACCACACCAGAAGCAGAATAATAGACACGTGGGTTTAATTTCCTTACACCCCTGTTAAAAAAGTTAGTTTATTTGCATAAATTCCTGATTGTGTCATTTACTATAGTCATTATCCTCTTTATTTTAAACTGACGACAATTGTGTGAGAACACAGAAATCCAAATGTATTAATTGAAGCACTGGAAGTGGCAGAGGGAGAGAGAGGAAATTAAAGCCAGTAGTTATATAAACAAAAAAAACCTGCAGGAAGCACAGATGAATTAAAGAAACAAGGAAGGAAACTGGAAAAAAAAGGAAAACAAGTAATACCAAATGAATAATGACAACAGGAATGAGGGAAAAAATAACTTCCGCAAGTATGAGGGTTTAAATGACATTCCATGGATATGTTTGCAGAAAGTAAACGTTAAAAAGACCATGGTATTATAATGGACAAGCTGTTATTATATCAAAACTTCAAATTTGTTTGTTTACAACTATAGGTGTCAGTACTATTCCAAGAAAAAAAGTATTGGTTTTGAAAAACGAACAAGTAGCAAGGAAAGGAAGAAATACTACAGCCATGTTCTCATTAAATCTGTGATGGTAGGCGAGTTGTTATGCTCATTGTGAAAAAGTTATGCTCTGCGCATTTGAGTGGAACAAGTGATGTACATCATTTAGAACAAGAAGTTCTTAATTTTCTATCAAAATCTGCCCAATGCAGCCTTCAGTGGCCCATGCAAGCAATCAGTCAGTTTCAAATTGAGGTGTAGGACCGTCAAGACAACCTGCTATTTTTGTGCAAACCTAAATAAAAACTTGTGCCGCAGCTGAGAACAATACAGGGAAGAAATAAGTAAAAAGTGAAAAAAAGCTCAGCAGCTACATTACTGAATCTCCACACGTAGTAGCCTTATATTTTGGCCACTATAAACCCACCGACACATCAACAACATTTCAAAAAAAACAGGGAGCATCAGGAAGGTGACTACCAAATTTCCAAACATGGATTAGGAGGCCACAGATATAATATCTAAATTGAGGCTTTTTCAACAAAGGACGGAGCTATGGTTTTTACTCTTAGCCATTAGAACTGCATTAACAAATGGTTAAAATAAGGATAGCAATCCGAAACAAGAGATCAACACTTCAGTTCTGTCTAAAGGGGCCAGAGTTAAGCCATGAGAGATGCTGGAAGATCAACTTCTGTAAAAGTGAACTTTAGAACTCACCATCTAGACTTGATGACTTACAGACAACAGGCACAAGAATCAATTGATCAGTTCATCAGTGAGTGCTGTGACGATGACAAGGACTGAGAGTTTTCAAAGGCTGAGCTGTCTAAGTAAATAATGGAGCTGACTTCAATGCATTTGAAACTTTCCAAAAAGACCTCTTACAGAAGAAGAAATGTCATGACGTTGACACACTGCTAAAACTTGACAGAAAATAGGAAGCCATTGTGGGTGAACATCATCAGTAAGCATTAAGTGCATTGACCTGTATTGATGCAGCAACCAGGACACAGAAAGCGAGTACCTTGTTGGAAAGCACAGTTTGTTGCACCTGCCACAAAACTGTTTCACCTTCCAAGATATTTGCTAAGCATGAAGTGCAAAAGGACACCATATTCACCACTGACAGAATCCTGGTTCCAAAGATGTAAAAAGAGGCTACACTGGGGCACAAGCAAACAAAAAGCAAGTGCGGCACACCAACAGTACCAACATGGAGTACACCAGAGATGTGTTTAAGCACAAACACATACAGAAAGACAGCAGCAAGACAGACCAGGGTGAAGATTCAGAATGGAAGAATCCTCAAACAGAGAGCTTAATAAATCAGATATTAACTTGAACACTGGTGCATGACTGGAGCTACATGCCCTAAGCTCTCTTCTGCAATTTTTCTAGTCTGTCTTTAAACATATCATTGCATCTGATGAAGGGGGTGCCTGGTTAATTTTGCAATTCTACACACAATCATACATTAACATTTAAAATGCTACTCTTAAGTCCACTACTCTCCAAAAATCACAATTGGAAATGCAACCTATTTTGGAGGTTTGAATATTGTTGTGACAATGATCAAGATGAACAATGGCAGTACTTCGTTTCTGAATGATGAAGCACACCATCAAAAATTTTGCATGGTTTCCAATGTGAAATAAGGCCAACCACCATCCCAAAGTTTTAAAATAATTGCCTGATGTCAATATTGCACAGTAAAGGCTTAATTTCTATTCAAAGGTATATTATTATAAACTGTCAAGTCATTATTTTGACAACATTTGACAAGAAGCAAGGCAGCAAGGAAACTTCTTATGTGTTTAATATGTTGTGGAGTCTATAGTAGTTTTTAAAAATAACTTTTAAAAGTTTGATCAATTGTAAAGGGATCAATTATAATCTTCTTGGTTAAGAGGGAAATACTGGACCATATGACTGTCTTGAGACCTGGAAGCAGGACCAACTGAGGGAAGTTTAGATTAAAACCCACATAGCTGTCAGACATAAAGGAAGAAGGCAATCATCACACAGAGGCAGACACACAAAGGTGCTATGGAGGGACATAACTGTCAAATGTTGGGTGCACTTAGCAGTAACCCAAGTTTGCTGTAAAAAAGGGCAATGAGAATAAAAGTAGATTATAGAAAGCTTTTGGGGAAGCAATATACAACCAGTCCAAAAATGGACAAATCTTAAACATGGATTGATTGCTCAAGTATGCAAAAGGTTTAAGAGGTTATATCAGCAGACCAGGTTGTGAACCCAGGTATTTTGGTTGGTCAGTTAAAGAAATTCTGGAAAGTGATGCCATCAGGACTGATATTGAGAGAAACTTCATAGATAGAGTCATAGAGATGTACACCATCAAAACAGGCCCTTCACTCCAACTCATCCATGCCGAAATTAATCTAGTCCCATTTGCCAGCATTTGCTACGTATCCCTCTAAATCCTTGCTATCCATATACCCATCCAGCTGCCTTTTAAATGTTGTAATTGATGTGTGACTAGTCAGTGTTCACTGTATCTGAGCAGCCTAGATGGTAAATGTGACTTAAGGGATGCATTGACTTAGTGAGAGAGTGAAAGATCCTTTGTTCCAGAGGCCAAGTTGGAAAGTCTGTGAGATTGCACATGGTACCACCTCTGCGTGGAAAGTCGTGGAGCTACTTGTGGCTGTGTAATAACAACAATTCATATTGTTGTATGAATATGTAAAGTGAAACTTAACTTCTTTATTTAAAATTATAATTTGCCTATTAATTCATGTATAGTTTATATTGGTTCTGATTCACATTAAAAGAAAAACCTACAAAAGGTGGGTTGTCAGTGATAACCTCTCCAGTTCAGGGTAATTCAGTAAATTTGGTTATTTTGGTTACTGTTTCTCCATCGTTTCAATATTTTTTTCTATAAATGCATTGTTGTATCGAGATTGTTAATATAACACTTTGTATATTGTGTCTAGTGTTGGTGCTTTCCAGAGGAGAGATGTAGAGAATTGTTTAGCACAGGGAAGCTATTCTGATTTGAAATGCACTGCCTGGAAGGATGGTCGAAGCATGTTCAACGGTAACTTTCAAAGGGGATTGAAAAGGACAAAATCACAGTGGGGGGAAGAACTTTAGAGTGAGGGTAAATTGGAGAATGCATTTAAAGAGTTGACACAGACACAGTGTGCAAGCTAGCTTCTTTCCTGCACTGCAATATTCTATGATGCAAGGCCAGAAAACCATAAGAGGTAGGAGCAGAAGTACAAGACTCTTGCCTAGAATCAGTGGGTTATCTTATGACAGGGTAGATGTGCAGAGCATGTTTCCTCTTAAGGAGAATCTAGACCTAGGGATCATGGTTTATAAATTCGGGTCCCCATTTAAAACAGGGATAAGGAGAATTTTTCTTCTCACAAATGGTTCTGAATATTTGGAACATTTTTTTCCTGAGAAGGCAGTAGAAACACTCTTTGAGTATTTTTAAGGCTGAAGTGGATCGATTATTGGCAAGGGTCAGGAGGTTGGCGGGGTTGGGGGAGGGGGGGGAAGAGTAAAGTGGGAGCCTATGAGGGGTAGGCAGGACTGTGGACTGGAATTTACAATCAGATCGCCAGGATGTTGTAAATAGTGGAGTATTCTCAAGGGGCTGAATGACCTGCTGCTGCTTGGTTGGATGGTCATTTTGTTTTCGTCTATCCTGTTTCAGAGGAGCCTGTCTTCAGTCTTCCTTCCATCATTCCAAATCCTGGCTCGCCTCCACCATGTACTCTCAAATGCCACTTCACTCTTATTTATTTTCTCCTGCGTCTCTCTTGCTATTTTCTCTCCTCATTTAGTTGTTGTCACTGCCATCTGTTCTACTGTTTACTGTGTGTGTTTCTCTGATCTTCCGTGTATTTATATTCCATCTGCCTTGCCCCTGTTGTTTTTCAATAGCTCTCAATTCTCCTAGCTCTGTCTTGATTAAGAAAGGCCATAACCCAATCTCCCCTGCCTTTTTCTCGGTTCTGACTCCTACTCTGACTAAACGCTACAATTCTGGCAACAGCACTGGTGTGGAGCAGAAAGCAGACAGATGGTTGCTGGGATTTGTACAAATATAGGTGTCTACTTCCAGTGTTATCGCAAACAAAATGCACTACTGCCAGCTGCTATAATACAAACGTTCCCAATATATCTTTAATTTCTGCTTGCCCAAGGATCAAAGCAAACGATACATCAGTTGTAAGCAGTAGATATGAAGGTGACGGCATTTGATTTCACTTCACTTTTCTCTCCTCTTCAAGACACAATAATCAAAGCTGTGGGAGAGAAATGTCAGGCGAACAGATTTTTGACCAGATCTGAGAAGAAACAAAAATACATTCCCTCATTCTCCATGTGACAGAGTTGAAAGAAAATCTGCTGCCAGAGCTGTATTTCTGCCAGTGAATGAAAAAGAAATAAGACATCCAACTTCATTCAGACAAAGTCAAGACCAACCACCCTTAATGAGCAGAATGAGTGGGGAAATGATCCATGTGACTCCAATTAAAACTCATTCCAAGATTACCACTGCCTGCTGGGGCGGAAAATGATGTTCCAAATGTCCGCATCTGGACACAATCTAAAGGAAACAGAAAGGACTATTAGCCAAGGAGAGTACAACCTAAAGAATGGCATTATTCAGAGGTAATGAGCAAATAATCTTCAATTCGGAAAGCCAGAAAAATTGCACACAACCTAAAGTCTGCAGATTTAACAACTCAAATTTACTCAGGAAGATACGTGAACAGAATTTACAAGAGGAAGAGCATTTCTCTCCTCCTTTGCCACATTCTCAAGGTATCCCAAAGTATTGTGGAATCAATGCGATAGTTCCGAAGGATAATTTCACTGTCATCGTTAGTTACAGAAGAAACAGCAACTTTTAACCAACAACATTCAGAGGATTTGAACTAGTTTGGAAGCAGAAGAAAATTATGTCTCCTGAAAACTCCCTAAGTGACAGTGAATAGGAAGTGGCAGGGTAGGGAGGAAGGAAGTGATGGAAGTACTTTTATAGAATGAGAATGAGATGCATTTTCCTTTTGTATCTATTATCCGCATGCTATACATTCTGGGCATCCCATTTTAGGAAGGATGTAAAAGCATTATAGAGGGCACAAAAAAGATTCACAATAATGTTTCCAAGGTTGAGGAACTTCAGCTACATAAAAAGATTGGATAATTTGGGACTGTTCTTCTTGCAGAGAAAGAAGGGAGAAAAGAGAGTTGCTAAAGTTGTTCAAAGTCATGAGGGGACTGGTCAGAGTGGATAGGAAGAAACTGTTCCCCTTGGTTGGAAGATCAAGAACCAAAGTTCATAGATTTAAGGTAAAAGAGTATTTTCCTCGCAATGCGTGGTGAGGATCTGGAATGTACTGCCAGATAGTGTGATGGAGGCAAGGTTAATTGAGGCTTTTAAAACAGAAGTGGAAAGGAAACATTTGCAATTACAGAGATAAGATAGAGCAGCGGCACAAGGTTAATTTCTGAGGGTCAGCACAGATCTGTTGGGCTGAATGACCTCCTCCTGTGCTGAGACCATTTTGTGATTCTATGATT
The DNA here is from genome assembly GCF_021869965.1 of Rhincodon typus. Lineage (NCBI taxonomy): Eukaryota > Metazoa > Chordata > Chondrichthyes > Orectolobiformes > Rhincodontidae > Rhincodon > Rhincodon typus. Next base: position 22,677,966 of record NC_063359.1, on the reverse strand, counting down.
AATTTCATGCTACTGAAGAGGAGTTGTGTGTATTATCAGGTAAGAAATGGTCATGCGTTGCAGTACCAGTCAGTGGCAAGTAGACTGCTCCCACTAAACCTCTTTATTGTGCTGAGTCAAAGGGCCCGTCTAACCAGCAGGTGCTGAAGGATAATTCAATCTTAACAAGAAGAGGCACTTATCTCACACACAAGATACAGCTTGCTGCATGATAACAATAGTTGTAAGTTACATTGACCTATTTAACCACAATTACAGAGACTATCAAGAGCCAGAGGTGACACATTTGTCTCTGTCAAGATCTTAGACTGGACTAGTCCTTCTCCACCTAAAAGATAAAGTGACATCCTCAGATTGAGTGGACCTTAACCCTTTCAGAACCATTACCTTAAACAACAGAAATCTGGAAACCCAGATTCAAATCCCACCTGCTCCAGAGCTAAGTAATGACATCAGAACAGGTTAATTTAAGGAAAATACAAACAATGGCCTAAGCTGTGATGCCACTATCCCATGAATGAATTAAAAAAAACAGAAATCCGTTTTAGCCTTAAAGCTAAGCTGATTTCTTCCCACTTTGAATACATTAACCTGTGTGTGAAGAAAAAAGAAAATCTTAAGGGCTTCTTGATGGTTCATGTCAAGAGAACCTGTATGGGCATTCTGGGCTGAATGGCCTTCGCTCTCTGGTATCAATGTATAGTTTTGCTGAAAGTAGTCACAATGAGAATACCTGCATGATAAAAGTGTGCTTCACTAAATTAGCATCAGCAGAGCTGTGCCAGCAAGATTTACTGCCCAGAACGTCTGACCAGTCAGCTCTGCCTAAGGCTATGAAAGTGGCAACTGCACCCAACTTCTAATTTCATGCAGCCATAACAGATCTAACTAACATTAACCAGGCTGGCTGGATGAACTGTAAAAGGAACTGCACAGCTCATCCTGTTTAATATCACATTAAGTAGCAACATGGAAAAACCATCAAATCATAACATATGGATAGTAGGAACTGCCGATGCTGGAGAATCTGAGATAACAAGGTGTAGAGCTGGATGAACACAGCAGGCCAAGCAGCATCAGAGGAGCAGGAAGGCTGACGTTTCCGGTCGAGACCCTTCTTCAGAAATGGGGGAGGGGAAAGGGATTCTGAAATAAATAGGGAGAGAGGGGGAGGCGGATAGAAGATGGATAAAGGAGAAGATAGGTGGAGAGGAGACAGACAGGTCAAAGAGGCGGGGTTGGAGACAATAAAGGTGAGTGTAGGTGGGGAGTTAGGGAGAGGATAGGTCGGTCCAGGAAGGACGGACAGGTCAAGCAGGCGGGATGAGGTTAGTGGGTAGGAGATGGGGGTGGGACTTGAGGGAGAGGAATGGTTAGGGAGGCAGGGATGAGCTGGGCTGGTTTTGGGATGCGGTCAGGGGAGGGGAGATTTTGAAGCTTGTGAAGTCCACATTGATACCCTTGGGCTGCAGGATTCCCAAGCGAAATATGAGATGCTGTTCCGGCAGCTTTCGGATGGCATCATTGTGGCAATGCAGGAGGCCCAGGATGGACATGTTGTCC